>NC_064286.1:31002810-31151387 GCF_019186545.1 Solanum stenotomum | reverse complement strand
TTTAATTTTGATAGTTTGAGCTCCTTCCAGTTCCTTGTGTGCTGAGAGATATGCCCCTTTAAAGTTGACCCTCAAAATCGCATTTTTTTGCGATTTTCGAATTTTGATACGGTTGTTCTAAAATTCGGGTTAGACTCATTTCCCACTCAATTTGACCCCCTGAATAAGAATATGAAGTCGAATTTCCGAAATGATGCACGGATTTTGAGATATATGGAAATTACAATTTTAGGTGTTTTCGAAGCACATTTTCGGGCATTTTTGGGGTCGTTTCACCGAACCTTCACGAGCAGCTTCCATAGGTCGGTCAGAAGAAGTGGCCATAACTTAATTCCTTCAAATGCGAAGATCACATTTCATTAGGAACATGTACTAGATGCATATGCACTCTACATGCGATGCAATTATCATAAACCATATAAGCGAACAAATAATCTAAATAGAACCTGTTTTGAAAGCAAACAACTATATTAGTAATTCACAACAAAAGTTCTAGAACCATAAACCTAGGCTCTGATACCAACACTTGTAGCGATCCATTCAAAACGATACCACTATGCAAACAAGAAATCTAGTTAAATACTTGCAACATTTAAAACCAATTAATGAGGGCATATTGATTTTAATCTAGTAGAGGGATTAGATTCATAACAAACTCCAAAAAAATATATACATTTAAGCAATTAACCGACCAGATCTTCATGCATATGTTAACCTCATACTCGAGGGTGAAATAACAAGAATATTACAAGCTTCCGAGTACCAAAATCAGCCGGCTGATACTTCACACAACTTCCAAGACGTATAGCAAATTAGTATATTACAAGACTTGGGTTTACACACACCAAATAGATAAAAACGTATAACAATACTTATATTACAACCCATGGTGACATGACCAAATCAGCCCTCAAAATCTTCTATAAATATAGAGCACAAAGATCATGTACAAGTCCCAAGGTTATACAAAATATATATGCCTATATGCAAATGTGATCTTCCTTAAGGTTTACAAAATCTCCACCATCAATGGCCAGTTTCAAGCATCATCGCGAATAGCCCCTACGATAGAAACAAATATTGCTAAGCATATAGCTTAGTGGTGTACAAACTATAGGTTTGGAGCCCTTAAATTCACCAAGTTATCATTTTCAAGTCAAGGGCAGCTCGATCGAAACAAAATCAGTAAATCAAGTAAACAATATACAAGGAGTATCAAGTTCAATATATAAAGGTCCAATTGTCAAGAATTCTCATAGCACAACTTTTCAAGAGATTCAATAACAAGGCTCACCCAATATATACTTCATGTCGTAACACCAAGCACGAGCAGGTATCAAGAAGGGTCAAAATCCAATAATCAAGAGAACCAAGAACCATATTAAAAAAGGGCTTCCTAGTTCGTACTTAAAATGGACAACTTCCATTCTTAAGACGAACTAAAAATCCAAAGTAAAGATGGCAAATGATCCGAACCAAGAGGCATGCCAAGAGTGACAAAGTTACAACCACAAGAAGGACAGGGTCCCAAAAAGAGTGCTAAGTGATCAAACAATCCGTACAAGTGGGCGAGTTACATAAGTGTCTTTAATGTATTAAAGAATATCAATACGACAATGCAAAGTGACAAGAGCTAACCAAGGTACCAAGATAACTTTCAGATATACCAGCAGGTAAAAAGAGTTCAAGTATAAGCTTATACACAAACCTCAGTTCTTCAGCACAAAAATAGTCCAACAAAACTACATGAGTCAAATCGTAGACATAGCGGCGTATCAAAGTCTTCAACTTGAACACGAGGATATACAACCTTAAAAAACTGAATTCAATAACTTATTTACTTTCAAGCAGCTCAATAATGATGACGTAAAATAGGGTTATCATCACAAGTAAGCCTAGCCTGTACAAATAAGACTATGTTCCCAAACAGTAAATTCTCGCCATCTTAGTGCATCATGTCGCAACTAAGATTTGAAATGGCAACTGGCAAAACTGGACTGTATACTCTTCATGAAAGATGTAGGTACCTCTCTTAAGGTTTCAAACAACCAAGAATCACCGCAAAATGTATTTTGGATAAAATGACATATTCAAAATACTAACAGTTGTCCATACAGGATTTCAAACTTCAGAATCTGGACAGAACTTGTCCTACGATGCGTCCCTTATTTCGAATCCATAACAACTAAATTAGAGTTTAACATAAATATAAGAATTGTACATATACGAATTATCTTTCCAAATCATATTTATTCATAGTAAACAATGTTCTATAGAACGAGATATGCTTAATCTACTAAACACTACCCAGCTCAAAAACAGGTTTTACCACTTACCAAAGAGAAGAGTGTAACTCGATTTCCAGCCAAAAGGACAAAGATTTTCTCTTGTGATATTGAATAACAATAGGTTCGATAATGTTCTAAGGGACTTATACTTGAGGTGAGACGAATTTCCTAAGAGGAGGTGTCAAAATATAGTAACACAAGAGGTACTTATCATATACACAGCTGTCCATAAAAGTTGGCTGCCCAAACACTTGTGTGCTTCCCAAATGCATACATATACACCTATATATATATATCATTCACCTCCTTTTAAAGCTATACATATTTCTAATTAAAACATTACGCAAATACCCTCATACAATAAAGTAAATTACGATGACAATTATTTTAAGAAGGTTGCAAATATCACATTATTTCAAGTTCCCAAAATGAGAATTAAATATATTGTAATAATTAAGCAGTGGTTTATCGACATGCGACTCTTGTTAGCATTTTTGGGGTGTTATAGCTTAAGCGAAGGGGCCAAAGCTGCCCAACCTTGGCAGCCACTGCCTAAGAGTTGACGACCACCTTCACGACCAGTGGTGTGGACCACGATCCGTGAAGGGGTCCTTAAAGATTCCTTAGACACTTGGGAGGCCAGGCCAAGAGTCCTAGACACTGCCCCAAGTCCACGAGGCACTTCACGAGCCATTGGCTTGACCACGGCCCGTCAAAGTGCCCGTGAAGTTTCCTTGGAAAATTTGGTTGGTTGAAGGCCAAAAAGGGTTGGTAGATCTACTGGTCCATGGACCACGGGTAACACCACCGACCGTGGTGCCCTTCACTGACTGTCCAAGTTGTCGTGGTGCCTAGGGCGGGGCTGCCAGGTTGAGGACAATTAAGTAAAATCCTATTTTACTAGGTTTAAGTGGGGGTCATTTCTTATTTATTTTATTAACCTATTTAGACGATTTTAAGTATATACCCCCTAGTTTTAAGTCACCTTACATTAGACATAATTCAAAACCCTAAATCACTCCTCTCTCAAATATTTCTCCCTCAAAGAAGAACATTCATTGAAGAAGAAGCTAGGGTTGAAGCTAAGGTCAAGAACAAAGGGTTTATTGCTAAAGGCTTGTACTAGGGCTTTGATAAAGGTATGTTTAGATCTTCATCTATGGGTTCTTCCACCCATAGAGTCTCCTAGAATTTCCCCTAATTTGTGAAGAAGAACCCCAATGAAGGTAGGATTACTTCCAATGCATGGGTTTTAGGTGGGTATGATTCCAAACGGTTGGATACTACTCATATGTGATTTAATTGATGTTGATTCATGATTGAAGAATTTATGTGAATTCCTTGATTTACCCTAATTTCCAAAGTATGTGGGTTTAGATCTTTTGATGCGGAATTGATGATTTTTGTTAGATTCTCTTGGGTTGTTGATATGTAAGGAGTATATCCAATGATGTGAATATGAGATCATGAATTGACTAGACTTATGCATGTACGTTAGAATATGAATTGAAATGATTAAGATTTGGGACTTTTGATGAATTGTGCTTAGAATTGGCTTAGGACTAATGTGCCTTGAAATGTAGACTAGTATGATGATTCTGAAGTAAAGTTTGAATGTAGGGCTTGAAGTCAAAATGTTGATCACTAGGGTTTATAGAATAAGTCTAATATGATGATTTAGCTTGCATATATGTAGAATGTGAAGGGTTAATCACCTAAAATGAATCGTGCTTATTAGAGTTGAATAGGTTGAGGTTGAGTCTTATTATCCCTTCATGGATAGTTGAATTATGTAGCTTGGGATGGTAGATCTCATGGTAGCTTGGGATTGAGGAATTAAGCTCTCCTAAGGTTAGCTTGAACTAGCATTGGTAGGATGATTTTCATGGTAGCTTGCATTAGTATAGTCATGGTAGCCTGGGATTGAGGAATTAAGCTCTCCTAAGGTTAGCTTGAAGTGGCATGACTAGAATGCCGTCATGGTAGCTTGACTTGGTTAGGCCAAGACCAGTTCATAATAGCTTAGGATTGAAAAATTATACTCTTCTAAGGATAGCTTAGGGTTGACGATTCATACTTCCCTATGGATAGCTTGCATCTTATTGAATGGTTGCATAGTGGCTAGGTTGGTATACTTGTATCCTTCTTTAGATAGCTTGGATTGTATGATATGATGTTTTTCCATGGTAGTTAGGTCTAGCATGGTAGTATGCTACTCTTAATAGATTAGAATGAAAGATAGTTAGCCTTGAGTAAGTTAGCCTAAAGAAGTACTTAGTGTGGATGGTAGTATGGAATGTCATTCACCCATGGCACAAGTATGACTTGAAGCTTCGTATGAAGTGTCCACTTATGTGATGTATGTCTAGCTTGGATAGTTGCTATAGTTGCCTTCCATGATATGATTGACTTAAG
Source organism: Solanum stenotomum (assembly GCF_019186545.1). Lineage (NCBI taxonomy): Eukaryota > Viridiplantae > Streptophyta > Magnoliopsida > Solanales > Solanaceae > Solanum > Solanum stenotomum. The sequence continues at coordinate 31,146,684 of NC_064286.1, read as the reverse complement.
TTGATAGTTCCTTGTCAATATGAAGTAAGTCTATAGTGACACCTAGAAATATTAAATATGAATATGGTGACATTAGGGATATGCTTAGTGTGTGTGGTACTATGGGATGCCCTATATGCATTGCACAAATGTTCCATGAGGTGACTTAGGGGTATAGTACTCTTATGACATGTGAACCTAGGCCTTGACTATAAAGGTAGACTATGACCAAGAATGACCTTAGAGAGGTACTTAGCTTAGGTAGTATTATGGGATGCTACCTTGGCCTTGCACAAGTATACTTGGAGGTGGCTTGTGAAGTAGTTCACTTGATTATGAAAGACTAAAGGTTGAAGAATGAACTTATATATGTCTTATGTTGACTTCACATGATATGATGCTTATGTTGGAATTATGTTATGATTATGTCTTATGTTGACTAACCATTTTGAGATTTCTTATGTTGGTATGTTAGCTTTCATACTCGGTACATTTTGTACTAACGCATACTGCCTACATTCTAATCAAATGTAGGGAGTTGAGTTGCGTGGAGGCTAGGTTCCTAATTGCAAGAAGATTGAAGATTGGTGAGTCCTACTTTGATGTTATCTTTGGTATGGATTGATTGAACTTTTGTTATGCTTCTATTGATTGTACAACTCGTGTGGTCAAGTTTGAGTTCCCGAATGAGCCTATCAAAGAGTGGAATGGGAGAAATTCGATGCCTAAGGGTAAAATTTGTCTCATGTCTTAAAGCAAGATAGATGATTGCTAAGGGTTGCATTTACCATCTTCTTAGGCTGAGGGATGTAGATTCTATAACCCCTATTCTTGAGTCGATCCCCATTAAAAATGAATGGGAAATAGACTTCGGTATTGATCTTCTCGCAGATAAGCAACCTATTTCTATTCCTCCTTATAGAATGGCCCCGGCTGAGTTAAAGGAGTTAAAAAAACAATTGAGGGATTTTTTGGATAAGGGTTGCATCTGATAGAGTAGCTCTCTATGGAGTGCTCCAGTTTTTTTTGTTATAAGGAAAGATGGGTCTCTTCGTATGTGTATTAATTATCGTCATTTGAAGAAGGTGTCCATTAAGAATAAGTATCCTCTTCCAAGGATAGATGATTTGTTTGACCAATAACAAGGGGTAAGTTACTATTCTAAGATTGACCTTAGGTTGGATTATCACCAATTGAGGGTGAAGTCTGATGATATTCAAAAGATGACTTCTAGATCTCGGTACGGTCATTATGAATTTTTAGTAATGTCATTTTTGTTGACTAATACTCTAGCGGCGTTCATGGATTTGATGAATAGAGTGTTTAGGCAATATTTTGACATGTTCGTGATTGTGTTCACTGATGATATTTTGATCTATAAAAGGAGTGAGAGTGACCATGTTGATCATTTAAGGATTGTGTTGAAGGTTCTTAAGGACCAACAACTTTTTGCAAAGTTTAGCAAGTGTCAATTTTTGTTAAAGTTTGTAGCGTACCTGGTCATATCGTGTCAAGTAAGGGCATTGAGGTAGATCCTAAGAAGATGGATGCGGTCAAGAGATGCCCTAAACCTCTAACTCATTCGGATATTAAAAGCTTCTTGGGTTTGGCCGGTTATTATAAAAGGTTTGTTGAGGAATTTTCTTCCATTGCTTCTCCTTTGACGGCTATAACTCAAAAGACGACTAAGTTTGTTTGGTCGGAAGCTTATGAGAAGAGTTTCCAAGAGTTTAAAAATAGGCTCACTTTCACTCTTGTGTTGACTTTACCAGAGGGTATAGATGGTTTTGTGGTGTATTATGATGCCTCTAGAGTTAGGTTGGGATGTATGCTCATGCAAAATGGTAAGGTGATTACCTATGCTTCAAGGAAACTTAAGGTCTATGAGAAGAATTATCCTACCCATGACCTTGAGTTAGCGGCAGATGTTTTTGCCTTAAAGATTTGGAGGCATTTATTTGTATGGGGTTCATGTCGATATTTTAACCGATCATAAGAGTTTGCAATACATGTTTAGTCAAAATGATTTGAATCTTTGCCAAAAGAGGTGGCTGGAATTATTGAAGGATTATGACATGAATGTCCTTTATTACCCCGGTAAGGCAAATGTGGTAGAGGATGCTCTTAGTCGGTTGTCAATGGGTAGTGTGGCTAATGTTGATGATGATAAGAAGGAGTTGGTTCGAGATGTTCATAGGTTGGCCCGATTAGGTGTTCAATTAGTAGACTCCACCAAGGGTAATGTTATGGTTTGCAATGCGTCTGAACTGTTTTTTGTAGCGAATGTGATATCTAAGCAATGTCTTGATCCTATTTTAGTGGAATTGAAAGAGGCAGTGCTTAAGAATTTCGTTGAGGCTTTCTCCCATGAGGAAGATAGTGTACTTAGATACCAATGACGGTTGTGTGCTCGTAATGTGTATGACTTGAGAGAGAAAGTCTTGTCGGAAGCCCATAGTTCTCTGTATTCTATTCAACCGGGAGCCACAAAGATGTATCGTGATTTGTGGGAAGAATATTGGTGCAATGAGATAAAGAAGGACATTGCGGAATTTGTAGCTAAGTGTCCTAATTGTTAACAAGTTAAAGTTGAGGATCAAATGCAGTAGGTTTATCCCAAGATATAGGTATTCCTACTTGGAAGTGGGAAGATGTGAACATGAACTTTATAGTTGGTTTTCCTCGCACCCGGAGACAACATGATTCAATTTGGGTCATTATAGATCGGATGACAAAATCAGCTTACTTTATCCCCGTCGAGGTTTCTTTTTCGGTGGAGGACTATGCTAAGTTGTACATAAGAGAAATGGTGAAGTTCCATGAAGTCCCTTTATCCATTTTTTCCCGATCGTGGTACTCAATTCACTTCTCAATTATGGAAGTCGTTCCAAAAGGGTCTTGGCACTAAGGTTAAACTTAGCATGGATTTTCATCCCCAAACTGATGGGCAAGAGAAGCGTACTATCCAAACTTTGGATGATATCTTAAGGTCATGTGTAATTGACTTTAAGGGTAACTGGGATGACCACTTGCCATTGTTAATGTTTGCCTACAATAATAGCTATCGTTCAAGTATTGGTATGGCTCCATTTGAAGCCTTGAATGGTAGGAGATGTAGGTCTCCCATTGGTTGGTTTGAGGTGGGTTAAGTTTCCCTAATATGTCCCGAATTAGTTTACGAGGCCATCGAGAAAGTCCGACTCTTTAGAGAGAGGTTGAGAAAGGATCAAAGTCGGCAAAAGTTTTATGCCAATGTGAGGAGAAGGGATCCAGAACTTGAGGTTATTGATTGGGTCTACTTGAAAATCTCACCCATGAAGGGTCTGTTGAGGTTTGGTAAGAAGGGAAAACTTAGTCCCCAGTATGTAGGCCCACACAAAATTTTGAGACTTGTTGGAAAGCTGCTTATGAACATGATTTGCCAAATGAGTAGGTTTCGGTGCATCCAATATTCCATGTCTCTATGCCTCAGAAGTGTGTTGGGGATCCATCATCCATAATCCCCTTATAAGGGTTTGGAGTTGATGAATATCTTTCATATGAGGAAGTTCTGGTAGAGATTCTAGACCGACAAGTCTAGAAAATGAGAAACAAGGAAATAGCTTCCGTGAAGGTTTTGTGGAGGAATAAATTGGTTGAGAGTGCTACTTGTGAGGCTGAGGCTGATATGAAGTCCCGATATCCTCATCTCTTTCCTTCTACTCCTATTATAGTTTGAGTTAATGAGTTATTTTTTAGTCTTACTTGTTTTTGGAGTCATGTGGGTTATATGTGTTTTCCATGATTTCCCTATGTTATGCATGTCCATGAAAAACTTATGTTTAGAAAGAAAATTAGTTTATATGATTGATTTCCTCATGTTGTTGTGCATTGAGTGTAAATCTCCTATTTACTTCATGAGAAGAATTAATGAACATGCTTTGGTTATGCTTTTTGAGAGTAGATTACTTATTGACTCCGTGAGATTTTGTTGAGCATTCTTTTAGCTTGGACAAAGTAATTGCTCTTAAAAATTGAGAAATGTTGAAATTTCATGCATAATGGTTTGTTAGATGTAGTTCCCATATCCTTGTGATGCATTGAGTGTGTTTGAGTTTGGAGTTGATGTTTCCTCCTTGTTTATGTGCATTTGATGAGTTGCATGCATGATGGGCTGCTAGTCTTGAGTCTTCACTTCCATAAGGTGTCTAGAACTTCATTCGAGGATGAATATTCCCAAGGGGGATATAATGTAACACCCTAGAAAGTAGTAGGCTAAACTAGATCTAAGTGTGAGGGTGAGAGTCAAAGAAGAAGGTCAAGGGCCAAGCGAGTGGGCTAGGGCAGCCTACTTTGGCCCAGACACTACCCCACCTACCATGCCCACCACCACGACTCGTTGTGAGGACCACGACCGTTGGTGTCGATCTTGGTGGGCTAGGCAGTTGCCATGCCTACATTCCCCAAAAACAGCCCCATCTTCGAAAGCCACTTCACGGCTCGTTGTGAAGACCACGGCTCATGGGAAGGCTCGTGGAGGAGAGTTAGTTTTTAGAGGTTAAGGGGGGAGTGTCTTGGCCACTGTTTTGTGACCACAAGAGGGACCACGACTCGTGGAGCCCTCCGTGAAGGTGACTTATAATCTTGGGGTTAAGGGCACACTTGCTAAGCCACTTCCTCATGGTCAATGAAGGGGATCATGGCTCGTGGTGAAGACCATGGCTCATGGGACTTCACATTGTCCTTGGGCAGTGCTCTGTAAATGAGGGCTAATTTGAGTAATTCTTGTTTTAATCCAACTTAACCCAAGTGGCTTTGCCTAAGGCTAGGAACCCTATAATTACTATTTTAACTCTAAAACTAATCCATTCAAGCAATTATTTCCAAAATCCAATTAAATCTCCCAATGTCATTATCTTAAAATATTTTTGTCAATAGAAACTTGAGGAAGAAGAAGAATAAGGATATTCAAGCTATGTTTCAAGAAGCAAGCTCTTACACATCAATTTCTTTAGGCTTTGTGATTAAGGTATGGTAGTTTTCATCCATGGATACCTTTCACCCATGATTGAAAGTAGATTGCATATTGGCTCCATGAGATTTTGATGAGCATGCTTTTAGCTTGGAGAAGATAATTCCTCCTAAGAACATGAAAAATGTTGAAATTTCATGAATAATGGGTTGTTAAATGTAGTTCCCACTTCCTTGTGATGCATTGAGTGTGTTTGAGTTTGGAGTTGATGTTTCCTCCTTGTTTATGTACATTTGATGAGTTGAATGCATGATTGGCTGCTAGTCTTGAGTCTTCACTTCCATAAGGTGTCTAGAACGTCATTCGAGGATGAATATTCCCAAGGGGGATATAATGTAACACCCTAGAAACTAGTAGGCTGAACTAGATCTAAGTTTGAGGGTGAGAGTCAATAAAGATGGTCAAGGGCCAAGGGAGTAGGCTAGGGTAGCCTACCTTGGCATAGACACTACCCCACCTACCATGACCACCACCACGACTCGTTGTGAGGACCACGACCCTTGGTGTGGATCTTGGTGGGACAGGCAGTAGTCATGCCTACACTGCCCAAGAACAACCCACCTTCACGAGCCACTTCATGGCTCGTTGGAAGGCTCGTGGAGGGGAGCTAGCTTTTACGGGTTAACGGGTGAGTGGCTTAGCCACTGTTTTGTGACAACAAGAGGGACCACGGCTCGTGGAGCCCTCCGTGAAGGTGCCTTAGAATCTTGGGGTTAAGGGCACACTTGCTAAGCCACTGCCTCATGGCCAATGAAGGGGATCATGGCTCGTGGTGAAGACCATGGCTCGTGGGACCTCACGTTGTCCTTAGGCAGTTCACTATAAGTGAGGGCTAATTTGGGTAATTCATGTTTTAATCCAACTTAACCCAAGTGGTTTTGCCTAAGACTGGGAACCCTATAAATACTATTTTAACTCTAAAACTAACCCATTCAAGCAATTAATTCCAAGACCCAATTAAATCTCCAAATGTCATCATCTCAAAATATTTCTATCTATAGAAACTTAAGGAAAAAGAAGAAGAAGGAGATTCAAGCTATGTTTCAAGAAGCAAGCTCTTACAAATCAATTTCTTTAGGCTTTGTGATTAAGGTATGGTAGTTTTCATCCATGGATACCTTTCATCCATGGAGTTCCTTCAAAATCTACAGTTTCAAAAAGATAGAAATTCCCAATTGTTAGGGTTTTATTCAAAAGTCATGGGTTCCTTTCAAATTCAATTTAATTGATTGAATTGAGTTATATTAAGCATGAATTGATGATTTCTTATGATTTTTATGATGTTTTCCCATTAACCCATGTAGTTCCCACATTTCTCAAAGTTGATGATATGATGTGGGTCTTCGTTGATGAAAAAGGAATTTTATTATTTAATGCATGAGGAAATAGAATCACATGAATTATAATGAAATCGATGTCTAATGCTTAAATTCTAGATGTGATGATTGAAAGTATGTTTTGAACTTCAAGGAGGTAAACTGTGAGATTAAGCATTTTCTATAAAATCCATGCAATTGTTTTAATGATGGTTTGCGAGTAAAGTATCAATGATGTTGTTTTTGTTGTTGTTGTTGAAACGACATTCTCGTAAAACACATTGAGCTTGATGTGAAAGGGTTTCTCACATAATGAAGATTCTAAGGTTGGAAAGGATTTCTCACCTAATTGAATTAAAGGCTAAAGAGCCATCATAAATAGATCATGGATGGTGATAGTTTCTCACTTATGGTCTAAAAAGCTATCCTAATAAGCTAACTTGAATCGGTAGGCCAAGGGCACCGTTTCACGATTAATGAAGTTAAGTAAGAAATAACTACTCTGTGGGATTTAATGCTTAGCATCGAGTGGATATTGTACTGAGATGGAAGCTCTCCCGTAGAAAGGCCGGATTTTTAAAAGCAATCTCTTGAGATGGAAGCTCCTCCGTAGCAAGGCAGCGTTAGCAATCTCCTTATCCCATAAACTATGTACCCCTATAGTTTATCTAGCTAGTGGATCCACCTAAGCTAAGAGTTACCGGTTCTACCGTAGGTAAGTAGACCAACCCTTTTCGGTGTGGGAGTCCCCGGATTCCATGTTATAGCTCATATGGTCTCATGTCGGTTAAAGTTTATACTCACAACAAGAAGTTTATTAATGAACTAAGACATGCTTAAAGAGGTATCTCGTAGTGTTCAAAGTGTTTGAAGAGGATGCTAGCTTGCATTGAAAACGGTTTATGACTTATGTTTTCCAGCTATCTCTATGACGATGTTTAAACATGGTAATTGCATGTCTTGAAATGAAATGTCCCTTTTAACATGTTTTAAATGTTTTTATGCATGGTTATCTTAATTAGTGCATTTTTGTACAAACGCATACTCTTGCCTACATTTTCTCAAATGTAGGGTCTGATACTCAAGGTAGTCAATTTTGTGGCTAGAACTTGGATTTGATTATTTTCCTGAGCATGGTGAGTCCTCATAGTTCGAGGACAAATTTTCTATGTTTATTTTGTTTCATGTACTCTCCCTTTTGAGCATGTTGTATGGGCTAGGCCCAATTTATTTCAATATTGCTTTAGATGGCAATGATGAGGCAAAGTGTCTAGACTTACGCTCCCTTTTATGTAAAACATTTTAGACTTCAAATGTGTTTTACTCGTGTTGTTAAATTTCTTATTTTATGAGGACTAAGTGACTTGTATTGATCTTTCGGGGTTCGATATGCCATGTTACATCTAGGGAGTACCCCTGCGTCGTGACAACCAATATGTGGGAAGAGGACGCATACTGGTGCTATAATTAATGAGTAGTTGGAGGAAAGAGGTAGGAAGAAGGAGCGACCCCACATTGAGGCGGTCAGACATAAGTCCATTATGGATGAGCAGCTTCAAGTGAATAGGGAGCGGAAACAGGATAAAGGAGCTTTAAGTTTAAGAGTGACTACAGATGACGCTCTATCGCTTGAGTCAGAGACACTGGTTGTTACTATGGGTTCCACAATGATAAACCCATCCACCATTATTTAGGAATCCGACGCTTGGTAGCCAGATGTTTGTCTTCACCCTCAACTATTATGATATTACTATTATGCATTAGGGACAATTCACAACGTTTTGAGAGTGGGTGGGGATGATACAATGTTTTGCTTGTTATTATCTCAGTGAAGTCTAAGTAGTCTCGACGCTCGGATGTGCCCTTGGGGTTTTCTTGCTTTTCTTCTTACTAAAGGAACTTTTAATTTCTCTGGAACCAGAATGTTTAGGATGTGCTTAAATTTATGAAAGAAGAATAGGAAAATATGACATGATGGTTAATATTTGAGCGGAAAATAGGACCCGTCAAATTTTTTGATATGTTGGGTCTATTTCATTTATATGTTGACTATGTGGGATCTATGCGTTACATGTCATAGACTGATAGGATGAGCATGACTTAACTTAAAACATGAACTCGATAAATCTTTAATTGATAGTGAAACTTTGTGTTATGTGTGAGAGACTATTAATTCATTCTTACACTATATATCCATTCAAAACTTGCCCCGTTACTCTTAGAAAGACAATTGAACTGATTCATTAGGAAAGGATCATAAGACGTTGTTCAAATGTAACACCCTCATCTGAAAAAAGGGGACTGAAATAATTTTTGGGAAATTGCAGGTGCCGGCCACGAGGGCCACCCACGGCCCGTGGATGGGACCAAGGACTGTAGGTGTGGTCCATGGGTAGGCACCCAATTAAGGGTTAAGAGAGTTGGAACCACAGCCCAAACCAATGGACTGTTGGTCGTACCACGGTCCATGGTCCAGACCCTCAGAGGTGACTTTCTGATGACCATCGACGGTATCAGGACGGACCGTAGGTCAGACCACGATTTGTCGACTAGGGTCCGTTGGTGGTCAGCTAACAGTTATTTTTAGGGACAGTTGGGTCTTTTTTAATTAATAAGTTCCTATACTACGTTGTTTTACCCTTCACTAAGACCCCTATATAAGTATTCTCAACCCCCAAAATTAGCCCATTCACATCATTCCTCCAAATTCACAAAAGAAGATCAATTCTCCTCTCCAAAATATTTCTCTGTCTAGAAACTTGAAGAAAAAGAAGAATTCAACCTAGGGTTTCAAGGCAAAGTCTCAATTCCTTCATTGAAGGCTAGCATTTGGATTCAACGTATGATAGTTTTCATCCATGGATTCGTTCCATTCGTGGAGTTCCCAAATTTCTCTATTTCAAAAGGTAGAATTCCACAATTGAGTTAGGGTTTTCTTGAATTATAATGGGTTCTATTATTTTAATCTTATTGTTCTATTTCTTATATTATGAGAGCTAAGTGGCTTTTATGGAGTCCTTCGGGGTTCTATACACTATGTTATATCTAGGGGGTACCCAGGGTCGTGACATCGAAATAACTCATTTAGCCTAAAAACAACCAAATTCAATGTTTTGAGACTAAAATAGACCCTTTTATATTTACCCAATTAACCTTCCCCGTTGTTCACGATTAAGTTTTATTTTGGCCTTGGTCACTCTTTGGATCGTGCACCTCAACTCAAGCAAAATGTCTAAGTTGAGGGTGGTTACTATAGAGGATAACCATAAATGAAGGGCCATGGAAATAATATAGCAAGAAGAAAAAGGGAAAGAAATGGGTGTGTCTGCCATAAAGAAAAAGAAAGAAAAAAAAACAAAGCGAAAATGATGGAATGAAGAAAAAAGTTTAACAAAGAGGAATGAATTCCACACCCGAATATTTATGAGAAAGGTTATGCAAAAAGAGAAATATGGGGTGAATTAAGTACTAGCAGCAAAAAGTAGAAGTAAATTAAGGTTGTTTCAAGAACGGAGAAAGTTACTATAATCAAAATATACCACACCTGCCCCCGAGTCTATGTTACAAACCAAAAAGTCCTATAGTGAACCTAATTCAATTTTTCAAGAGTTAAAGTATAGAAAATAATCGTAAGCATATGGTATTGTGTATTCATGAATTAAATTACATTTGTAAGAGTGAGTTTGTACCTAGTCCCTATTCTTTAAACAATGTATGATATGTGTTTGAAAAGGGACTTCTTTGCGCTAATGGCACAAGTCAGATTGTGGAGAACTTATTGTCTTGGTGATTGTTGTTTGGGCATTTAAGCTTGTCTATTGGTGTCGTGATGTTATGTATTGATCCGTGTGTGTTAGCTTGATAATAAAAATATTGATCCACTGGTTATTGAATGAAAATGGAGGGTGTTGTGATTGTAAAAGGTCATGTTATTGTCGTAGGTCCTTGATTTTCTTTTGAAAAGTGTATTTATGTTATACTTGTGTCACTTGAGGAAAAGCAACGATTTAAGTTAAGGGTGTTGATCTGCCGCAAACTTACGATGATTGTAATACTTTATTGATAGGGTTTCAAGTCAATAAATGTGGGTTTCATCCAATTATGATTCATTAAGTCTTTTAATGCATTATTTGATTTTAATCTATGATATTTATTTCAACCATGATCCTATGATGAACCCATGAACTATGAATTATGAATTGTGAAGATATACATGTTATTATGAAATCATTATAAATGATTTGGGGATGCTATGAAAGGGAAATATCAATGATATAAGCAAAGGATTTCTCACTTAGTATAATCATCTTTATTGTGAAAGGTAATTCTCTCAAATGAATTTACATTGGTGAAAGGTTTTCTCATCGATGTTGAATTATGTTTAAGGAGCTATTCTATATTTTGATCTCAAATGTGGACTGTTATTGATCATTGCCTTCCGTATATAAAAATGATATTTGGGTTTTATCTATTCCATTGAGATTTAGACTTAGCATTGAGAGGTCTTTGAGGTGAAGGCCCAAATAGGGTAGTCTCTAGTAGCAACCTCTACTCCCAAAAAAGGTACCCTCGTAGGATGTCCTTAATGACCTAACTAGTGGATCCACTTTACTAAATGTTGATTTGTGCGGATTCTACCTTTACAAGTAAATTCCCCTTCTTTCAGTATGAGGTATTTATCGGATTCCACGATATTACTCTCATGGTCTTACTGTCGCTTAAAGCTAAGATCCCACAAAATGACTATGTTTTCTTCAAGTTTTCCTTATTTTCATTATGTTATTGTATTCAACGATGTTTTTATGATACTTCTTCTCTAAATGCTTTAAATGCTTCATTATGATCATTCCTACACGTTTTAAGTCATTCATGTTAATATGCCTACGTTTATGCATATTGCCTCATACTTAGTACATTCCATGTACTAATGCATAGTTGTGCCTACATTATATCAAGAATATAGGGCTCAACGCTCCTACCTCGCATACTCGTGGTTAGTCGATCCTTTTGGGCTTTCAAAGATTGGTGAGTCCTCACGATTTGAGGAATACGACTCTTTTGTTCCTTTTATATCATTTCCGTTTTCAGACTTCGTATGTGATGTATGAACTACGTGCCAATCACTTTCCTTATGATGTACTAGATGTATTGTGACCTATGTTAGACATTCACTTTTTTCAAACTCTTTTGATGAATGAAATGCTATCTTTTAAAGTCTTTACTTCTATTATTTTGTATGATGCATGCTAACTGGCTTGTGTAGGGCCACTCGGGGTCCTATATGCCATGTCACGCCTAGGGTCTACTTTGGGTCGCGACAAACTTGGTATTCAGAGCACAAGGTTTAGAAAAGTCGTAGGATATCTCATAAGCCTCGTCGAGTAGAGTCTTCTTCATGAATTTTAAGCGGGCCCCATTTATGAATAAGAGGCTATAAGAAGTTTTGGAAATTCTACTTCTTTCATCATTCTAAAGTTATGTGATAGAGTGTAACTCTATATGTCTCTCTACTAATCCTTTTCCAATCCTTTTAAGGATATGACCCCTCGAAGAACTTTTGTTCGGAGGAATGCGAATGAGAATGTGGAATGAGAAACTTCTCAAGCTCCTCAAGAGACTTCAAAAGTTTTGGCCTACTCTTTGGCCGAGCAAGTCACTAATGTGGAATTTAGGGCTTCTTTCCAACTGTTGGCTCAAGCCATGACGTCCCAAGACAATAAAAAGGTTCTGGTCCCTGTGAAACCAAATGTGGGTATGAAGACAACTAAAGTGAGGGAATTCACTAGAGTGAAACCACTGGAGTTTCATGGTTGCAAGGTTGAGTAAGATCCTCAAGAGTTTATTGATGAGTTATACAAGGTTTTGATGATGATGGGGCTGACGCCTATTGAAAAGGCGGTGCTGGCAACTTATCAACTTAAGGGTGTTGCTCAAGTTTTGTTCAACCAATGGAAGAAAGAGAGGGTGGTTGATACAGGTACTCTTGATTGGGAAAAGTTTAAGGTTTCTTCCCTTGATAGGTTCTTTCCCCTTGAAATGAGGGAGAAAAAAGTACTTGAATTCATTAAACTTCGTCAAGGAAATATGATTGTGAATGAGCATGCCTTGAAGTTCTGATTAAATAACGTTATCAAAGACACATCATCCAATTCTCAGTGTTAGTGATCGTTAATCATTAAAAACCCCAACTAAATGAGTTGGGGTCGAATCCATAGGGAAAGGTGCGTGTTTCTAATTCAATTGGGAAGTATGAACATGGTCAAATCAGTCATAGGAATAAAAAGTATCGAATAAAGACATCATTCAAATTTAGGGGTGACATGAATGTCAAATGAGGGGTTTTGGTTTTGATTATCAACTTCAAACAGTCACAAACAACACGAATTGACAATAATGAGACGGGTTCTTGGGATGTGATTGATTATAGGCTAATATAGACATATGGGTAATTTCAACTATTAGTAAATAGCTAGATATTAGTGAGTAGGCTAGGCTATAGTGGAGGTAAATTTTCTCTAGAACAGTTTACCCCAAATCAAATGATTTCTCTCGAACATCAACAAGCATGCAAAATAAAAGTAGCCCATACCTTAATCCATTCACTCTTTCGAGCTAATTGTGTGGGATTATGTTTAGGATTCACTCTCGTTGAACCCAGGTTAACCCAATACCCACAAACCATCAATCAATAATTTTAGTTCTAAAACCTCTCTCCTGAGCAAACCAAAAACACAAACATAGAACTGCATTTGCAGCTACAATTCTTAAATTAAACCACAATTAATGATTCAAACCACTTATAAAAAAGCATTTAAACTAACAATAAGCAATACTCATACGCTAAATCAGCCCATAATCACATAATCACAGCTCAAGAATTAGATGTTTAGCTTGACACTATAAAAAGGTAAAAACCGTTACCAAATTGACTATCCATCAACTGGGTTAAATTGATTTCTTCCTTACAATGCTCAAATTTGAAGAATCCTAAAGAACCACTTGCAATATCTCTAAAAGTGAATTTCTTCAATTCTTCAAAGCTAAGGAAAACTAGAGAAAATTGCTCCAAACTTAACAACAAATTTATCTAAAGACTATTTGATACTATTCTAAATGTTCTAAAATGTATTTATAGTCGTAAAAAATAAGCTACAAAAGCTCATTCGGCGAAGTAAGTCGGGTTCGCCAAACCACTCGGCGCGCTGCCCTTCGACCCCTTCCATCTCCCTTCTGCCTTGGTATGCAACATCCTCAAGGTCTGTAACTTTGGGCGATCTATCTTGGCTTTGCGGAATCAATCGGCAATCCATCGACTGCTTCTTTTCATCACCAACTTGGTTCTTTCGTTCAGGGCTTGGCACACTAGAAATTTAGGTGGTCTGATGAGCCACTCGACTACACGCCGAGTGCTCTTGGCGATCCTAAGGCTCACTCATCTTCATTTCTTCAGTTTGTTTTATTTCTTTTTGCATGTTAGTGTCGCTGCTTTGTTCCATAATCTATGTTCCTAAAAATCAAGGATTTAACATCAGTTATTGGCACAAAATAAGCATTTGAGGACCCTAAATCTCTATAAATAAAGCCCTAAATGAGTCCAAATCTCAAACTCATCAACACACCCAACTCAAACTTTTGCTTGTCCTCAAGTTTAGTAGTTCAAAGGGGATGTTTCAAACAGTGCTACATAAGACTCAATCATGAATGCACACAACAAGACCCAACTTACTCATGCAAGGTTCAATTGTGGACTGAAAGATTAAAATTGTGACTCACCTTTATTAAAGATTCTCAAGTTCACAATACTTGCTTTAAATGCAAGTTCAAGCTCAACAAAGGTACTCAAATGCTCTCACAACAAAGATGATTCCATATTCACACATAATTCTTCAACAATTTATAGTTCCGGAATCACATCCAACTCTCCCACTTACAAAGATGAACACATGCATGACTTCAACCATAGGTTTGCCCTTATTTTCCAATCAGCATTCGTTTCAGTTCACTCAAGATCAAAAAGGTCTTATCAAGGCTTACGGCAGGGCGGAGTGTAAATATATGGTCATTTAGGCTCAGTGGCTGCTACCCTCATGAAATGTGGTCTGAATGTCTCTTTTCTTCCTTTTCTTCAATATTTTTACTCATGCTCAAAATTCACCCCATTATTCAACTTTCAATGAGTTTCCAGATACCCCGTTTCTTTTGCAACTTTCAAAACTTTATTTCACAACTTTTTCATTCTTTTTCTTTTTCTTTTTCGTTTTCATTCTTATTTTCTTTATTTTTTTTTATATGGAGGGGTTCCATATTTTTCTAGGTCATGACTAAAAAGGGGAATTCTTCACACTTCTTGATTTACTTTCTCTTTTCACCACACCCCCAACTTAAGCTTTTGGCCTAAGTTGGCTATTCAAACAAACCACACTTCATGAGAGTTATGGGTGGAATAAAGAAGGGTCACATTTGTACAAGTTTCTTCCAAGAAAAGGATAAGGCTCAAAAGGGGTTAAGGCAAGGTTCACACATCTCACATGATTGGCCACAAAAGAGGTTTATAGTCAAATTGATTCCCTCTTCAAAATTGATTCCTAAGATCATTTCAAGAGCTTGTATCACTTAGTCAACCGGACCAATGGGGAAATTCTAAGTGTCATCACACAAGGTTCACGGTAAGCGCATCACACAAGGCATTGGCACCACTATCTAACGAGACTCCATACTTTCGCTAGTGTGCAATGTTCATCACAAGAGACTCATTCGATAATCTTCTATTCACAACGAGATGCAAAACTTTTGCACATTGTCTATTCAACTTCATTTGGCCTCATCGTTGCTGCACATTCATTTTTGTTCGATTAAGAGCACTATTCAAGTCATCGGTAGTGATCATAACCGATATTCAGACTTGCACAAGAACAACCACATTCAGACACAACAAGAGTAGGAACAATATTCGGAAGGGTCAAAAACCATTTTCATTCATAATAAGGAGCCATAAGCTCAAACATCTACAAGATAAGATCAAAACCATATTTAAACACAAAAACTAATATATATACAAAATATAATCACAAGAGGTAGGTACAGAAATACCTCACCCCACCATAAATAAAAAATGCAGTTGTCCTCAAATACAACCAAAATAAGCAAAAGTCAATAAAAATGACAGAGGGGGAGGTTAAGAAAGGTCCTGTCTACACAGTCGCTCTATCTGTCTGTGCATCAATGCCCGGGGTAGCATCAACACTAGCTCCACCAGAGCTTGCCATGGGTGTATCTGCCAATGAAATCTACCTGGCTGAATCTGTCATAGCCTCCTCAACCTCTGTAAGGCCCTCATATGTGGTCTCCTCTTAGAGATCGAGTTGTTCCTCATCCGTCTCTTCCTCAGACTAAGCAGCAGCCATCTCCTAAGCTCGAACCTCATGTTCGATGGTAGCCGAAGGCACATCCATATCAACTGGCATGTCGGGGATCTCCATAGTCCCAAAAATCATCGGCATATTTGTGGACGTCCTACCTCAGCTTAGCAATTGCGGCCTTTAGGGACATCCCCTCATCAGTGGCCATTGTCCTCCTCACATATTGTTATCCTTACCGCAAAGGCATCAATAGAGACACTAAGGGGTGTCACAGCAACAATAAGGGCCATCTCAATCATCCCAAGGATTGTGGAATCAAGCTTGGAGGCACGCCTATCATCAGAATAGGCTAGCTGCCCCATCCGTAGTATCACAGCTTGGGTGAGTGGAGGTCGGGAGGCAGTGGCACTAGCAGCAAACCTAGGATGCAGGGGAGCAGTAGAAGTTCTCAGAGACATGGAAGGAGCAACACTACATATACCTGAAATCCCAGGGGCTGGAGTAGGCAATTCTGCCTCTACAAGTATAGTCTCAATATCCACAATCGGGGAAACATCCACTAGGGCTGCCTTCTTCTTCTCAGCCTCATCCTTCAAGTACTCGGTCTCAATGCGCCGGGTAATAGTAGAAGAGGTGGGAATCACTTCCACGTCCTTATTTTCATCGCGGGGCACTCGGGCTCGTCTGCACAATTTGGTGATCAACACCGGGAACAGAAGCAATGTTTGAGGCTGCCTAGCCCTCATGGCCATTTCTTGGCCAATGATCATACCCAAATTTATACTCCTCCCATCAATGATGCAACGAAGACAAGCTTCTTTCATGTGGCGAAGGATAGATTCATTCTGGGATAGCATGCTGGTGTTGTTAATAAAGACAAACCAATACCTTGCTACTATATTGAGGTTTTTCTTTTCTATGGGTTCTCCAGCCTTGATTCACCTAGAAGTATCGTCATATAATAGAGGGGCTAACCAGTTTTGTAAAGTCTCTAATGACTTTGTCTTGATCATGTATTGATAGTCACCTAAAAGTTGTTGGTGCTCTCCAAAACAATGTTGATGTCATTACTATAACACTTTACCTTATTGCCCCTGACGACCACATAATCATCCAGCTTGAATGTGGCAGCCTTCCTCTCCCTTGTGGCACTAGAGCTCCGTAGGTAGTGTAAAACTCCCGGACCCAATTAGAAATGTAAGGGCAACGGGGTCTAGTGAAAATCTAGAACTTGTGGGACCTCAAGGTGCCACATATCTCTGGATATTTGTCTATACCTCCATCTCTAGACAGCCTCTTCTCCTCAATAATAGTCTTCAACCCCTCATCCTTTAGTCTATTAATAGACAAGGGAGGAGGACCATGTGCAGGTGGTGCTGGGACAACAGCCTGATCTGGAACGGCAGGAGGAGAAGTGGCATTGGGTACCCTAATCCTGGATGGATCATTCATCCTTTTGGAGCGCAATTCAGCTCTCCGGGACTATATCTATTGATCGTCCTCTATCTCAAAGATAGTCACCTGAGGGTCCTGGTGCTTACCCTGAATCTCAAAAGTAGTGAGGTGAGTGGCGTACACTCCTTCGCTGTCGAAGCTGACCTCCGGTGATTCAGGAGCAGATTCTTTTCCTTTTCCTTTACCCTTCCCACTAGTGGTAGGATGTTTTTTTACCTTTGTTTTGGATGCAGTTGCATCCTCGTTGATAATGATTCCCTTTGCCCTCTTGCAGGGTGGCATGTATCGTCATGCTACTTTTGGTCTACTCATATCTGCAAAACACATCGGAAATAGTTAGAAACAATTCACGAAAAGTGCAAAAAATAGGTTGCAGAAAGAATCGTCGAATTGATTGGCGAGTCGCCGAATCACTTTGGCAAGTCAAATCGGGCTCACCGAAAGGATTGGCCTAAAAGTTTCCCCGAAAAATAGCATGTAGGAAATGGGAAGGCCCATTCGGGGAATCATCGACACCATTCGGTGAGCTTAGACTAGCCCGCCGAAAGTATCATTATATTTTAGGGGTTAGGGACGCAGAAAGGGAGAACAAGGGAGACTTTCGGCGAGCCCAGGCTTCGCACTGAAAGTTCAAAACCAAAGTCAATCCAAACATGAAACTAAAGGTGATCTAAGGGGACTTTGGCGAACCACCGAGTCGTTTGGTGAGCTCGACCTAGCTCGCCAAATTGCCCAACATGCCAATTTACAAACCCGGTTCCAAAAATCAAGTCCACAACTCCCAAAAACAAAATCAAACAACATACATACTCTATTAAGCCCAGACCCATATGACCCATGCCACCGGGGTAGTCAGGCTTCCCCGGCTTGGCCAAAATTTGCTATTAGACGACTTTAGCTCTTAAGAACGACGTCAAACGCTCCATCAATTCACAAAACCCATTATTTAGCACAATTGGGGTTACTTAGACTTCATGCGACACAAGTTTATGATCAATTTTTACAACACAAAAGTTTGGGAAATCACATTTTAAACAATCTGGGCACAATTACAAAACTACGAAAGGCAACTAGCACACACTTACGATTTCAGTTAAACAATTGCATTTTAATTCAACCACAATTTAAGAGTTCGGAGTTCAGAGAAACCAACCTTTAATGCCAAAATATGATTTTGTAAAGCTAGGCGACAATGTATTCCATTATATGCACGAGATCAAAGAGAAAAATATGAGAAAATGCAAAAATATCAAAAATTTAAAGTGCAGGTGTGACTGTATGAGGCTAAAAGTGAGGGAATATGAAAGAGTTTGAAATTCTAAACCTTTGGCCTTTAAAAGCTGTCTAGTTCGCGGCCTTTTCAGCGATAATAGTCGACCTCACTACACCACTCGGCGACACGCCGAGTGGTTACTTACCTTGCCAAGTTTTACAGGACCTCCAGATAATTTGGGGTCCAAACGGTAGACAAAATTGGGCTTGCCGACTTGTCTATGGGCCTGCAGAGTTTTACAGACTCCTTCCTGATATTTTCCTGAGTCTAACGGTAGTCCAAGTCGGGATCACCGACCTCTTCGGCGAGTTGCCGACAGGACACTTGGCTTGCCAACCTGCATTTTTCAAACACATTCCAATTTTCACCTATAAAATCAACACCCATTATTCTAAAAACAAACTTAAAGCAATAAAAACTTGGGTTGCCTCCCAATAAGCGCCTTAGTTAATGTCATGGCATGATGCAAGTCCTCACTCACGCTTCATTCTTAGGGTTTGCAATAGTGCGACTAGGCAACCCTCCATGTTGTTTCAAGTGGAGACAAGACAATATATGACACATTTGGGTCTCCAGTAACTTAATAGACATGGAATGAGAAGCAGTCATCTGATTAAGCATTGCCACATTCTCTTTTAACTCATTCAATACTTTGTTGTGTTCATCGACTTTGTAGAGAATGAGTGAAAGTATCTCTTCTATCTATCCACCCTCATAATCCTTAGGCTTTCTACACTCATGAGGAGGAATGTACATATCTTTATTTTGTACAGTACTTCAAATTCCAGGATATTTTTTGCCAAGAAATCCAGCTGGGTCAACATTTTTTCCAGATTTTTTTCCCTCACTTGCTCCTTGTTGGTCTTAGTCATGCGATCGAGGAGTTGGAATACTATTGCATATGGTTGTCGTATTACAGCACCCCTAGACAGATGGTCAGCCACTCCTCTTTCCTTAGCACCCAGAACTATATAGAAACAGTTGAGTAGCATCTTATCTAGAATTCATGAGTTGGGCACTGTAACAATAGGGTCTTAAATCTCAGCCACAACTTATGAATTGTCTCACCCTCCAAGTGTTGGAAATTTAGGATGTTATCCCTAAGAATCATCATCTTTGAAGGAAGGTGGTCCACTTGGTTACCGTCGCTACCATTGACACTCATTTCCTCTGTTTTAACAGCCACACAAAAACCAAAACTAAAAATAAGTAGATTCAACTATGACTAAAAAAGACACAATTCAATTTCACCAATAGAATTTCAAGCAACACCACTCCCCGGCAGCGGTGCCATTTTGATTAAATAACGTTACCAAAAACACTTCATCCAATTCTAAGTATCAACGATCGTTAATCAGTATAAAACCCAACTAAATGAGTAAAGGTTGAATCCTACACGGAGCAGTACGTGTTTCAAATTCAATTGGGAAGTATGGGCATGGTAAAATCAGTCATAGCAAAATAAATTATTGAATAAAGACGTCTTTCAAATTTAGGAGTGACAAGAATGTCAAATGGAGGGGTTGGTTTTGATTATCAACTACAAATAGTCACAAACAATACGAATTAACAATAATGAGATGGGTTCTTGCGATGTGATTGATTATTGGCTAATATACACATATGGGTAATTGCAAATATTAGTAAATAGTTAGACATTAGTAAGTAGGCTAGGCTATAGTGGAGGTAAATTTTCTCTCGAACAATATATCCCGAATCAAGTAATTTCTCTCGAACATCAACGAGTATGCAAAATAAGAGCAACCCACACCTTAATCCATTCACTCTCTTGAGCTAAAGGTGTGGGATTGGGTTTAAGATTCACTCTCTCGAACTGAACCCAAGTCAACTCAATACCTACAAACCATCAATCAATAATTTTAGTTCTAAAAACTCTTTCGAGCAAGCCAAGAACACAAATATAGAACTGTATTCGCAACTACAATTCTTAATTAAAACCACAATTAATTATTAAACTCACTTCTAAAAAACATTTAAACTAACAATTAACAATACGCATAAGCTAAATCTGCCCATAATCACATAATCACACCCCAAAAATTGGGGTTTTAGCTAGACATTATAAAAAGGTAAGAACCATTACCAAATTGATTATTCATCAACTGGGTAAAAGTGATTTCGTTCTTACAATGCTCCAATTTGAAGAATCCCAAAGACCCACTTCCAATTTCTCAAAAGTAAATTTCTTCAATCTTTCGAAGCTAAGGAAAATTAGAGAAAACTGTTCCAAACTTCATAAAAAATTGTTCTAAAGAGTATTTGATACGAAACTAAATGTTCAAAAATGTATTTATAGTGGCCAAAAATAAGATATGAAAGCTCAATCGGCGAAGTAAGTTAGGTTCACCGAACCACTCGGCAAGTCGCCCTTCGATCTCTTCCATCGCCCTTCTTCCTTGGTACTAAGCATCCTCAAGGTCTGTAACTTTGGACGATCTATCTTGGCTTCACGGAATCACTCGGTGATCCAGCGACTACTACTTTTAATCGCCAACTTGGTTCTTTCCTTCAAGGCTTGGCACACTAGAACTTTAGGCGGTCTGATAAGCCACTTGGTGACACACAGAGTGCTCTTGGCGATCCTCAGGCTCACTCATCTTCATTTCTTCAGCTTGTTTTATTCCTTTTTTCATGTTAGTGTCCTTTGTTTGTTCCTCAATCCATATTCCTGAAAATAAAGAATTTAACATTAGTTATTGGCACAAACTAAGCATTTAAGGACACTAAATCTCTATAAACAAAGCCCTAAATGAGTCCAAATCACGAACTCATCAAGTTCACACAATTCTCTAGATATACTCCTACTATGGTTGTCGATCATGGGGCAAGGATGATCAAGTTTTTTTGGGAGTGTCCGAGATTGTAGTTAAAGAATGTCGTACCACCCTGATCATCAATGAAATGGACATTTCTCGCCTAATGATTCATGCTCAATGAATTGAAGAGGAAAAGCTTAAGGAAAAGTCTAGGGAGGCAAAGAAGGCTAAGACCGGTGATGGTGACTTTTCACATTCAAGTTTTGTTGAACATGGTCATTCTAAGTTCTGATAATGGTTTTCTGTTCAAGGGTCCACTAATGCTCCGGCTCCTAAGTTCAACAAAGATTGGGTGTCTAACCCTAAGCCTTAAGGAGGAAATGGTGGTGGAAATTGACTTCGGTTCCCACATGCCAAAAGTATGGCAAGAATCATCCAGGAAGTGCTTGATGGGTATGGATAATTTCTTTGGTTGTGCTAAGAGTGGTCACCGCTTCAGAGATTGTCCGTCTAAAATTGAGAAGGGAAAAGATGGTAGGCAAGCTCCGCCAAGTGATTTCGGTTCAAGTGCTCCAAAGAAAAATTGATTCTATTCTCTTTAAATTCATCATGAGCAAGAGGGTTCTTCCGATGTGGTTACCAATCTGTTAAATTTTTTCATCTTGACGTTTATGATTTTCTTGATCCCAGTGCTACTTTTTCTTTTGTGACACCATAAGTTGCTATGAGATTTGATGTTCTTCCGAATGTCTTGATACACCCTTTTTTCTGTCTCCACACCGATTGGCGAATCTACTGTGACTGAGAGAGTTTATAGTTGTCCTGTCTCCTTGCCCATAGAGTCACTCATGTTGATCTTGTAGAGTTTCATATGTTAGATTTCGATGTTATTCTTGGTATGGATTGGATCCATTCTTGTTATGCTTCTATTTATTGTACAACCTGACTGGTCAAGTTTCAGTTTCCAAATTAACCCATCTTAAAGTTGAAAGGGGAAGTTCTAGGATTAAGGTTATTTTGTTTCATGTCTTAAAGATAGAAAAAATATTTCTAAGTGTTGTCTATATCATCTTTTTCGAGTTAGGGATACGAATTCCAAAACCCCTTGTCACGACCCAAAGTACACCCTAGATGTGACATGGGACATAGGATCCCGAAAGGCCCTACAGAAGACGCTTAGCATATATCATCCAAGATAATAGAGTTAAAGAGTTGAAAAGAAAATTATATCATAAAATGTTTGACAAGAAAATGAAGCAAAAAATGTAGCATAGCGTAAAAGCCATCTAGTACATAAATAGTGATTGGGCGTAACCCATACATCACATACAATTTGAAAAGTAAAGAGAATAAGCAATAAATGGTTCGGTCCTTGGATTATAAGGACTTGCCAATCTTGAAATCTACTATTGTGATCATTAGCCACGGAGATGCGGAATAAGAGCGTCGGACTCTACATGAGTGAAACAATATAGGTAAGAGTATGCATTAGTACAAAGAATGTACCAAGCAAGATAGCAATGCATATACAATATGAAATCATGCCAAAAAGGGCTTTTCAGGGTATGCAATGACCAAGCTAAATCATGAGACGAAAAGGTTAGAAAGAATAAGTCATAAACATGGTCGATCAAAGCTAAACATCTATAAAACTCTTTATTTAATTTGGTACTTCTAAAAGTAACCTTAGTTCATTATTATTGAAGATTTACCTTTAACCGACATAGAGACTTGTGAGCTATAACATGGAATCCGATGTCTACCCCATACCGTAAAGGGGTGTCCTCACTTGCCAAGGAAAGATCCATGAACTTCTATCTTACATGGATCCACTAGCTAATGTATATGTAAGACAACATCCTATGGTGGCATATAAGTATGGGATACAGAGATTACTACTATATACCCGGTCTCAAGATACAGGAGAGCTTCCATCTCAATATCCTATCGGTGCTAAGAATAAATCCCTTAGAATAATCATTAATCTTAACTTATCTTATCAATATGATACATGGGTAATCGCTACTTTTCTTATCATTAGAGTATCTCCTTAAATCTTGATTGAACTTAGGTGAGAAAACCTTTCAACCTTATGAATCTGTTATGTGACAAAACCCTTTTACATTCATGTTTGAGTAGCCTGTGAAATATCCTTTCACAACACCACAACAACATTGATACATCACTCTCAAAGCATCTTAAAACATTTTCATCAATTTCATAAAGAACATGCATATCTTCAGAATTCATCTTTTGTAGTTCAAAAACTTCTTCATATGAACATAATCTAGAAATCATATATTTCGCATGGTTTCATGGGAATTCAACTTAGAATCATGCAATTACTATAAAAACATGCATGAAAAGGCATAAAACAATCAATTAGATCATAATTGGAATGAACCCGTAAGATTGAGTAAAAACCCTAATTTCAATTGGAGATTCTTAGTTGCAAAATAGGAGAATTTAGTAATCCTATGGAGGAAAGAACTCCATAGGTGAATAATATCATACCTTGATGCGAAAAACTTGGAATTAATGGTGAATTTGGAAACTTGATCTTGAAACCCTAGACTTCTTTTTCTTCCTTAGAAAGAAATATTTGAGAGGATGAACTAGATAAACTTTTGGGGTTTTAGAAGAATGAATTGAATTGGGTAATTTGGAGGTTAAAAATCATTATATAGGTCTTTAGGTAGAAGGTAAAAATACGTATTATATGTAGAATGTAAAATGACGTAGTATATGTAGATGGTAAAACAACATAGTATACGGTTAAAATGATTAGGGAAAAGACCAAAAAGCCCCTTAAATAACTATCAAACCCTCGTGAATGGTTGATAAGTCTGGGATTTTGACTCATTTAGGGCTTGTTATTCATAGAATTAGTATCCTCGATTCCTATTTTGTGCTCTAAACTGATATTTAAAGGCCAATTTGCAAATAAAAGGCGAAAGAGTAAGGAAAGGACATTACCGGGCAAAAAGGAGCAAAAAAGATGAAAAAGGCTGAAGATAGTGAAAGTTGACCATCACCAAAGCCACTTAGTTGATCGGCGAGTGGAACTTCAACTCGCCAAATGTTCCAAACTGTTTGCCCTGGGACAAGCCAACTTGGCGATGGAATTGAATTTTCGGTGAACCGCTGAATGGATCGGCGACAATGAATTTGATCGCCTAAAGTTACAGGGTCCAAACGCTAAAGAGTTAAGGAAAAAGGGCAATGGGGAATAGCAATTGGTGCAACGCCGACTGGGTCGGCGATGTTCGACTAAATCCATCGAGTGACCCCGGAGGCCAAAATCTCATAACGTATAAATTGTTTTTCAAAATGAGAAAAAGGGATCCTACCATTGTTAGACTCTGAGTTTTTTTTTTTTTGAAACATTGTTTTTCTTAGTTGTTGAGAGTTTTCTAGTATATTTCAAGTTCAGTTTTGAATTTGAAGCTATATTGGAGCATTGTAAAGATTCATATATTACTACACATCTTATGGAGAATTTAGTTGGTATTAATTTTGTACTTTTCATGGTGTGTGTGTCTAAAACCCCCAAGATCGGGGGTGTGATTATGTGATTAATTGTCTTAATTAACTTATGGGTGTTAGTGATTACTGATTTGATTGTTGTTTTGAAGTGGGTTCGATTGGTAATTGAGTTTTAACTTATGGATTGTACTTGCCAATAAGTTCTAGTCTAGTATTCTATGCTTGCTTGAGAAAGAGGTTTTAGAATTTAAGGTTATCAATTGATTATTGTAGTAATTGGGTTGTTGTGGATTAAGCTTGAATGAGTGAATCTTAATTCGATCCTACCTATCTACCTCTAGAGAGTAGATAAATTGAGGTTTTGGGCTATTTATTGTGTGATGCTTGTTGAGGTTTGAGAGAACTCGCTTGATTCATTATAGTTGATCTAGAGAGGGCTATTACATCTGAAGCTTAGCCTACCCACTAAGATTCATCAACTTTTGGTAACTACTAATCACCCGTATAGCAAAATTGGCAATTAATTGATCACATCCCCAAGTATTCCTTTTCTATTTTGATCACTCCCTGTTTTCATAGATATTAATTTACAAACCTTATCCCCCCATTTGACACGTGTTTTTGACCCCTTAGATTTAATCAAATGATTTCGATAATTTCTATTCCTACAACCGTTTAGAACATGTCTTTCACTTTGGAACTAAATTCTTGACCGTAGCACTTCTTGTGGGATCGACCCCAACTCTTCGTTGGTTTATACTAGAATGAGATTGCCTACACTTAGTATTGGATGATATGTAGTTGAGTGTTACAAAAAATAGTGTTATTGCCGGGGAGTGTTGTTTAGAACTCTCTTATTGAAGTATAGTTGTGATCTAATCTTGTTTATAGTTGAATCGACTTACTTTGTTTTGTGTTTGTTGTTGGTTGTGTGTGAACAGTGAAGAGATGAGTGTGAACGGAAGTAATGGTAGCCAGTTTGGACACCATGGTGACATTGGAAATCTGAATGATGTTAATGAAGCAGTTCAATTGGATGGTGTAGGTGCTATTCGTTGAGCTCAAGTCGTTGGAAATGTTGTATTCCACGTGACTAGTATGATGTTGTAATTCTTGCAAATGAAAGTATTATTCGGAGGGCTAGCTCATGAGGATCCCTATGACCATATTCGAACCTTTATGGACGTGTGTTGTCAATTCTCATTCAAAAACATCTCACAAGATTCAATCCGGCTCTGGTTGTTTCCTTTTTCGTTGATGAGGGAAGAAACCAAATGGTTAGCTCATCTATCGAAGGATTCTATTACATCTTGGGATGAGCTTACCCAAACATTTGACATAAGATTTTTCCCTTCTTCAAAGATGATGGGATTGAGAGACAATATTCAAGGCTTTAAACGTTTGGATGTTGAAGCAATCAACGAAACATGGCTGAGGTTTCAGAAGTTGTTATTCCAATGTCTGACTCACGAGCTTCCAAACAACGAGTTGTTACAACACTACTACCAAAGTCTTGACTCAGTGAACAAATGTGTAGCTTATCAACTTGTTCGAGGAGGTATTATGCAGAAACCTTGTTAGATAGTGTTAACTCTACTTGATGGGTTGACGAAGATAAACCGAGTGTGGTATACTCAGGAGGATCAAGTATCTGCTTTGACTTACAAAATGAAAAAGGAAAATGTAGAAAAATACCATGAGCAGGATGAAACCATAGCTAAAATGATGACCCAAATGGATCTTTTGTCAAAACTTGTAATGGGTAGTGGTTATAAAGTTGTGAATGTTGTTGGAATTAGCGGAGTGAAACCTGATGATGCACACTTTGAAGCATTCTACAATGAAGAAGTACACTCTCTAGCAAATTAGGGAGGTGGTTTTGCCAAAATTATCCCAAGGCCCGGTGGAAACCAAGGTTGGAGTAGAGAGTGTGATGAAGGTTGGAAGGATCGTGTTAGGGAGTGGCGTGACCATGTTACAAACTAGAGGGAGCGTGATTGTGACAAGGAGAGATATGTTCTTCCCCATGAATGTCAAATCCAAAAGAGCAAAGGGCTGACCTAGAGAACTTTTGCACTGAAGATATACTTGCACACATTGTCAATAAAGTGGAAGGATCAGACAAGGTGCCTAGAGAAATTAAAGAGGACATCTTTATGCTAAACTAGACGGTTACTTCTCACTCGGTCTCTATTAAGCAACTCGAAACGCAAATGGGTCAAATATCATCTCATTTAACACAATGCCAAAATGGGGTCTACAAAGTGATACCCGTCGAGTGACCTTGAAGGACAAAATTTGAGAACGTATAAATTAAATTTCAAAACGCCAAAAAAGGGATTGAGTGATATCCTGTGTAATTTTTTCCATTATTGAACTTGGAACTTTCGTCTTGAACAGTACTTTCCTTAGTTTAGGGAGTTTTCTAGTAGATTTTGAGTTGGATTTTTGATATTGAGCATTTCAGATCATTGTAAAGACGTGGATTGCAATACCCAGATTATGGAGAATGTAATCGGTATTGATTTCTTACTATTTATGATGTGTGGCTAAAACACTGTTCTTGGGGGTGTGATTATGTGATTAATTGTCCTAATTAGCTTATGAGTGTTGGTAATTATTGATTTTATTGTTGCTTTGAAGTGGGTTCACTTGGTAATTGAGTTTTAACTTATGAATTGTAGTTGCAAATGCAGTTCTAGATTAGGATTTTATGCTTGCTCAAGAGAGAGGTTTTAGAGTTTAGATTATCGATTGATAATTGTGCTGATTGGGTTATTATGGGTTCAGCTCGAGAGAGTGAATCTTAATCTAAAACTATCATCTAGCTCTAGAGAGTAGATGAATTGAGGTGATGAGTTGTTCATAGTATGTTGCTTTTTGAGGTTCAAGAGAACTCACTTGATTTGTAGTAGTTAATCGACAGATGACTATTACCTCTAAATCCTAGCGTTCCCACTAAGATTCAGCAAGCTTTGGTAATTAATAATCACCCGTCTAGCGAAATTGGAAATTAATCAATCACATCCCCAAGTATACCTTCTCTACTTGTTATTGCCCTATTTTATTAGTTGTTAATTGACAAACCTTAACCCCCGATTTTACACTTGTTGTCAATCCTTTGATTTACTTAAATAATCTAAATAATTTTCATTCCTACAATTGATTAGAACATTCCTCTCACTTCATAACTGAATTCTAACTTGTATCACTCCTTGTGGGATCGACCCCAACTCTTTGTTGGGTTTATACTAGATTGTGATCGCCTACACCTAGTATTGGATGAGGTGTAGTTGAGAGTTATCAGACATTGCCCAACAACTCAACTCAATTAGAGGCTTTTAGGACATAGTAGTAGATTTAGCTTGGGTTGTTAAATGGCTATTTTAGTCTTTACTAAAACTCTTATGTCATGTTATATTATTATTCAAACTAGTTGGGATTGTTCCTCGTCAGATATCAATTGTTTTAGCTTCCACATAAGTTCGTTTTACTTAGCTATTCTCAGTATGTTCATGATATGCCAGATTCATTGTTGCTTAGGGTCACTCGTGATACTAGGTCCCGTGTTAAGTCAAGAGGGTAGCCTCGAGGCATGACAAACTTGGTATCAGAGCATGAGGTTCAAGAGTCCTAGGAAGTCTGAAAGTCGCACTAAGTAGAGTCTCTTTCATGGTTGTGAAGCGCGCCACACCTATGAGAGAGAGGCTACGAGGTATTTTAAGAAAAACTTCCCTTCTTTATTTTCCAGCTCATGCCATAGAGTATAATCTCTATTTAATCTACTTCTAACTCTTAATTTTCGAGTTTCGGTAAAATGCCTCCTAGAAGAGAAAGCTCAAAGAATCAGCTAGCAGCTCCAGCAAACCCATTAAATGAGCAAGTAATGCATGCCGAGTTTTGGTCCTGACAAACTTGGCCTCAAACTCCGCCACATACTAACACTACTGCAACAAGAATCTGAACACTCACTCGGGTTAACCCTACCGAGTTTTATGCGTCTAAGTCAAAAGGGGATCTACAAAAATTTCTTGATGACATTTAGAATGTAACATACATTATGGGTGTCAACTCTAGTCGCAAGTGCAGATTTGGTCACCTTTCACTTCGTAACAACATTGAAAGGAATCTCTTAATACTAATGCAGGTCCAAAAACTCTCTCAGAACCATTCTCAATCTCTACTCCAATTGGTGACCCAATTATAGCTAGACGGGTATACAGATATTGCCTTTTCACAGTTTCTCAGAGAGTCACCTCAGCAGACCATGTAGTGTTATAAATGGTAGACTTTGATATCATTGTAGGCATGGAGTAGTTACATTTCTGTTATGCCACATTTGATTGTAGAACTAGAATCATTCAGTTTCGGTTTCCAAAAAAGTCAGCCTTAGAGTGGAAAGGTAGTAGTTCAGTACCGTCGATTTATCTCTTACCATAAGGCAGAAAGGTGATCTTCAAAGGGTATATCTATTATCTCATTCGGGTTAAGGATTCAAACTCAAAAAACCCAAAATCTTGAATCAGTCCTTATCGTAAATTAGTTTCTAGAAGTGTTTCCAAAAGATCTTCCATGAGTTCCTCCTGAAAGGGAAATCAACTTCGGAATGGCTCCTACTAAGCTAAAAGAATTGAAAGAGCAGTTGAAAGACCTTCTAGATAAGGGCTTCATCTAATCAAGTATCTCTCTATAGGGTGCTCCAGTGTTATTCGTGAAAAAAGAAAGATGGTTCTCTCATAATGTGCAATGACTATAGGACGTTGAACAAAGTCATAATCAAGAACAAATATCATATCCCTAGGATTGATGACTTGTTCGACCAACTTCAAGGTGCATGCTAGTTCTTTTCTAAGATAGACCTTAGATCCGGCTATCATCAGCTTAGAGTCAGAGATATTGACATTCCGAAGACAACCTTCAGGACTCGCTATGGTCACTATGAATTTAATTTTAAGTCTTTTGGACTAACAAATTCTCCTTCAGCTTTAATGGACTTAATGAGCAGGATGTTCAAACAGTATTTGAACTTGTTCGTTATCGTCTTTATTAATGATATCCTCATTTATTCTCATAGTAAGGAGGAGCATGCGACTCATCTGAGAGTTCTTCTACAAACTCTCAAAGATCGCCAGCTATTCGCTAAGTTCAGCAAATGTGAATTCTTGTTACAGTCTGTCGCTTTCCTTGGTCATGTGGTATCTAGAGAAGGGATCCGAGTAAAGCAACATGTTACTACACAGTCATAAAGCAATATTTCAAGATGTGCACAAGTAATGAATTCCACAAAATCACAAGTAAATTTGAACGTAATTGTTCAAAAAGATGATAAACTTCAATCTATTGAATCTACTTGTGGCCACCATTTAAAATTGTGTCACCCATATTATCCTACATATTCAAAATGAAATTAAAAAGTAGAAAAAAATCAATATATAGTATGTATTCATACAAATGTCCAAGTTATTTCAGTTGCTATATAATTATTCTAAGTCCTGCATAAGATTTTATTCCCAGAAGACGACACATTAAAAAAATATTCTCCAAAAGGCTACCAACAACAAAGCTAAAATAATTTTGATCAGTAGGGTACCGAACAACATAGAAATATTGAAATCAAATGTCAATAAAAGACAAACTATATGCAAGCTTCATATTGCCATGGAACACAAAAATCACTTGCAAGTTCGATTTTAGTCTTTTTATCCATAGAGAATATATATCTAAACAAAAATATTAGGGTAAAATTTCTTATTACCACACAACAAAAAAAATACATGATCTCACACAACAACTTTTGTTTTGTATATTATTTCCTAAGAATATACTTGGATTAAAATTTAAGTACACATTCACATGACCTCAAATCAAAGTTGTACGGACTCTTCACTTTTGATGCCACATACGTGTGGAATTCTGCAAAAATACACTACTTTGGAGAATTCGACAAGAATCTATTCACATTTTTTAAAAGTCCGAGTACTCAACCACTACAAGAAATCCCACTTTTAGTGGCAATAAAAGTCGCCACAAAAACCCATAAAGTCGCCACTAAAGATGTTCATTGGTGATATTTGAGCCGTAGCTAGTTGGTTGTATTCTAGTTTCCAAAATTATTGGTGCCCCAAAAAGAAGGTGTTACCATACCTAGGTCCAAATGTTGTCCAAAATAACTAGTCTTTTACTTGGAGAGGGCCCAAGCCGACACCTTTGAAATTCGTCTTTCATTTCCTGCGCACTTGCTTTTATCCCTCAAAGGCACCGTTCCCTCTTGATCAGGCATCTGAACTCCCAAATAGCCTATCAAATTGGTTTCACTGTGTAGAAAGAACATTATAGACAATCAATCTTAAGGACAACATTCTTTTTTGGAGGTAAATAACCTGAAGCAACTACTTAATCGAATAATTGCACATGTACTAAATGAATGATATGCATTTCTCTTCATTTTGATCCTAGTTTCATAAGTCGTGATAGAAAACTGATCTTCATGTTGCAACTCCAAAAATGATAAAGAATAAAAATTATATTAGATTGCACAATATTTAGATGTGAAAATATTATAAATTAGTTAAGCACTCTTTTGTTTGCCTCTCCTCTACTACTGTTTAAGACCTCTTTCTCTCGCGACATCGCTATTATCTTGTTTCATCATTTCAGAATGGATCTTTATGACACTTAAGTAATAGAAAGGAAAATTCATGGAGTTCAAAGATACATGTTTCATCATTAATTAGGGATTTTAAATACATCTAAATAAAGCTAACCTGTCCATTAGAACCATAAGCAAATAACAACAAAGTTCCTTTCTCTACATTACCAGCATGTTTGCTAATTGCAGAAGCGAGAAGGCTTGACTTGGCTGCACTTTGTGTTGTATCAAACCAAAAAAATGAGGAAAAAAATTTCAGCTATTATATTAAGAAAGAATCTGAAATTGTTGGTTAATCTCCTCCAAAGTGTATTCATATTAATTTTGCAGCTAGAAAGAAATGAAATAACGAGAGTTGTTGTAATTAGCATATTGATAGATCAATCGGTTAAAACTTGATTAGCAGAAGCATGAAGCCTAACACACAGGAAACTTGCATATAAAACCCTTACAGCAAACTGGATGAGATCTGCATATAAGATTGGTTTACCTTTGAAATTTGAATAAATAACATTCTTTGCCTCCTCCAACAAATTTAAAACGCAAGCAAGCCCCTTATGTGTTGTTCTGCTGATCTCTGAGCTTCTTACAGGAAATAAGAGTACAAGAAAGATGAATAAATTGCAAGGTCATATCGTGAATCAACATCAGCAAAAACTGAGATCTCATCCAATAACATGAAACTTAATGCAAGGTAATAGCGTGAATAAACTTTTAACAACAAATCAGATCTCATCCTATATCATCTACTTCATTGAGAAACTAGAAATGTAAAATATAGGAGGAATGATCTTGACTTGAGTTTTGCTACTAATATACTAGTACACATATTGTCCAAGAACATAAAGGAGTTTCACCACCTGTGTTAGCATGTCAATATGTCTATTCTGTTTTACTCTGCAAAATCTTTGAAATTCTAGGTAGGTTTTATTTACTCCGAGAGGAAGGTATCAAGTATCCCTCAAAGCTTATATCCGATTATATATTTTCATTGCTTATTTTTGAAGAAAGTATGAATAGAAATGATTTTCCTAGATAGGAAACATATAATTGTTTTAAAAATTCGGAAGCTTAAGATGGAAGGTACAAGTTCTATACAAGTTTAACTGTTTCAAAAATTTAGAAGTTAAAATTAACTCTCAAATATTGAAGTGTTGTATAAACTAGCATAGAACAATGGGTAGCTGACCAAGTTAGTAAAGACCAACTGATGTTTAGAATCTCGTAATACATTTTTATTGATTCACAATCATGCTCAAATTCAATTAGTTAATATTTTAAAAAAATTTATGTTCACTCTTCTCCTCGAAGCAAATTATGATTAACCTTTTAGAATTTAGATTGATTCACCTCATTACCATGACATCTATTGCATTCAAGACAATAGCTTTCTCTAAATGCCAATACAAACAGATCATGCAAAAACATGTAGCCATATTTTCATATTGTAGAAGTTAACAAATAAATATTTTTATTTTATGATATAGTATCCATCCTATGCAATTCTGAAACCCACAATTCATATATTGTTGAGCATAATGAGTGACACGCTAACAACATGTTAAGTACGGAAATACAAACAATGACTCCATGGATTGTTCGTCATCAATGGCATACCCATAAGTTTTCAAACTGTAATTGGAAGTCCTAGTTCTTTACTCTACCACAATAATCTCAACATCTTGACATTCTTGTTGGCATCATCCATTTATAGTCACTCAATCCATTATGAACACCAGCATATAACTTTAGAAGATTAAACTAAATATTATTTCTAACACAAATGGAAACCCAACAAAAATGATCAAATAGATGAAAGAAAATAAAATAAAACTTATAAGAACTATATTGGGTTTCATCGAATAAGACTTGTGGAAAATGAAAACCCCAAACAGGATACCTTTCACCCATTGCAAGAGGGAAAACATGTGTTTTCTAGCTGCTTTTGTCAAACTTTGGAGACGAGCAAAGTCCACAAGGCTTTATAGCATATAGAAATCGTAGAAATCCCCACAACAATTTTGCAATCCCAATTCTATCGAAGAAAAATTTAAAGAAAGAATAATGGAAGCGGCGAATTTCCTTCAAAATTGGAGGGGGATTTGGTGGAAGGAGAGAAGAGAATTAGGGGGAAAAAGGGATATGTCTGCGTTTTTAAAACTGGAGTGAATTAGGGTTCTTCTATATTTTTATATCTTTTGTTTTCCGCCTTTTACTATTTTTATTTATCTAATTTAAGAAATTGAAATGATATTCAAACTATTATGAAAATTACCTTATAAATTTATGTACACTATATTAATTTTAAAAACATGAACTCCTTTAAAAATGTTTATGGAACTTTTTGTCATTCATTAATCATCAAAAGATTTTATACTAAGATAAAATTATTGTTTGTTATGTTTCCTTAAATTATTAACTAATTTTCTTATAATATTTTTAAATGAAATATGTTCTAAAATATATGGATAGAGAAGAATATATTTTAAAAATTAAAGAGTTCTACAAAATATATATGATAAAATAATATATTTTAAACAACCTCACAAAAATTAGAAAGACAAAAATAAAATCACATTTGGAAAAATTAAAATGGTGCCATCAATTCCTAATAAAGGACCAAATATACGATAAACTAAATTCTCCACAAGTATTATAAAAATGTGACTTTTAAACGAAAATAATGTTGAATATCAAAAGGCAAGAATTAGTTGCGGCATAAAATGTCGGTGAAAAGCCAACTTTTAGTGGCAAAGGTGTTGCCACAAAATAACTTAGCAGCGACATCTTATAGGTCGCCATTAATACTTCTTCAACCAAATTTTATTAGAAAATTTTAGTATGTTTTTGTGGCGGCCAATACATGGTGTCCACTAAAAGTGTAGTCATATGTATAAATAAGTGTTGCCAACTAGTTTATGATTTGGCAACACTTTAAAGGTGTAGCCTATAATTTTAAAGAGCACACTTTAAGAGCGTTGCCAAAGACGTCGTTGCCAAAAGTATTGTACAAAGGTCACACCTTGTAAGTGTTCCCTTAGATACTTTTGGCAACACTTTTAAAGTGTTGTTTAGAATTAGTGTAGCCGTAGACCAAATTTGTTGTATTGCATCTTTGATATCATAATCTTATCAGTCCCCATTGTCAATGAGTTTTTGGAAGTATTCCTAGATGATCTACCCGCTATTCCTCCCGAAAAGGAAAAATACTTCGGTATTGACCTTTTCCCGGATACACAACCTATTTCTATTCCTCCTTATAGAATAACTCCGGCAAAACTTAAGGAGTTGAAAGAGCAGTTGAGAGATTCGTTAGATAAGGGTTTCATCCAATTAAGTGTCTCTTCATGGGGTTCTCCGATTTTGTTTGTTAGAAAGAATGATGGGTCCCTTCGTATGTGTATTGATTATCGACAATTGAACAAGGTAACCATTAAGAATAAGTATCCTCTTCCGAGAATAGATGATTTTTTTGACCAACTTCAAGGGGCAAGTTATCTCTCTAAGATTGATCTCTGATCGGGTTATCTCAAATTAAGGGTGAAAGATGAGGACATTCAGAAGACGACTTTTATAACCCGATATGGACACTATGAGTTTGTAGTAATGTCATTTGGTTTGACTAATGCTCCGGTAGTGTTTATGGACTTAATGAATACAGTGTTCATACAGTATCTTGGCATGTTTGTAATTGTGTCTATCGATGATATTTTTATCTATTTAAGAAGTGAGACTGAGCATATTGATCATTTAAGGATCCTATTGCAAATCCTCATGGACCAACAACTTTTTGCAAAGTTTAGCAAATGTGAATTTTTGTTAAGGTCTGTAGCTTTCCTTTGTCATATTGTTTCAAGCAAGGATATTGAGGTTTATCCAAAGAAGACAAATGCTATCAAGAGTTGTCCTAGACCTCTAACTCCTTCGGATATTAGAAGTATTTTGGGTTTGGCCGGTTATTATAGATGGTTTGTTGAAGGTTTCTCTTCAATTGCCTCTCCTTTGACGGCCTTGACTCAAAAGAAGGATAAGTTCATATGGTCGGAATCATGTGAGAAAATTTTCCAAGAGTTGAAAGATAGACTTACTTACGCTCCGGTGTTGACCTTACCAGAAGGAACGAAAGGTTTTGTGGTTTATTATAATGCCTTGGCAATCGCACTAGGGTATGTTCTAATGCAAAATGGGAAAGTTATTTCCTATTCCTCAAGGCAACATAAAATCAATGAGAAGATTATCCTACTCACGACCTTGAGTTAGCGGCAATCGTATTTTCTCTAAAGATTTTGAGACATTATTTCTACGGAGTTGTAACACCCGTAAACTAGTAGGCTAAACTAGAGCCTTATGTGAGGATTCAAGAGCTTCACATGAGGGTTAAAGTCTTACATTTGACTTTCGATACCTTGAATGAAGGATTAGAGGTTAAAACGTAAAGGTACAACTCCCCATGGACCAAACAAAGGTCCTTGAGGAAGACCCTAGCAAAACAACCCCTAGAATCAACTTCAAGGCAGTCCACCCATGAGGGGACCCATGCCCCGTAGGGGGATCCACGCCCCGTTGATGGCCTCGTGGGTCAGGGCCTCAAATGATGAGCCCTAGACCAACACCCACAAAAGACCA
This sequence comes from Solanum stenotomum, assembly GCF_019186545.1. Taxonomy (NCBI): domain Eukaryota; kingdom Viridiplantae; phylum Streptophyta; class Magnoliopsida; order Solanales; family Solanaceae; genus Solanum; species Solanum stenotomum. The sequence goes on along the minus strand of NC_064286.1, from coordinate 31,110,753 downwards.
GCACACCCCGTGGGCGTAGTCTAGTGGGTGAGGTAAGTAGGTTTAAGTGAGGGATAAGGGAACATTCTAGAATTATTTAGTTATTAAGTGGTGTCATTTTATTAGTAATTAGACCACCTATATAAAGCTATTAGACCATTAATTAAGTGATGCAAAATTGTTATTTCAATTCACCAAAAATAACCCAATTCCCTCCAAGAAATTATCTCTTTAGAAGAAGAAGAAGAAGAAGAAAAAGGAGAAGGAGAAGGAGAAAGAGAAGGAGAAGGAGAAGGAGAAGGAGGAGAAGAAGGAGGAGGAGAAGGAGGAGGAGAAGGATAAGAAGAATGAGAAGGATAAGAAGAAGGAGAAGAAGAAGGAGAAGAAAAAAGAGAAGAAGAAGGAGAAGAAGAAGGAGAAGGAGGAGAAGAAGAAGGGTTCAAGCTAGGTCAAGACTCTATTGTTGTAAGCTTTGTGAGGGCTTTGAATCCAAGGTATGATAAATTATTCATCCATGGATTCTTCCATCTAAGGAGCCCCCCCAGATTTCCTCCAATTGTGAAGATGAATCCCCAATTCAAGTTAGAGTTCCTTCCAACATTGTGGGTTAAGTTGAGTATGAATCCAATTGAGTGGATATTACTTGTTTATGATTGATTTAGTATTGAATTATGTTATTATGATGATATTATATGTTTTACATGGCTAACCCTAGTCTAATTTATGAAATTGAAGTAATGTGAGTTTATGCCTTGTGAAGGAGAAATTGAGGATTTGTTAATGATCTTCTAGAATTGATGATATGAGTAGTAATTGTTCAAGAATAGAAACATGCATACATGAATTGCATTAAATTATAGTATATATGATGGATCATGACTAGTAAATCTTGAAGTTGAACCTTTATGACGATTATGACTAGAATCACTTAATAATGAAGCATGTGATTAGAATGCCTTCAAATCTAGGTATGCATGATGATTGTAAGAACTAAAAGCTTTGAGAGTAGGGTGTGTAATCATGAATGTTGACTTCTAGGGTTTTGAATGTAAAGATAGTACGGTGAATTATGTATGCTAAGGGCTTGAGAGTAAATATAAGAATAAAATATTAATGGATAGAATTATGGTGGAAGGCATTTACTTATCTAAACTAGCTCATGAATATTTGAATGTATGAAGTGATAGAATCACTTGAGTTATGATGGATAGTAACTAAGTAATTCTTGAACAGTGTTGTTACATGCATTGATAATTCTTTCGTTTAGAAGTCTTTTTAACGATGGCCAACGTTAAAACTCTCTTTGTTGCTACTTACCGGACCAAGAAGGTAGTTAATAATAAATGAATTATCAACATAGATTTAGTGTGATACTAACTAATAGTCTAATGTCGATTGGTGTGAGGGTGAAAACTAAGCCATACATTAATGTGATGTCTAATATGAGGTAAAGGTAAGGGTTAGTAAATTATACACACGTAGCCGGACCAAGGTGCGGGGTGAAATTCTATAGTTGCCAGACCAAGGAATTAGAGATACCTAACTTATCACTTTGCATGTAATACACTAGGAAAAGATTGCTATTACTAGGATTACCGCGTTATGAGCTTATGGGGAACTCGTACACCCTAGTTACTTTCTCATCTTGATAACAACTAAAGTTTGAATCTTGTTCACTGAATACTTACATAATTTCCTAAATTTGTTTCATAAATCCCCCCTTTAATTACTTGTTTTCGGAAATACATTGACCAAACAAATATAATCGTTAGTTAAGTTTAAGTCTAAACTATATTTCTCGTGGGATTGACCCCAACCTACAGGTTGAGCTCTTTACTTGATAACGATCGTTTATGCTTCTTTAGGGAGGTGTATTTTGAGTGTATTATATTTTGGCGCCGCTGTCGGGGAGTAAGGCTTTTAGATTTAGTTTAACTACATTATTGAACTTTTGTCAAATATTTCCTAATTTTACATTTTATTTTGTTTTTGTCTCTCTCAGGTTCCTACTCTAGTGTATACCAAGTACACAGAGTTAAGGAGAACCACTTACTCCTTACGATCCAGAACTGAAATGAACTCTACGGAGAATGAATAATCAAGGAGTGCCAGCTAATCCTATTGGAATAGAAGTAGGTGATATTGTTGGGTTGTAGCCTCGGAGGGTTGGTGATGAGAATAATCTGATTCAAGCTGAGAATATATTAAGAGATGCAGTGAGAGAACAAGATCAACTAGGGCCAAGACTGCATGATAACTATAGGGTCAACTTTAATACTGTTGATTTTGATAGGCCTCTTGCCATACCTCCTCTACTGCCGGTGCATACATTTGTGGTGACTAGCTGTTTCATGCAGATGCTTACAGCGAGGGGATTGTTTGCGGGTGTGACATCGAATGATCCATATGCTCACATAGCCAAGCTAAGGAGTGTTTGCAAAAGTTGTTTGGGTCGATTGGACCTAGACATGGATGTCATTGAATTGCGAGTATTTCCTCTATCATTGACCGACGATGTTGCTGTGTTGTTTAATGAGTTTCCTTAGAATTCAATCTACACATGGAACAATTGAGAGATGCGTTCCTAGCAAGATTCTATCCAGTGTCCAAGAAGCTGAACCACAAAGATAAACTCAACAATTTTGTAGCACTACCTGGAGAGTCCATGATTAGTTCTTGGGACAGGTTCACTGCTTTCATACGAGGTTTTCCGAACCATCGTATTTATGATGAGTCGTTGTAGGAATATTTCTACCGAGGTCAGGATGACAACAATAAGGCAATTCTTGATATTTTTGCTGGAGGTTCATATGGTGAGTGCACTTTTGAGCAGATTGCGGAGAAACATGAAAACATCTCTCGAAATAATAAAGCTTGGACCACTAGAAAGTTGGATACAGGGAGAAACACGCTTGCCGTTCAAACTACAAACAACCGGTCTGTAGATGAGATTCTTGAGGAGATGGCTCAGATGAAGACTGAACTAGGGTTGGTTTTGAAGCATGTGAGCGGAGGTGTGGAAAAGGTAAATGCTGTGAATTATTTGACTAGGAATCCACCACCGGTTGAGGAGTGTTAATATGAAGAGGATACTTATGCGGTGAATGATCAGACGGGAGGTTTCCGACCAAACGCCCAAGGTTCCAATAGGAATAATTGGCGCCAAGTCAAGGAAACCAAGGTAGGAACTATGGCAACTACAACCGAGAGGGTCAATATGTCCGGGATGGGAACTTCAATCGCGACAAAAACTACAACTGGAACAACTATGGCAACAAAAATGATCGGGTTGGACCTTATGTTCCCCCTCAAAATTGGGAATCTCGTCCAAGGGAAGCTGGAAGTAATAAGTCACGTATTGAGGATATGATACAGAAGATAATGAGGAGGTTTGATGCAACCGATGAGAATATGAAGAGATGAGAAATGATTTGTCTAGTATTGGTCAAAATGTTGAATCCTATGCAGTGTCAATTAAGCACCTTGAGCAGCAGATGACTCAGTTGTCAACTACAGTAAATCCACGTCAACCTAGCACTCTTCCTAGCAACACAATCCAAAATCAAAAGAATTATGGGCATTGTATGGATGTCACTACTCGAGGGGGGAAGCAAGCCATTGATCCACCTATACTGTCTAGGTGGAAATTTGAGACTAATAAAGATAATGATGTGGTAGAGGTAAGTGGAGAGTCTGACAATGTGACATACAAAGAAGTGGAGTTAACTCAGAAAGTTGTCCCCATACCTAGACCTCCACCTCCCTTTCCATAGAGGTTAGTGAAAAAGATTGAAGAAGGAAAATATCGCAGTTTTATTAGCATGTTGAAATAGCTCTCCATCAATGTTCTGTTGATAGAAGCTTTGGAGCAAATGCCTGGGTATGCAAAATTTATGAAAGATATGGTGACAAAGAAAAGGGCAGTGAGCTTCAAAGATGATGATAGATTGGAACATTATAGTGTTATTGCTACAAGATCCATTGTACAGAAAAAAGAGGATCCTGGTGCCTTCACTATTCCATGTTCCATCGGGTTGTTGCATTTTCCTAAGGCGTTGTGTGATCTTAGTGCTAGCATTAATCTGATGCCATTGTCTATTTACAAGAAGTTGCGTCAAAGAGATCCAAAACTGACTGCAATGCGATTGCTCATGGCCGATAGAACTGTGAAGAGGCTCATTGGTGTGCTCCATGATGTACTAGTGAAAGTGGAGTCGTTCATCATTTTGGGGGATTTTGTGATTTTTGATTGTGAGGTTGATTTTGAGGTTCCCATCATTTTTGGGAGACCATTCCTTGCCACCCGGCACACCTTAGTTGATATGGAAAAGGGGCAAATGAAGTTTAGACTGAACAATGAAGAGGGAAATTTCAATATCTGTAGGTCTGTGAAGCAGAATAATGATCTCCAATCGGTATCTTTGATAACATATAGAGTTGATAGTGGGTCTGAGGTGCTGATTGAAGAGAGATTGGGTGTTGAGGCACTAGGAGTGGTTATGATGAACTTTGAGAGTGATGGTATTGAAGAGTATGATGAATTGGTCGCCGCACATAATAGGTGCGAATATCGTTTGAAACCAAAGAAGCTGGAGTTAGCCATGAAAAATCATGATTCTCCACTCATAAGACTGTCTATTGAGAAGGCGCCGAAATTGGAGCTTAAGGCTCTACCATCACATTTGAGGTACATATTCTTGGGAAACGATGATATTTTACCGGTCATCAATGCGACTGATTTGAATGAGCGACAAATAAAGTGTTTAGTTTCTGTGTTAAGGAGGTTCAAGTGAGCAATTGGGTGGACTATTGCGGACATTATTGGGATCCCTCCTAGTATATGTTCTCATAAAATCCAACTCATGCCAGATCACAAGCCTAGTATTGAGCACCAGAGAAGATTAAATATGCCTATGTAAGAGGTAGTTAAAAAGGAGATCATCAAGTGGTTGGATGCTAAAGGTATCTATCCTATTATAGATAGTAGTTGGGTGTGTCCTATTCAATGTGTCCCCAAGAACGATGGGATCACTGTGGTTCCTAATGAGAGAAATGATCTTGTTTCGATGCGGCCCGTGACTTGATGGAGAGTCTGCATGGCATACCGGAAGATAAATGCTTGGACAGAAAAAAACCATTTCCCTATGCCATTCATGGATCAGATGTTGGATAGACTTGCAGGTAAGAATTGTATTGTTTTCTTTATAGTTATTCGGGCTACAGTCAGATTTCTATAGCCCCGGTAGAACAATAGAAGAACACCTTCACTTGCCCTTATAGGACTTTCGCCTTCAAACAGATGCCATTTAGGTTGTGCAATGCTCCAGCATTGTATGATGTCGATATTCTCTGATATGGTGGTGGACACTATTGAGCTATTTATGGATGATTTCTCGTGGGAGGTGACCCTTTTGATCGATGTCTGGATCATTTGGTTGAGGTGCTTAAAAGGTGTGAAGACTGCAATCTGCTGCTTAATTTGGAGAAGTGCCACTTTATGGTGAAAGAAGGGATAGTTCTGGGTCATCAAATTTCTAAGAAGGGCTTTGAGGTTGATAGAGCAAAAGTAGAGGTAATAGAAAAGCTTCCACCACATATATCTTTAAAAGGTGTTTGAATTTTTCTTGGGCATGCAGGTTTCTTTAGGAGGTTCATCAAGGACTTCTCTAAAATTGCACATTCATTGTGCAAACTGCTCGAAAAAGGAGTATAAGTTTGTTTTTGATGATGATTGTCTGAGAGCATTTAGAGAGTTGAAAGAGAAGTTGGTTACTGCACTTATTATTATTTTACTTGATTGTGGACAACCGTTTGAGGTAATGTGCTATGTGAGTGGAGTGGCGCTTGGTGTTGTATTAGGATGGAGGAGTGAGAAAATTCTTCATCCTATTTACTACGCTAGCAAAGCTCTAAATGTGGCCTAGAAGAATTATACTGTGACTGAACAAGAACTTCTTGCGATGGTTTTCGCATTTCAGAAATTTCGATCCTACTTGCTTGGTAATAAGGTCATAGTGCATACTAACCATTCTATATTGAGGTATTTGATGGTGAAGAAGGAATGAAAACCGGGGTTGATTAGATGGGTATTGTTGCTGCAAGAGTTTGATTTTGTGGTAAAAGATAGAAAGGGGACCGAAAATCAAGTGCCCGATCACTTTTCTAGATTAGAGGAAGAAGATATGCTAAAGCTTGGTGATAGGGCTGAAATTAATTATGCTTTTCCAAATGAACAAGTATTGGTTGCTTCTCATGATCTGATTCCTTGGTTTGCAGACTTTGCTAATTATTTTGCAAGCGATTTGGTGCCACCGGATTAGTCTTTTCACCAAAGGAAAAAGTTTATGCATGATATAAAGATATTCTTTTGGGATGAACCTTACTTGTATTGTACTTGTGTTAATGGGATTATCCGTCCATGTGTGCACCAGGTTTAGATGTTGAGTGTACTTAAGGTGTGTCATTCATCGCCTGTTGGTGGGCATCATAGTAGTATTCGGACTGTGCATAAGATTTAGCAGTGTGGGTACTAATAGCATACCATCCACCAAGATGCTCATGATTTCTCCAAGTCTTGTGACCGTTGCCAAAGAGAAGGAGGGATTTCAAAGAGGCAAGAGCTTCATATGAATCCTATATTGGTGATAGAGTTATTTGATGTATGGGGCATTGATTCTATGGATCCATATGTGAGTTCACATGGGATGAAGTATATTCTTGTTGTTGTTGATTATGTATCGAAATGGGTGGAAACAGGTGCGCTTCCCAACAATGAAGGTAAAAGTGTCACCGCATTCTTGAAAAAGAATATCTTCTCCAGATTTGGTACACCGAGGGCGATTATCAGTGATGGAGGTTCCCACTTTTGTAATAAGTTGTTCAAGGCGCTATTTGAGAAATAAGGTGTCCGCCACAATGTAGCCATTCCTTACCATCCGCAAACTAGTGGGCAAGTTGAAGTGTCCAACAGAGAGATCAAATAGATTTTGGCAAAGACTGTGAATGCTAATAGAATGGATTGGTCAAGAAAGCTTGATTATGCTTTATGGGCCTGTCGCACTACATACAAGACTCCTATAGGAATGTCTCTTTACCAACTTGTATATGGGAAGTCTTTCCATATATGGGTAGAGCTAGAGCATAAGGCTATGTGGGCGATGAAGAAGCTAAATTTGGATTGGGGCGCCACATCAAATCAGAGAATGAATGACTTGAATATGCTTAATGAGTATCGCCTAAAAGCTTATGAAAGTTCAGCCTTGTATAAAGAAAAGATGAAGAGGTATCATGATCAAAGAATTGAAAAGCGAGAAATTGTTGTGGGTGATTTTGTGCTTCTATTCAACTTTAGGTTGCGCTTGTTCCCGGGAAAAATCAAGACCAAATGGACCGGGCCATTTTTGCTCACAGAAGTGATCCACCATGGAACGGTTGAGCTTGACAACAGGAAAGGAACAAGGTTCATGATAAACGGGCAAAGGATCAAGATCTATCTAGGAAACGCAAAAAGTCTGCAAGAAGTTGTTGAGGCCTACTATCTTGATAAATTCTAAGTTATCAAGAGTCCTACGTCGTGCCGCGACGTAAAATCAAACGCTGCTTGGGAGGCAACCCAAGATGTAAAATCTAGCCAACAATAGGTTTTTGTTTTCCGTTTAGTAGTTTTCTTTGTTTAGTTGCTTCTTTGTACTCTTTTAGATAGTTGTTTAATTTTTATTTTAGTGTTAGCTAGATATAGCATAGGGTCCATGTCTAAAAAGTGTCCAGAAAATGTAAAAAGAAAGGCCTAATTGTTGCTACAGGTGCAGGAGCACAAAGAAGAATCTGCAGAAAAAGGTCTGGTGCATGCTACAAAAGACATAGAATCACTCTTGGGACGATAGATCATGATTGTGTGTTGTTTCAATGTATAAAATCAGTGAAATAAGAGTCTAAATGCGAGTTTTGACCTAAGGTTCCTAATATTGTATGCAATATCTGTTGATAATGGAATAATGGGAACCCTGAGAATGACGAACTAGCATAATTTATGTTGAAATGCATGATTAGACTAGGATATAGGTGAATTTGGTAATATTAGGCTTCAAATTGAAGCATGTCTGGTACCTGGCACAGACTCAACCCATGCGACCCCGTCTACGGACCGTAGGTCAATCTACGAACCGTAGATCAGGTCCGTGGATGGGGCATATGGAAATTCCACTAAGTGTGGAACCACGGAGGTGGACTATGGTCTGTAGATCAATCTACGGACCATTCTGCACATCCGTGGTTCCCAATAGAGCCCAAATTTTTGGGACCTCTGATCTACGGAGGGGATCCATGGATCGTAGGTCATCCTACGGACCGTAGATGCCCATCGTAGGTTGCCACTAAACCCACTGTCTGCATCTTTTTTTTGTTTTTTCATTTGTTATAGTTGTTAGTTCTAACTCTTTTCGAGTGTATTATGGGTCTATTTTGGTACTAATTCGACATCCACAGGTACCATGGTGCCTATTAAGCAAGTGACCTACTCCAAAAGGGGAAAATCAAAATTCATGGCACCTACTTTTAGGCTGATTTATGAAGACACGAATGCGGAAAAGGATCCAGCATATGTTCCACCGGCCACGAGGACATCTCCTACTACACCTCGGGATACCTGGAATAGATCCTGGTAGGTGGTCACCAACGTAGTCGCTGTTTCCCAGTCTGATAAGGAGAACACAATGATCGGGTTACCGACTGGTTCTGCTTTTGATTTTGAGGTTGGTTCTACTTCCGGCTCATAGTCTGCCCCAACTTTTCACTTTGAGCCTGCCCATGCTTCTGGCTCTGGTTATAGATCCGCCATAGGCTCAGGTTCATAGGGCAAAGCTGCCTCATCTAAAAAGGCCACTAGTTCGGGAGAAGTCCCGATACCACGAAACTACGACCCTGATTTGGTGGACGAGGAGGCAAACAAATAGTGTGTTGAGGGGCAATAGAAAATCTACCAGGATGCTAGAATGCGGAATGAGAAAGATAAGATGGCTCGGCTTATTACGTAAGGGCGTAGAGTCCTCTCGAGGAGCTTACACTCTATTCCCGATATCCACCAACTTTTTTAGCTTCACAAGTGTTATTGGATGGCGTGAGACCCCAGGACTTATAGAGAGGAGAATGTGCGGGAGTTCTATGCCTCCTATGGTGCCACTCTCCGAGGTTCGATCAACAAGAGGTCCAAGCCCATAGCCCAGGACCCTCTCACTTCTACTATGGTCCGAGGTTTTTTGGTTGACATATCACATACCACCATCAGCCGATTCCTCTATGGCCTTAGCCCTGATCACACTTGGGCACTCAACACGGCCGAATTTGACTATATGTGGGGTATAGTGAGGAGTGGAGCCTTCATGTGTATTGCCGAACAGAGGGAGGTTGTCTTACGTTGGTTTATCAGGTATATTTTTATAGATGGAGAGCGTGCAGAGTGGGTCACCGCACCACGTTTAGGTATTCAGAAGGCCACCCCAAATTTAGTGGCCAAGTTCTTTTGGTTACTGGTATGGAACAGAGTGTCACCAACTAAGGCTGACAATATGTTTACATGAGATAGAGTGGTTATGGTTGCGGCGTTAGTAGCGGGGATCGAGATTGACTTTGCCAGTATCTTATTGGCAGATTCATGAGAGGGCTTTCAAAACCTTTACAACTTACCCGTTTCCTTATCTCATCTTTCAGCTATGCAGGGACTCTAGAGTGCAAATCTGGCATTGTGTAAAGTTGATTCAGGCATGAGGGACCCTGGATAAGGGACTGATTTGAGATGAGGCCAATGTAGCTGCCCCGCGATATGGTCCACAGATTGCGGTGCCACCATTAGGTGCAGACTTAGTTGATGATGTGGAGTAGATGCAAGTCTATGATCTTGCCCCTTGAGCTTACATTGATGATGCCCCAGGTTCCGCATCTCAGGCTGCCAGTCGGGCCTCTAGCTCATCCAAAGCCACCCCACCTTCTGGAGCCATTGCTGTGCCCTTGGCCCGAGTTTTAAAAGTGGAGAAAAAAATGGCCATAGTGCTCCACCATGTGAAGCCATGGATGCAGAAGTCCATTGCGGAGTCTGAGGATAAGATGAAGAAGAGGATGGCCACCATGGTGGATCAGAAGGTTCAGGCCATTAATAAGCGCCTGGATGCCTTCGATTTGAGAGTCCTCGACCGAACAGCCCCCACTACAGATCTATCCTCTTTTCAGACAGAGTAAGATAGTTTATGGGCCGCCCTTGATATCATCCTAGTGCCACCCACATATGAGCCAGAGTCTGCACCTAATGTATTAGCAGATGATGCAGTACTTGCAGTTTTATTCAGCGAGGACATAGCACAACCCGAGCCCACCCGTGCTCGTGGGAAGAGGCACCGCTCCAGCCATAATTCTAACACTATTAACAAGGCTCGAGGAAAGAAGTGGGCGCACAAGCATACTGAACAGGCTCGAAAATCCTACATTATAGATGTGGAGTTGCGCCAGCAAAAGGTTCGTAAGAGTGCGCTTGGGGCTTCGAGTTTTACGCCTGTTGTCAAGGTTCTGATTGTTGAGAGGGCTAATGTGAGCACCACTGAGGGTGCGGTGAGAGTGATTGATATCACTACCGAGAGTGCTAGGCTCGATGATATGGGCACTATTGAGGGTGACCCAAGTGTTGTACCAGTGCGCTACGAGAAACTGGACACACCCGCTTGTTGATAGTTCATCGACACTATGCTCCATAGGTTTGCTTCACCCAATCCCTTACTTTTTACTGATTTTGTGTGCATTAGGGACAATTGCACCTATTTTTGTTGGGGGTTAGGTAAATGGATTGTGAGTGATAGGGTGAAGTCTGAGTAACTCTCTTGGGGTTTTCTTGCCTTTGTTCTTTTCCCCCAAGAGACTGCTTAATTTCTGTTGAACCGGCATGTGTTAGCATTGTATGTGTAGAAGCACGAGAAAGAATGAAGCATGATGGCAAAATCATTTTTGAAAAAATGATGCCCGTCCAAATTTTGTGATATGTGCTAAAATATGTTGGCTAGAATGAGTTGAATGTGTTGGCTATAAGTATGAAATGATAATGAACCAACTTTATGGCATGACTTATGCTAAAACTTGATCTGGGTAATCTGATAATGAAATTATGTGCCAAGAGTGTGTCAGAATAGTTGATTTTTCAAACAATTTTTTTGCCAATCTAGAACTTGCCCAGTTAGTCCTGCTAAGACAATCTACTCTAAAGGCTAGGAAGTGATCATAGGCCCTTGTTCTGATAACTCCACAAATTGCCTAAAGAGAATCAAACCAAATGAAATTAATGTTCCCTTTGATCCAAATGTTTTGAGCCTGAATTAGACCATTTCTTTCTAACCCCTAACATACCTTCCCATAATCTTCTGTGTTGGCCCTGGTCCCTCCTTGGAAATGTGCACCTTGACTTAGGCCAAAAGCCTAAGTTGAGGGTGGCTAATGCAGAAAGTTACCTCAATCTTGGCCCTGATCTGACATCGGGTATTGTGAACCTCAACCAATGGAAAATCCTTAAGTTTAGGGTATTTATGAAAAAAAGGAAAACTGAAAGAAAAATGGGTATGGAAAGAGTTTGGTGTTGAAAAAAAAAAGAAAAAAAGAAAAGAGATGAGAGGATCTAACTTTATGCAAATGAAGGAGAACAAAAGTGTTGAAAGCTAAAGAAAAGAATAAAAAGCAACAAAAAAAAGAAATTGAAAAATAAAGAGCTACAAAGTCTAAAGTCACATCCATGGTTGAAGAGAATCAAGGGGAAGAAGGTAAAACGGTAGGATGTCAAAAATAGGGCAAAAAGAGGTAGAAAGCCTAATGTAATGTCAAGGAGGGACAAAAGTCACTAAAGAGTACCCAAATGTACCACACCTGACCCTGAACCTACGTTACAAGCCAAGAAAGTGCTATAGTGATCCTACAAACTAGTTTGGAGAGTCTAAGCAGTGAAAACAAGGGCAAGCCTATGGTATTCAACACTAACTGTACTTGAGTTACTTCTGAGTATGAGTGTTGAATGAATCCTTGTACTCAAAATCATATTTATTGTGTGAAAAAAGGGATTTCGTTTGAAGTAAGGGCACTACTTACATTGTCAGAAAGTTGGTACCTTGGTGATAGTAAAACAGTGTATGTTGTGTGTTGATTGTTTGATCTTTGTCATGTTTTGTTTGGTCAATCTTTGTCATGTCTGAGAGAAAAGATTTGCACCCAAAATTAGAGTCGGAGTAGAGAGCCATGTGATTGCTTGTGCTTGAATTGCTTGCTTCTATACAAGTGTCGTTTAGAGTCTTAGTGTGTCGCTTGAGGACAAACAACGAATTGAAGTTGAGGGTGTTGATATACCGTGAGTTTACAGTATTTTTAATACATTTCACTTAAGAGTTCTGTGTGTCTAGGGCCATTTTGTTTTAGTATTAATTTATTTTTATCATGTTTTTCAGGGAATAAGTTCGGACGCAAAAGTTGAGAGACATAGCTGAGAAATGTACAGAAAGGCCCATTTATGGATGTGATTCATGGACTGTAAGTGCATTCACGCTCCGTAGATGATGATAGTAGATAGACTAGAAAGTCGTGGAGAAAAATCAGGGAATTATTGACCAAGTGTGGAACCACGGTTGCTATCGACGGAACGTAAATTGATCTACCGACCGTACTACTTTTCTGTCAAATGATTCAGAGAGGTGTTCCAGTACTTGATTTTGAAGATTCTAAGTATGGAGCTACGAAGGAGTATCCACGGACCGTAGATCAATCCACGGTCCGTATCGGTGATCTGTTGTTTGGTTCAGAGATTTGAAGATTTTGAAGTTAGAAATTTCCCTAAGTCCTGAGTCACGGAAGGGACCTATAGACCGTAGATCAATCCACGGTCCATATGTCAGTATCGTCAATCGAAACTGCATCCTGAAACATTATTTCCTTATTTCATTTCCTTTTTAGTTAGGAGTTATTTTTCTATATATAGGGCATGTAAACCTCGTTTTGGGAGGTTAGACTTTATTACTTTTATTCTAGTTCTTGACTTGGGAGATTAACTTGCAACTTTAGCAATTCTTAATTCCCTAAGTTCGTTTTGAAGAATTGGTTTCGGAAATTCAAGTTAAAATTCCTGGTTTATCATTCTTATTACGTAAGTTCCTGAATTCTTCTTCTAAAAATATGAATTGTGTTCTTGCTAATATGGGTAACTAAACCCACAACTAGGGTTGTGGGAACCATGAGCGATTATCAAACTATGAATAGTAACTAAGTAATTCTTGAATAGTGTTGTTGGATGCATTGAAAATTCTTTCATTGAGAAGTCTTTTTAACGGTGGCCAACGTTAGAACTCACCTAGTTTCTACTTGCCGGACCAAGGAGGTGGTTAGTAAGAAAAGAATTATCAACATAGATTTAGTGTGATACTATCTAATATTCTAATGTCGATTGGTGCGAGGGTGAAAACTAAGCCATACATCGATGTGATGTCTAATATAAGGTAAAGGTAAGGGTTAGTAAATTATACACACATAGTCAGAGAGTAAGGTGTGGGGTGAAATTCTCTAGTTGTCGGACCAAGGAATTAGAGATACCTAACTTATCACTTTGTATGCAATACACTAGAAAAAGATTGCTATTACTAGGATTACAATGTTTTGAGCTTATGGGGAACACGTACACCCTAGTTACTTTCTCATCTTGATAACAACTAAAGTTTGAATCATGCTCACTGAATACTTACATAATTTCATGAATTTGTTTCACAAATCTCCCCCTTTAATTATTTTTTTTCTGAAATACATCGACTAAACGAATATAATTGTTAGTTAAGTTTAAGTCTAAACCATATTTCTCGTGGGATTGACCCCAACATATAGGTTGGGTTCTTTCCTTGATAACGATCGCTTATGCTTCTTTATGGAGGTGTAATTTGAGCGTATCAAATTTTTGCGCCGTTGCCAAGGAGTAAGGCTTTTAGATTTAGTTTGACTAAATTATTGAACTTTAGTCAAATTATCCTAGTTTTACATTTTATTTTATTTTTGTTTCTCTCAGGTTCCTACTCTAGTGTATGCCAAGTACACGGAGTTAAGGAGAACCACTTACTCCCTACAATCCAGAACTAAACAGAACTTTGCAGAGAATGAATAATCAAGGAGTGCCAGCTAATCCTATCGGAGGAGAAGTAGGGGATGGTGTTGGGTTGCCGCCTCCGAAGGTTGGTGATGTGAATAATCAGATTCAAGCTGAGAATCTATTGAGAGATACAGTGAGGGTACATGATCAACCAGGGCCAAGACTACATGATAACTATAGGGTCAACTTTAATACTGTTGATTCTGACGGACCTCTTGCCCTACCTCCTCTACCACATGGTATATATTTGTGGTGACTAGCAGTTTCATGCAGATTCTTACAGCGAGGGGATTGTTTGCAGGTGTGGCATCGACGATCCGCATGCTCACATACCCAAGCTAAGGAGTGTTTGCAAAAGTTGTGTGGGTCGACCGGACCTGGACATAGATGTCATTGGATTGCGAGTATTCGCTCTATCATTGACCGACGATGTTGCTGTATTGTTTAATGAGCTTCCTTATAATTGAATCTACACATGGAACCAATTGAGAGATGTATTCCTAGCAAGATTATTTCCAATGTCCAAGAAACTGAACCACAAAGATAAGCTCAACAATTTTGTAGTTGTTGGGACAGGTTCACTACTTTTATTCGAGGTGTTCCGAATCACCATATTGATGATGAGTCATTGTAGGAATATTTCTACCAAGGTCAGGATGATAACAGTAAGACAGCGCTAGAGGTTCATATGGTGAGTGCACTTTTGAGCAGATTGCGGAGAAATTAGAGAAGATCTCTCGAAACAATAAAGCTGGACCATTACAAAGTTGGATACTAGAGAAACACGTTTACCATTCAAACTACAAAAAACCAGTCTGTAGATGAGATTCGTGAGGAGATGGCTCAGATAAGGAATTAACTAGGGTTGGTTTTGAAACACGTGAGTGGAGGTGCAGAGAAGGTAAATGCTGTGAATTATTTTACTAGGAATCCACCACCGGTTGAGGAGTGTTACTATGAAGAGGATACTTATGCGGTGAATGATCAAACGGGGGGTTTTCGACCAAATGCCCAAGTTTCCAGTAGGAATAATTGGCGCCAAGTCAAGGAAACCAAGGCTGGAACTATGGCAACTACTGTAACACCCCGAAAATTCTATGACTTAAGTTACAGCCTCACCTTATGAATAATCACTTAAAAATAGTAAAAATGATGTTTCTTAACATAAATTAATGCAATTGACTTGGTTTGTAAGAGTAAAAGTCTAAACGTCAAGAAATGACCACGATGTCTGGAAACTAGAGAAGAATGTGTTCTAGTGTGTCCTTAGGTTTTGGTCAGGTTTGGGTGTGTCATATGATGGTATAATCTTGTAAAATGGGTTAAATTAGTTAAATATATGTTTTTAGTGTCAAAATGTTTGAATACAACACCCCGGGGCCACCCTAAGTGTCCCCGAGGAGGACCCAAACCTTGGCCAAGCAAGCTGCCAAGGCAGCTTGCAAATTGCACTTGGAGGGAATAGCTCTGAAAACAGCCTTCCGAACAAGATATGGTCATTTTGAGTTCTTATTGATGTCCTTTGGTCTTACAAATGCTCCGGCGGCTTTCATCTACCTTATGAATCGTGTGTTTAAAAATTATCTAGAATCATTTGATATTGTCTTTATTGATGACATCTTGATATACTCTAAAAGTGAGGATGAATACATGAATCATTTGAGGATAGTATTGCAAGTCCTCAAAGATCTCCAACTCTATGCTAAGTTTAGCGAGTGCGAGTTTTGGCTAAGATCGGTTGCTTTACTTGGTCACATTGTTTCTAGTGAGGGTATATAAGTTGATCCAAAGAAAATCGATGCGGTCAAAAGTTGGCCTAGACCTTTGAGTCCTTCCGACATCCGAAGCCTTTTGGGTTTGGCCGGTTACTACTAGAGGTTTGTTGAGGGATTTTCATCTATTGAATCTCCATTAGTGGCCTAAACTCAAAAGAAGTCCAAGTTCGAATGGTCGAAATCTTGTGCAAAGAGCTTCCAATTGTTGAAAGATAAGCTTACCTCCGCTCCGGTTTTGACCTTAGCGGAGGGCACCGAAGGGTTTGTAATATATCGTGACTCTTCACGAGTAGGTTTGGGTTGTGTCCTCATGCAGCATGGTAAGGTTATAGCTATGCCTCGAGACAACTCAAGGTGCATGAGAAGAATTATCCAACTCATGACCTTGAGCTAGCGGCCATAGTCTTTGCTTTAAAAGATTTGGAGACACTATATCTATGGGGTACATGTGGATTTGTTTACCAACCACATGAGTCTTCAATATGTTTTTAGCCAAAAAGAATTGAATCTCCGACAAATGAGGTGGTTGGAACTCTTGAAAGATTATGATATGAGTATCCTTTACCACCCCGAAAAACCAAATATGGTTGCGGATGCTTTGAGTCGTGTAACGATGGATAGTGTGTCACATGTGGAAGAAGAGAAAAGGGAGTTAGCCCGTGATGTACATAGACTAGCCCGGTTGGGTGTCCGACTTGAAGGTTCCCCAAAAGAAGGTGTCATGGTCTGTCATAATTCTGAGTCATCGGTTGTTGTTGATTGCTTAATATATATGTTGATGCTTATTGAATATGGAGAAGGTAGTTCCTCTTATACTTATGTGAAGTAAAGAGTTTTGAGCATAGTAATGTTATGGATTAAATTCCTATATGACATGATGATATGATGTTGTTGATATGACTGGCTGTTGTGCCGCTAGTTTGAGTCATTGTCTCCCTAGAAAGAAGTCCAAGTGACATTCGGGGACGAATGTTCCTAAGGGGGGGATATTGCAACACCCCGAAAATTCTATGAGTTAAGTTAGAGCCTCACCTTATGAATAATGACTTAAAAATAGTAAAAATGATGTTTCTAAACCTAAATTAATGCAATTGACTTGGTTTGGATGAGTAAAAGCCTGAACGTCAAGAAACGACCACTACGTCCGGAAACTAGAGAAGAATGTGTTCTAGTGTGTCCTTAGGTTTTGGGCAGGTTTGGGAGTGTCATATAATGGTATAATATTGTAAACAGGTTTAAATTAGGTAAATATATGTTTTTAGGGTCAAAACATTTGAATACGATGCCCCGGGGCCACCATAAGGGTCCCCGAGGAGGACCCAAAACTTGGCCAAGCAAGCTACCAAGGCAACTTGCAAATTGCAGTTGGAGGGAATAACTACGCGTCGCGGACTACCTCCCCCAAGGAGAAAAAATTTAGTTCACGACGCGGTCGTGTCGCAGACTCTACTGTCTCGAAATTAAATTCCAAATATATTCAGGGAACAGCTTCGCGTCGCGGACTTGTTCCGCGACGAAAATGCAGAAATTCAGAAATCAATTTTTACTTCATTAAAGAGACCAACTAACTGAGGGGTATTTAGGGTACTTTAGGCGACGTGTATATAAAGATTTTTAAGTGAATTTACCTCACTTTTATCACTCAAACACAAAACACCAAAGATCTAAACCTAAAGTTCCTCCTTCTCTGTACTCTCTCTCTCTTCTCAAGAACTCCATTGAAGAAGATTGGAGCTTCTAGAAGAAGACCAACTCTCCAAGGTTTCAACCCGGATTTTTGTGGTTAATTCGTCAATAAGGTATGGTTGCTTATCACTTTTGGGATTCCTTTCCCCAAGAGGCCCCTTCAAGATGAATTTCAAAATCTCCAATTTCCATGTTTCAATCCAAAACCGTGGGCCTTCTTTCTAAAGTGAAATTGATGTGATAAACTGACTTTGATTGATGTTATATGAATAATTATGGATGAATTTATGTTGTATTGGTGGTTTCTTGAACAATTCCCAATGAGACCCATGTTTCTCCTTCTTTTGCTAATTCTAACCCTAGTTTGTGTTGGATATTGATTAAAGGCTATGAATTGAATGTGATGTTATGTAATTCATGTTTGTATGATGATTCTACCCTAGGTTATGTATAATTTCTATGAAATTAGGGTTGGGTCTTTAAATGAAGTCTTGAAGGCTATGAAGGGAATATGTCAATTGCTTATATTGATATTGATTATGTTATTACTTTATGAATTACCTTGTAATATGTATTGTTTATGAATTAATTGGTAATTTAAGTATGGATGTCCCAAGAAGGGCAATAAGGTATGAAGGTTGGTTCTTCTTTGAACTCAAGTATGAAAGGTAAATTACTTAGATTGTACGGATGCTATACCTAATGTGTTGTTATGGTGTTGATGACCTAGTTTCCTCATCCTTAACCCTCAACACTTGAATTAGCTATGAAGTATGTATGTTTGTTATGGTATGATTTCTATATGATTTAAAGGTAGTCCTCATGATTATAGTGTAATGTAAAGTGAAAAGTTTACTCACTTTCTAAGTGTTTCTAAAGTGAAAGGATTGTTACTCACTTATGAATACATATGAGCTATTATGGTAAAATGTCTACATAAGAGTCTAGTAAACGCTAATGTGAACTTATGTGATGACTAAAGATGATTACAAAAAGGAATTGGATGCTTAGCACCGAAAGGGCATGTAAATGAGATGGGAGTCTCACGTTTAGTAAGTCCGGCTCCCCACATAGGTTTCCTCACGTTTAGCCAGTCCGGATTACCCACGGTATATGTTGTCTCATGAGATGGAAACCCCCATGTTTAGTAAGTTAGGGTTTCTAGAAGTAATCTCCTTAACCGTTAACTATGTGCCCATATAGGACTCTAGCATTGTGGATCCACCTAGATAGCTATGTATGACTAGTTACACCTTAGGCAAGTGTCAACCCTCTCTTTTCGGTGTGGGAGTAGAACACCAGATTCCATGTAGCTCTCATGGTCTATGTCGGTTATTGCAATATTTCCCTAATGTAAAAGTAAATGAAGGTATGAAAGGTGTGAACTCTTACTAGGGCTTTCTTAAGGGTTTCTACATAGTGTAAGGGAGGGTATGGAACTTCTCTTGCACATTGCACTTGTGGGATCCTAAGAGATTGTTGTAGTAGTGTTCTCTTATGATTATGATGATTATGACTTATGTATGTTGAAGCTATGCTATGTATGATCATTATGAATATGGTAAGTTATGATGAAATATGATCTTATGAATGTATACATGAAGTAGGTTGCTTATTGTGATACTTGGCTTTGGATAGGGTTATGGGGTTCTATTGTTGCATTGCACCAGTATTTATTGGGTTGTCCACATGTTGGAATGATATTATGTTGGATTGGACTATGATGCTTACTTTGTGTGAATATTGGATTTACTTAGTAAAAAGCATGTTTTGACTAAATGTCCTTTTATGCATGTTTCAATGATTTTTATGCATAGTAGCCATACTTAGTACATGTGTTGTACTAACCCATATTTTCTCCCTTTTCCCCAAATATTTGGGTTCGGGCCATTGAGGATTCAAGCTTATTTCCAAAGACACTTGGAGTTGCTTCCCCAAGTTGGTGAGTCCTCAAGTCCGAGGACAAGACCCTATGCTCTAGCTTTTATGTTTAGTTCTTTGCTTATGTTGAAAGACATTATTTTACTTTCCTATTTCAAGACTACTTGTTGATGTAAGGGCTAAGTCCCATGTTCGATACTTCTAAGTCTAGATGGTACATTGTGACGAAGTTATTTGTTTTTCATATATGAAGTGAAGTTGAACTTTGAAATTAAAAGTTTTAAATTTTCTGTGATTTTATTCTATGATACATGCTATGACAAATGTTAAGGGCTTGTATAAGACCTCTTCAAGGTCGAATACGTCGATAACGACTTGGGGGTGCTCTCGGGTCATTACAAACTTGGTATCAGAGCATAAGGTTGAGAATAATGTAGGATTTATGTCACAAGATACCACGTCGAGTACAGTCTTGTTCAGGGGTGTGAAGCGCGCCACACTTATGAATGAGAGGCTACGAGAGGCTTAGGAAATTTCACTCTTTTGTTATTCCATAGTCATGCCTAAGAGTCTTAACTCTGTTTAATCCTTTTCTTCTAATCCTTCTCTTGTGCTTATAGGCAATGAACGCAAAGAGGGCCGTGAGGAGAAAGTGAATGAGACGGTTCCCCCTCAAGCTCCTCAAAACCCTCAAGTTCCTATTGAAGAAGGGGCCATGTCTAATGTTGAGATAAAGTCGGCTATTCATAATTTGTCTCAAGTGTTGGCTACTAAAGTTGCTAGGGATGCTAGGGTGCAATGGAAGGAGGGGAGACCTATTAGAGAGGGTCCGATAAGTTGGGCTACATTCTAGACATCTTTTCTTGATAGGTTTTTTCCCTTGGAACTAAGGGAGAGGAAAATGCAAGAATTCATCAACCTCCATCAAGAGGGTATGAGTGTGAAGGAGTATGGCCTCAAGTTCACACAATTGTCCAAGCATGCTCCTATTATGGTGTCGGACTCTAGAACTACAATGAACAAATTTGTCATGGGGGTATCCGATCTTTTGGTGAATGAATGTAGGTCGGCTATGCTAATCCCAAGCATGGACATTTCTCGTCTTATGGTTCATGCCGAACAAATTGAGGAGCAAAAGCTTAAGCAAGTTGGTAGAGAATTGAAGAGGTCAAGGGCCGATGATGGAAATTCTTCTAAGGTTAGGTTTGAAATCCATGATAAGCCAAATTTCCAAAGGAGTTTTTCCAACCAAGGTCCTCCTAACACTCCAAGAATCAAGTGGTGGTGGTCCTTATGTTTAAAACCCTATTTGTACAAAGTGTGGTCGAAAACATGAAGACAAGTGCCTAGTTGGCACGGGTAATTTCTATCGTTGTAGTAAGAGCGGCCACATGAGGAGGGAATGCCCTATGCTAATGGCTCAAGGAAGGGAAAATGCTCAAGCACAAGAAAGTGGCCCAAATCCCGATACTCTTAAGAAGAATCAATTCTATGCTCTCCAATCCCAAGGTGATCAAGAGAGCTCTCCAGATGTTGTGGCCGGTATGCTACAAGTATTTTCAATTAATATTTATGCATTGTTCGATCCCGGTGCCACTTTGTCTTTTGTAACACCATTAGTGGCTATGAAGTTTGATATGTTTCCCGATGTCTTGGATAAACCCTTTTCGGTTTCTACCTCGGTGGGTGATTCCATACTTGCTAAAAGAGTTTATAGGCGTTGTCCCATATCATTGCCCAATAGAGTCACTTAAGCTGATTTAGTGGAACTTGATATTTGAGACTTTGATGTTATATTGGGGATGGATTGGCTTCATGCTTG
This sequence comes from Solanum stenotomum, assembly GCF_019186545.1. NCBI lineage: Eukaryota > Viridiplantae > Streptophyta > Magnoliopsida > Solanales > Solanaceae > Solanum > Solanum stenotomum. Next base: position 31,089,467 of record NC_064286.1, on the reverse strand, counting down.
TTTTGCGTCCAGAGATTGTAGGACCCGAATTGTGAAGTTTCAATTTCCTAATGAACCCATTTTAGAATGGAAGAGAGGAAACTCCGTTCCTAGATGAAGGATCATTTCATGTCTAAAAGCTTGTAAGTTTATTTCTAAGGGTTGTCTCTATCATATTGTGAAGGTCAAGGATCTTGAGTCCGAGATTCCTCCTTTGGAGTTGATCCCCGTAGAGAAGGATTTTCTAGAAGTTTTTCCCGATGACTTACCCGGAATTCCTCCCGAACGGAAAATAGATTTCGGCATAGATTTATTGCCGGATACACAACCCATTTCAATCCCTCCTTACCGGATGACCCCGGCGGAGTTGAAGGAATTAAAAACTCAACTCAAAGATTTGATGGATAAGGGTTTCATCCAACCTAGTATATCTCCTTGGGGTGCACCGGGGTTATTTGTGAAGAAGAAGGATGGATCTCTTCATATATATATTGATTACCGAAAATTAAATAAGGTTACCATTAAGAACAAGTATCCACCCCCTAGGATTGATGACTTATTTGATCAACTTCGAGGAGCGAGTTACTTTTCAAAAATTGATTCAAGGTCAGGTTATCACCAACTTAGGGTGAGAGGTGTTGATGTTTCGAAAACAGTCTTATGAATAATATATGGTCATTTTGATTTCTTAGTGATGTCCTTTGGTATTACAAATGCCTCGACGACTTTCATGGACCTTATAAATCGTGTGTTTAGAAATTATCTAGACTCATTTGATATTGTCTTTATTGATGACATCTTGATATACTCTAAAAGTGAGGATGATCACATGAGTCATTTGAGGATAGTATTGCAAGTCCTCAAAGATCACCAACTCTATGCTAAGTTTAGCAAGTGCGAGTTTTGGCTAAGATCGGTTGCTTTCCTTGGTCACATTGTGTCAATTTAGGGTATAGAAGTTGATCCAAAGAAAACCAATGCGGTCAAAAGTTGACCTAGACCTTTGAGTCTTTTCGACATTCGAAGCTTTTTGGGTTTTGCTGGTTACTACCGGAGATTTGTTGACGGATTTTCATCTATTGCATCTCCATTAGCGACCTAAACTAAAAAGAAGTACAAGTTCGAATGGTCGGAATCTTGTGAAAAGAGCTTCCAATTGTTGAAAGATAAGCTCACCTCCGCTCTGGTTTTGACCTTATCGAAGGGCACCAAATGGTTTGTAGTATATTGTGACGCTTCACGAGTGGGTTTGGGTTGTTTCCTCATGCAGCATGGTAAGGTTATAGCTTATGCCTCGAGACAACTCAAGGTGAATGAGAAGAATTATCAAACTCATGACCTTGAGCTAGCGGCCGCAGTCTTTGCTATAATAATTTGGAGACACTATCTCTATGGGGTACATGTCGATGTGTTTACCGACCACAAGAGTCTTCAATATGTTTTTAGCCAAAAAGAATTGAATCTCCGACAAACGAGTTGGTTGAAACTCGTGAAAGATTATGATATGAGTGTCCTTTACAACCTCAAGAAAGCCAATGTGGTTGCGGATGCTTTGAGTCGTGTATCGATGGATTGTGTGTCACATGTTGAAGAAGAGAAAAAGGAGTTTGCCCGTGATGTACATAGGCTAGCCCGGTTGGGTGTCCGACTTGAAGATTCCCCAAAAGGAGGTGTCACGGTCTGTCATAATTTCGAGTCATCGGTTGATGTTGATGTGAAGTCTAAGCAACATCTTGACACTATTTTGATGGAACTAAGGAGTTGGTTCTCAACAAAGCAATAGAAACTTTCTCTCAAGGAGAAGATGGTAGGCATCAAGGGAGATTATGTGTATCGGATGTGGATGGCCTAAGAGTGACAATCTTAGAGGAGGCACATGGGTCTCGATACTACATTTATCCGGGAGCCACCAAAATGTATCGTGTCCTACGTGAACTTTATTGGTGCAACTAAATGAAAGGAGACATAGCAAATTTTGTGGCTAGGTGCTCAAATTGCCAACAAGTCCAAGCGGAGCACCAAGGACCTAGAGGTCTACATCAAGATATTGATACCCCCGCTTAGAAGTGGGAAGAGGACAATATGGAGTTAGTGGTAGGTTTGCCTCGAACCCGTCGGCAACATGACTCCATTTGGGTCATTGTTGATAGATTGACTAAATCAACCCACTTCCCTCCTATCAAGGTTTCTTTTAAGGCGGAAGATTATTAGGTTGTACATTAAGGAGATTGTGAAGTTGCATGGGGCCCCGTTGTCAATTATTTCGGATTGAGGTGTTCAATTTACTTCCTATTTGTGGATGTCTTTCCTGAGTGGGCTTGGTACTGAAGGGACACTTTGTACCACATTTCACCCTCAAATGGATGGTCAAGCGGAACGCACCATCCAAAGCCTAGAAGATATGTTGAGAGCGTGTGTCATTGACTTCAAAGGTAATTAGGATGACCACCTACCTTTGATAGAATTTTTGTACAACAATAACTACCACTCGAGTACTGCTATGGCACCCTTTTGAAGCACTTTGTGGAGGAAGGTGTCGATCTTCAGTTGGGTGGTTTGAAGCAAGTGAATTTACGCTTCTTGGTCCTGAGGTAGTCTAAGAGGGTACGGAAAAAGTTCGACCTATAAGGGATAGATTGAAAACAGCTCATAGTCGGCAAAAGTCTAATGGATAATAGAAAGAGGGATCTTGAATTTGAAGTAGGTGATTGGATCTAGTTGAATATCTCACCCATGAAAGGAGTGATGAGGTTTGGTAAGAAGGTATAGGTGACCCGGTTTCCATTCTCCCTCTAGAAGGTTTAGGAGTGAATGAGAACTTTTCTTATGAAGAGGTTCCGGTCGAAATCTTAGATAGTCAAGTTATGATGTTGAGGAATAAAGAGGTGGCCTTCGTAAAATTACTATGAGAAACCATAATTTGACTCAAGTGTTAGCCACTCAAGTTGTTAAGGATACTATGGTGCAGGTAACCCCCAATTCTTGCACTACCGCTTCTAGAATCATGGATTTCACAAGGATGAATCCCCCTTCTTTCTTTGGCTCCAAAGTGGAAGAAGATCTACAAGGGTTCATTGTTGAAGTGTTTAAGGTTCTAGAGGCTATGGGTGTGTCTTCTAAAAAAAAGGTGGAGTTAGCCGCCTATCAACTCAAAGATGTGGCACAAGTGTGGTATGAACAATGGAAGGAGGGGAAACCTATTAGAGAGGGTCCGACAAGTTGGGCTACATTCAAGACGATTTTTCTTGGTAGGTTTTTCCCCTTGGAACTAAGGGAGAGGAAAATGCAAGAATTCAGAAACCTCCATCAAGGGGGTATGAGTGTGAATGAGTATGGCCTCAAGTTCACTCAATTGTCCAAGCATGCTCCTACTATGGTGTTGGACTCTAGAGCTATAATGAACAAGTTTGTTATGGGGGTATCTGATCTAGTGGTGAATGAGTGTAGATCGGCTATGCTAATCCCAAGCATGGACATTTCTCGTCTTATGGTTCATGTCGAACAAATTGAGGAGCAAAAGCTTAAGCAAGTTGGTAGAGAATTGAAGAGGTCAAGGGCCGATGATGGAAATTCTTCTAAGGTTAGATTTGAAATCCCAGGTAAGACAAAGATCAAAAAGAGGTTTTCCAACCAAGGTCCTCCTAACACTCCAAGGGTCAACAAAGGTCAAGTGTCTATGCCTAAGTCTCAAGAATCAAGAGGTGGTGGTCCTTATGTTGAGAAGCCTATTTGTAGAAAGTGTGGTCGAAAACATGAAGGCAAGTGCCAGTTGGCACGGGTAATTGCTATGGTTGTGGTAAGAGCGGCCACATGAGGAGGGACTACCCTATGCTAAAGGCTCAAGGAAGGGAAAATGCTCAAGCACAAGCAAGTGGCCCAAATCCAGATGCTCCTAAGAAGAATCGCTTCTATGCTCTCCAATCCCGAGGTTATCAAGAGAACTCTACGGATGTTGTGACCGGTATGCTACAATTATTTTCAATTAATGTTTATGCATTGTTGTATCTCGGTGTCACTTTGTCCTTTGTAACCCCTTTAGTGGCTATGAAGTTTTATATATTTCTCGATGTCTTAGATAAACCCTTTTCGGTTTCTACCCCGGTGGGTGATTCCATAGTTGGTAAAAGAGTTTATAGGGGCTGTCCCATATCATTTCCCAAAAGAGTCACTTTAGTTAATTTGGGGGAACTTGATATGTTTGACTTTGATGTTATATTGGGGATGGATTGGATACATGCTTGTTTTGCGTCCATAGATTGTAGGACCCGAATTGTGAAGTTTCAATTTCCTAATGATCCCATTTTAGAATGGAAGGGAGGAAATTCCGTTCCTAGGGGAAGGATCATTTCATGTCTAAAAGCTTGTAAGTTTATTTCTAAAGGTTGTCTCTATCATATTGTGAGGGTCAAGGATCTTGAGTACGAGATTCCTCATTTGGAGTCGGTCCCCGTAGTGAAGGATTTTCCAGAAGTCATTCCCGATGACTTACCCGAAATAGATTTTGGCATAGATTTATTGCCGGATACACATCCCATTTCAATCCCTCCTTACCGGATGACCCCGGCGGAGTTGAAGGAATTAAAAGCTCAACTCAAAGATTTGTTGGATAAGGGTTTCATCCAACCTTGTATATCTCTTTGGGGTGCACCAGTGTTATTTGTGAAGAAGATGGATGGATCTCTTCATATGTGTATTGAATACAGACAATTAAATAAGGTTACCATTAAGAACAAGTATCCACTCCCTAGGATTGATGACTTATTTGATCAAATTCAAGGAGCGAGTTACTTTTCAAAAATTGATTTGAGGTCAGGTTATCAACAACATAGGGTGAGAGGTGTTGATGTTCCGAAAATAGCCTTCCGGACAAGATATGGTCATTTTAAGTTCATAGTGATGTCCTTTGGTCTTACAAATGCCTCAGCGGCTTTCATGGACCTTATGAATCATGAGTTTAGAAATTATCTAGACTTATTTGATATTGTCTTTATTGATGACATCCTGATATACTCTAAAAGTGAGGACGATCACATGAATCATTTGAGGATAGTATTGCAGGTCCTCAAAGATCACCAACTCTATACTAAGTTTAGCAAGTGCAAGTTTTGGCTAGGATCAGTTGATTTCCTTGGTCACATTGTTTCAAGTGAGGGTATAGAATTTGATCCAAAGAAAATCGATGCGGTCAAAAGTTGGTCTAGACTTTTGAGTCCTTCCGACATCCGAAGCTTTTTGGGTTTCGTCGGTTACTACCGGAGGTTTGTTGAGGGATTTTCATCTATTGCATCTCCATTAGCGACCTAATATGAAAAGAAGTCCAAGTTCGAATGGTGGGAATCATGTGAAAAGAACTTCCAATTGTTGAAAGATAAGCTTACCTCAGCTCCGGTTTTGACCTTATCGGAGGGGACCGAAGGATTTGTAGTATATTCTGACGCTTCACAAGTGGGTTTGGGTTGTTTCCTCATGTAGCATGGTAAGGTTATAGCTTATGCCTCGAGAAAACTCAAGGTGCATGAGAAGAATTATCCAACTCATGACCTTGAGCTTGCGGTCGTAGTCTTTTCTTAAATGATTTGGAGACAATATTTCTATGGAGTACATGTGGATGTGTTTACCGACCACAAGAGTCTTCAATATGTTTTTAGCCAAAAAGAATTGAATCTCCGACAAACGAGGTGGGTGGAACTCTTGAAAGATTATGATATGAGTGTCCTTTACCATCCCGAAAAAGCAAATGTGGTTGCGGATGGTTTGAGTTGTGCATCGATGGATAGTGTATCACATGTTAAAGACGAGAAAAGGGAGTTAGCCCGTGATGTGCATAGGCTAGCCCGATTGGGTGTCCGAAGTGAAGATTCCCCAAAAGAAGGTGTCATGGTCCGTCATAATTTCGAGTCATCGGTTGTTGTTGACGTGGAGTCTAAGCAACATCTTGACCTTATTTTGATGGAACTAAAGGAGTCGGTTCTCAACAAAGCAATAGAAACTTTCTCTCAAGGAGAAGATGGGGTGCTTAGGCACTAAGGGAGATTACGTGTGTCGGATGTGGATGGCCTAAGAGAGACAATCTTAGAGGAGGCCCATGGGTCCCGATACTCCATCCATCCGGGAGCCACCAAAATGTATCGTGACCTACGTGAAGTTTATTGGTGGAACGAAATGAAAAGAGACATAGAAAATTTTGTGGCTAGGTGCTCAAATTGCCAACAAGTCCAAGCCGAGCACCAAGGACCGGGAGGTCTAACTCAAGATATTGATAACCCCACTTGGAAGTGGGAAGAGGTTAATATGGAGTTCGTGGTAGGTTTGCCTCGAACCCGTCGGCGACATGACTCCATTTGGGTCATTGTGGATAGATTGACTAAATCAGCCCATTTCCTTCCCATCAAGGTTTCTTATTCAGCGAAAGATTATTAAGTTGTACATTAAGGAAATTTTGAAGTTGGGGCCCCATTGTCAATTATTACGGATAGAGGTGCCCAATTTACTTCCCATTTTTGGAGGTCTTTCATGAGATGGCTTGGTACTCAAGTTAAACTTAGTACTACATTTCACCCTCAAATGGATGGTCAAGCGGAACGCACCATCTAAACCCTAGAGGATATGTTGAGAGCGCGTGTCATTGACTTCAAAGGTAATTGGGATGACCACCTACCTTTGATAGAATTTTCCTACAACAATAGCTACCAGTCGAGTACTGCTATGGCACCCTTTGAAGCACTTTATGGTAGAAGGTGTCGATCTTCTGTTGGGTGGTTTGAAGTAGGTGAATTTGCTCTTCTTGGTCCCGAGGTAGTCTATGAGGCTACGAAAAAAATTTGACTTATAAGGGATAGGTTGAAAATAGCTCATAGTCAGCAAAAGTTTGTTGGATAATAGAAAGAAGGATCATGAATTTGAACTAGGTGATTGGGTCTACTTGAAGATCTCACCCATGAAAGGGGTGATGAGGTTTGGTAAGAAGGGGAAGCTTAGCCCCCGGTATGTTGGGCCTTATGAGATCTTGAAGCGTGTCGGAAAGGTCGCTTATGAGTTGAATTGCCCATCGAATTGGCCCCGGTTCACCCGGTGTTCCATATTTCTATGTAAAAGAAATGTATAGGTGACCCGGTGTCCATTCTCCCTCTAGAAGGTTTAGGGGTGAATGAGAATCTTTCTTATGAAGAGGTTCCAGTCGAAATCTTAGATCGTCAAGTTACGATGTTGAGGAATAAAGAGGTGGCCTCCGTAAAAGTCCTATGGAGAAAACACCTAATTAAGGTTCTAGAGGCTATGGGTGTGTCTTCTCAAAAAAAGACGGAGTTAGCCGCCTATCAACTCAAAGATGTGGCACAAGTGTGGTATGAACAATGGAAGGAGGGGAGACCTATTAGAGAGGGTCCGATAAGTTAGGCTACATTCAACACAACTTTTCTTGATAGGTTTTTCCCCTTGGAACTAAGGGAGAGGATAATGCAAGAATTCATCAACCTCCATCAAGGGGGTATGAGTGTGAAGGAGTATGGCCTCAAGTTCACTCAATTGTCCAAGCATGCTCCTACTATGGTGTCGAACTCTAGAGCTACAATGAACAAATTTGTTATTGGGGTATCCGATCTTATGGTGAATGAATGTAGGTCGGCTATGCTAATCCCAAGCATGGACATTTCTCGTCTTATGGTTCATGCCGAACAAATGGAGGAGCAAAAGCTTAAGCAAGTTGGTAGAGAATTTAAGAGGCCAAGGGCCGATGATGGAAATTCTTCTTTTCCCCCAAGAGACTGCTTAATTTCTGTTGAACTGGAATATGTTAGCAGTGTACGTGTAGAAGCATGAGAAAGAATAAAGCATGATGGCAAAAGCTTTTTGAAAAAATGATACCCGTCCAAATTTTGGAATATGTGCTAAAATATGTAGGCTAGAATGAGTTGAATGTGTTGGCTCTGAGTATGAAATGATAATGAACCAACTTGATGGCATGACTTAAGCTAAAACTTGAATCGGGTAATTTGATAATGAAACTATGTGCCAAGAGTGTGTGAGAATAGTTGATTGTTCAAACAGTTTTTGTGCCAATCTAGAACTTGCCCGGTTAGTCATTCTACGACAATCTACTCTAGAGGCTAGAAAGTGATCATAGGCCGTTGTTCTTATAAGTCCACAAATTGCCTAAAAAGAATCCAACCAAATGAAATTAATGTTCCCTTTGTTCCAAATGGTTTGAGCCTGAATTAGATCATTTCTTTCTAACCCCTAACTCACCTTCCCATAATCTATTGTGTTGGCCCCAGTCCCTCCTTGAACATGTGCACCTTGACTTAGGCCAAAAGCCTAAGTTGAGGGTGGCTAATGCAGAAAGTGACTTCAATCTTGGCCCTGATCTGACATCGGGTATTGTGCACCTCAACCAATGGAAAATCAATAAGTTGAGGGTAGTTATTAAAGAAGGAAGACCGAAATAAAAATGGGTATGAAAAGAGTTTGTTTTTAAAAAAAAAGAAAAAAAGAAAAGAGATAAGAGGATGCGACTTTGTGTAAATGAAGGCGAACAAAAGTGTTGAAAGATAAAAAAAGAATAAAATGCAAATAAAAAAGAAGAAGAAGAAGAAAATGAAAAATAAAGAGCTACAAAGTCTAAAGTCACATCCATGGTTGAAAAGAATCAAGGGAAAGAAGCTAAAACGGTAGGATGTCAAAAATAGGGTAAAAAGAGGTAGAAAGCCTAATGTAATGTCAAGGAGGGAAGAAAGTCAGTAAAGAGTACACAAATGTATCACACCTGACCCTGAGTCTACGTTACAAGCCAAGAAAGTCCTATAGTGATCTTAGAAACTAGTTTGGAGAGTCTAAGTAGTGAAAACAAGGGCAAGCCTATGGTATTGAGCACTAAATGTACTTGAGTTACTTCTGAGTGTGAGTGTGGACTGAATCCTTGTACTCAAAATCAGATTTATTGTGTGAAAAAAAGGATTTCATTTGAAGTAAAGGCACTAGTTACATTGTCGGAAACTTGGTACCTTGGTGATAGTAAAACAACCAATGTTGTGTATTGATTGGTCGATCTTTGTCATGTTTCGATTGGTCGATCTTTGTCATGTCTAAGAGAAAAGATTTTCACCCAAAAAGTGAGTCGGAGTAGAGAGCCATGTGATTGCTTGGTTCTATACAAGTGTCGTTTAGAGTCTTAGTGCGTCGCTTGAGGACAAACAACGAATTTAAGTTGAGGGTGATGACATACCGTGAGTTTACGGTATTTTTAATGCATATCACTTAAGAGTTGCGTGTGTCTAGGGCCATTTTGTATTAGTATTAATGTGTTTTTATCATGTTTTTAGGGAATAAGTTCGGACGTAAAAGTTTAGAGACATAGCTAAGAAATGTACAGAAAGGCCCATTTATGGATGCGATTCACGGACCACAGGTCCATTCACGTTCCGTAGATGATGATCGTAGATGGACTAGGAAGGCATGGAGGAAGATCAGGGAATTCTTGACTAAATGTGGAACCACGGTTGCAATCGACGTACCGTAGATTGATCTACGGACCGTACTAGTGAACTGTCAAATGATTCAGAGAGGGGTTCCAGTACCTGATTTTGAAGATTCTAAGTATGGAGCTACGGAGGAGTATCCATGGACCGTAGATCAATCCACGGTTCATACTGGTGATCCGTTGTTTGGTTTAGAGATTTGAAGATTTTGAAGTTAGAAATTTGCCTAAGTCCTGAGTGCTGGATGGGACCTACAAACTGTATATCAATCCACGGTCCATAGGTCAGTATCGTCAATCGAAACTGCATCCTGAAACATTATTACTTTATTTCGTTTCCTTTTTATTTAGGACTTATTTTTCTATATATAGGGCATGTAAACCTCAATTTTGGGGGTTAGACTTTATTACTTTATTCTAGTTCTTGACTTGGGATATTAACTTGCAACTTTAGCAATTCTTAATTCCTTAAGTTCGTTTTGAAGATTTTGGTTTTGGAAATTCAAGTTGAAATTCTTCGTTTATCATTCTCATTACGTAAGTTCATGATTTCTTCTTCTAAAAATATGAATTGCTTTTTTGCTAATACGGGTAACTAAACCCACAACTAGGGTTATGGGAACCATGAGCGACTAACAACGAATAAATAGTAACTAAGTAATTCTTCAATAGTGTTGTTGCATGCATTTATAATTCTTTCGTTTAGAAGTCTTTTTAACGGAAGGCAACGTTAGAACTCGCCTTGTTGCTACTTGCTGGACCAAGGAGGTAGTTAATAAAAAAATAATTATCAACATAGATTTAGTGTGATACTATCTAATAGTCTAATGTTCATTGGTGCGTGGGTGAAAACTAAGCCATACATCGATGTGATGTCTAATATAAGGCAAAGGTAAGGGTTAGTTGTCACGCCCCAATCTCGAGAGGCGCAACTGGCTCCTAATGCCAAAACTCATACCCGACCCGACCCGACCCTGCTGAAATATTTTCTATTAGCGCATGACAGCCACACACAATCAAGAAATCAAACAAGTCTATCTCGGCTTAAAACTAAGCCATCGGCCGGCAAGGCCCCTGTCAACTAATCTATAAAAGAAACAGCTACTCCCAGGAGATCATATAAATAAATAGTCAATTAGCACAGAAGTCCTAATTGGGCCGTCGAGGCCACCATGATATCTATACCAAAACTAAAAGCAGGTATATATCAATACAATACATCAAACAGCTCATAAGCTTCTGCAAACCAACAACATAGGCCAGCATAGCCATAACGTAGCTATAAACCCCACACACTAGTCTGCAAGCCTCTAAGAGTAGTAAAGATTGGTGGGACAGGGCCCCAGCCTACCCATAAAGATATATACAACAAAATCTAACAAACGTCCCATCTCTGGCAGCTCCGGAGGAAAGGGGCTAGCCAACCGGATAAAAGTCAATCCTGCTGCTGAGGAGGTCTACTCAGTCATCTGTCAGGACCTGCATGCATGAATGTAGCGCCCCCAAGGCCATGGGGCATTACTACAAAATGATGTACAGAGTATGAAAGGCAATAGACTATGATGAGGTATCCTGATATACTAGAATAATCCAATAAATAAATCAAGGCTAAGATAAGTGTACTGACCTGCTCCTAAATCTAAACTTATCAAAAATAATAAAACAACAACCTAACCAAGCCCCCATAAGCTCGGCAGGTACAAACAGCACACAAGACCACCTACTCAGGCCCCCAAAATCCCGGAAGGTGCCAATCAGCCTATATACCCCTATCAGTAGTCCCCTAGCCCCATAGGCAGTCACATAGCCCTCTTAGGCATTAATATAGCCCCTTAGGTAGCACATAGCTACTTTAGGCATCAACGTAGCTTATAGACAACTCATAGCCCTTTTAGGCAACAACATGGCCTTGTAGAAAGAACATAGCCTTCTTAGGCGTCAATATACCCTGTAGGCAACTCATAGCCCTGTTAGGCATCCATATAGCCCTGTAGGCAGAACATAGCCCTTCTAGGCATAGATCACATTCCTGCAGCTAACCATAATAGCCCCAACGGCAATAATAACAATCCAACTGCTAAAAGCGAGCAATTTAGTTATACGCAACCTATACAATTAGCCTCTTAAGTCGTGTCCAACATAGGGACGCTGCTAACTGAATAAGAAACCCAACAAGGGAGGATTATATCAACTCGAGCAGCCAACAATATATCAAGGATAACAACCCAAATACATTGCTTCTAAACTTTAAGGAAACATGTCGTAAGTAGGAAATAGTCTTAACATACCTTTCCAATAAACGCTCGAAAGACCGTAGTTCTTTCATGAAAGTTGTTCCTTATGCCCCAAGCTTCGCAAACACTATATATACAAAGCTGGTACGCACCTATAAACAATTTATAATTAATCGTATATCGGCAGATTTGCCATATTGCCCCAACTTGTCGAAACGTCCGTAGAAATTCATAAAAACAATCATAAAAGAGTCCCGAGATGATTACCTTAGTTAACCAAGTTAAAACCTTGAAGAAACACCAATAGTTGCAAATTTATATCTTCAAAAACCAGCTCCAAATGCAGCAAATAAAAGGGAAAAACAATTGCCAAGTGTAGGGATTACGTTTCTAGGCACGGGGGTAATGTTTAATGGTAGAAATCGTCAAAACTAACCTTCATCATGCTAGGACTCCATAGGAACCCTCTCCTATGCTTTTTTTCTGGTTTTGGAACTGAAATGAACTGTTTCCATGGCTAAAAACGTTAAATAGCCGACATACCATATTTGCTTACCCGACCCGGATCCGACCCGGATTCTGCCCTGACAGTCCCTAGTAAAACCCTCATAACTTTTTACTCGGATTTACATTTGATACGGGGTTTTGTGCGTTGCAAACTAGACTCGTAGGCCTTCAATTTAATGGGTAATAGGCCTTCTAACTCTTTATATATTGGGAGAAAACATCCAATACATTTGACCCAAATTTCAAAGAAATCTTTAAAAAGGAACTTACAATAACTTTCGCCAACTTTTATTTTGCCACTTACTTAACTTCAAAACTTGAGATAAAACCCTTGAACACTTAAAATATGACATACCAAATCCTTTTTAATTTATTACTCACCCTCTTTGTCTTTCCATGAAGGTATGAGTTAATTTAGACATTTTTGGAAAAGTCGGGGTGTTACATCCTTCCCCCCTTAGAAACATTCGTCCTCGAATGAAAAATCTGAGTCACACAATCGTGTCTCTAGGAGTTGCCAAAGTATAGGGAAAGTATCATTTGTGAATGTGACTATCCATAACCTGAAACGCAGAAATTTTAACCTAGGCGTCTCACATTACGGCATAAATAGCTAAGCACTATAGCTCCGCAATAAAAGTGCGAGCAAAATACAACGACAACAACCATAATAATAAGCGATAATATATAAAAAAAATAAAAATTGATAGGTATCTAACCTTACTTCACTAATATAAATTGATATGTTATCACCCTGGTGTATGAAACAATTGAGGATATTTGGACCTCATGCCATCCTCAGCTTCCCAGGTCACCTCTTCTCTATTCTTGTTTCTCCACAATACTTTAACCGAAGTCACCTCCTTGGTCCTCAATTTACGAACATATCGATCTAATATGGCAACTGGAGTTTCCTCGTAGGACAAATCCTTTGTGATCTAAACATCCTCAACTGGGAAAACCCGATAAGGGTCTCCTACGCACTTCCGTAGCATCGATACATGGAAAACTGGATGAACAAATTTTAGCCCCGAAGGCAATTCTAACTCATAAGCCACTTGTCCTACCCTCCGAAGGATCCGGTATGGCCCAATGAATCTTGGACTAAGTTTGCCTTTTGTGCCAAATATCATAACACCTCTCATAGGCGAGACTTTTAAGAATACCCAGTCATCGACACAAAACTCTAAGTCCCTTCATCGCACATCTGAGTATGACTTCTGTCGGCTTTGAGCTGTTAGCAACCTCTCCCGAATGAGCTTAACTTTCTCTACTGTCTGCTGGACTAAGTCAGGTCCGATCAACCCTGACTCACCTACCTCGAACCATCTAATGGGGGATCTACATTTTCTCCCATACAAAGCCTCATAAGGTGCCATCCCGATACTGGAATGATAACTATTATTGTATGCGAACTCAATAAGAGACAAGTGGTCATCCCAACTTCCTTTGAAGTCTAGCGCGCACGCCCGTAACATATCTTCGAGGGTCAAAATTGTGTGCTCAGCCTGGCCATCTGTTTGAGGATGAAAGGCGGTACTAAGATTAACTTGTGTCCCTAATCCTTTCTGGAAGGACTTCCAGAAGTTGGCGGTAAATTGTGCTCCTCTATCGGAGATAATAGATACTGGGACACCGTGTAGCCTAACAAGCTCTCTAATATAGAGCCCTGCATAGTCTTCGGCAGAAAAAGTAGCCCTGACTGGTAAGAAGTGGGCAGATTTTGTTAGTCTATCAACAATTACCTAAATAGAGTCAAACTTGCAAAGCGATCAAGGTAACCCTGAAATAAAATCCATATTAATTGCTTCCCACTTTGACACAGGAATGACTATCTCCTGAACTAGCCCAGCGGGCTTTTGGTGCTCAACATTCACCTGTTGGCAGTTAGGACACTGCGCCACAAACTCAGCAACGTCCTTCTTCATCCCCTACCACCAATAGATTTCCTTAATATCATGGTACTTCTTCGTTGAACCAGGGTGAATAGAATAACGGGAATGATGTGCCTCTTCCATAATTCGATGTCGAAGCCTTGCAACATTCGGAACACAGAACCGACCGCTATATCTGAGGACTCCATCTTCTGCTATATCAAATGCTAAAGATTGTTGATCCTGAGCCTTAGCTCTAAGCTGCTCTAAGCTAGGATCCTCTTGTTGTCGTGATTTTACTTCTACAACTAGAGATGATACGGATATATCCTGAATTGTGACCCCACTATTGTCTGCCTCTAATAATCTGACTCCCAAACTAGCCAACTGATGAAGCTCTCGTGCTAACTCCCGCTTCTCAACACCTAAATGGGATAAACTACCCATAGATCTTCGACTGAGGGTATCGGCTACCACATTCGCCTTTCCTAGATGATATAAAATATCCAAGTCGTAGTCTTTCAGTAACTCAAGCCATCGACGTTGTCGTAGATTTAACTCCTTCTGTCTAAATATATATTGAAGGCTTCTATGATCTGTGAAGATGTCAACATGAACACCATACAAATAGTGTCTCCAGATCTTTAATGCATGCACAACTGCAGCTAACTCTAAATCGTGGGTTGGATAGTTCTTCTCATGCTTCCTAACCTGCCTTGAAGCATATGCGATAACCTTACCATATTGCATTAGAACACATCCCAACCCAACACCAGAAGCATCATAATACACCACATAACCTTCTAAACCGTCTGGTAATGCAAGAACTGGTGCTGATGTAAACCTGTCCTTCAGTTCCTGGAAACTATGCTCGCAAGCCTCAGTCCACTGGAACTTAGCTGCTTTTTGAGTCAACTTCGTTAATGGGGTTGAAATTGAAGAAAACCCCTCTACAAACCTTCGGTAGTACCCAGTTAACCCTAAGAAACTACGAACCTCAGTCGGAGTCATGGGTCTGGGCCAAGTCTTTACGGTCTCAATCTTTTGTGTATCAACCGCAATGCCTACATCTGATACAATATGGCCTAAGAAAGCTATAGAGTCCAACCAAAACACACACTTAGAAAACTTTGCATAAAGTTCTCGGTCTCTAAGAACCTGAAGGACTGCTCGCAAATGATTTGCATGCTCATCTTTTGAACGTGAATACACCAAAATATCATCAATAAATACAATCACAAACAAGTCTAGATATGGCCTAAATATACTATTCATCAGGTCCATGAACACTGTTGGGGCATTAGTTAATCCAAAAGACATTACCAAGAACTCAAAGTGTCCATATCTAGTTCTAAAAGCTGTCTTTGGAACGTCTTTCTCCTGAACTCGTAACTGGTGGTACCCTGATCTTAAATCAATCTTTGAGAAACACTTCGCACCTTGTAACTGATCAAACAAGTCATCTATCCTCGGAAGGGGATACTTATTCTTTATAGTAGCCTTATTCAGCTGTCAGTAATCGATACACATTCTTAGTGAGCCATCTTTCTTCCTTACAAACAACACTTGTGCACCCCATGGTGAAGCACTAGGCCTAATAAAGCCTTTATCCAGCAAGTCTTTCAGCTGATCCTTTAACTCCTTTAGCTCAGCAGGAGCCATTCTATAAGGAGGGATAGATATGGGTTGTGTACCTGGTAGCATATCGATAGCAAAATCAATTTCTCGTTCTGGAGGGATACCATGAAGCTCGTCTGGAAATACATCTAGAAACGCACTAACTACCGAAATAAACTAAAGAGTCGGTGGTTCTGCACGCGAACAAGATGATAAATACAACCCTTAATAATCATCCTCCTCGCCTTAAGATAGGAAATAAACCTACCTTGCGGTATTGCCGTATCGCCTTTCCATTCCCGAACTGCCTCCCCTGGAAAGTGGAATCTAACAATCTTTGTTCGGCACTCAACATTAGCATAACAAGACGATAACCATTCTATGCCCATAATGATGTCGAAATCAACCATCTCTAACTCTACAAGATCTATCGAGGTCTGACGATCTATAATTTCTACCGTGCAACCTCGATAGATTCTCCTGGCAACAATAAACTCACCAACTGGTGTAGATACAATAAAGGGTCGGTCTAATGACTCTACTACTATACATAACTTCCTCGCAATAAATGGAGTAACATAAGACAGAGTAGATCCAAGATCTATCAAAGCATAAACACAATGGGAGCAAACAATCAATGTACCTGTCACAACATCTGGTGATGGCTCTAAGTCCTGTCGGCCGGCTAGTGAATATGTACGATTCTGGCCACTAACAGAACTAGATGCTCCCTCTCTGCCTCTGCCTCTACCTCTACTTGTTGAAGTCTAGGGTCCACGCCCTGTAGACTGCGCTGATGAAGAGGAACCTACTACTGACCTAGTCGACTAACCTATATTACCCTGACCTATGGTCGGGCAATTTCTCCACCCATGCCCCTCCTGTCCACAAGAATAACAACCTGTGGAACCCTGTTTGCACCTCCCGAAATGCATCCTACCACAAGTTGTACAACGCGGCGATGCTGTCCTAGCCTAGCCTGACCCTCTCTGCTGTTGAGAGCCTGATGCTCGTGAACCCTCACTTGGGCTTGACTGTCCCTGACGATCAAATCTACTCCCCTGGAATTGCAGTGGTGGAGGTCTAGGTGACCTACTAGAATATCGAGGTCTGGGACCACCCTGAATATCTCCATATGAACCAGCGGGCCTATCCCTCTTCTGTCTCTCTCTATCGACCCTCTCAGTCATATACTGTAGATGTCGGCAATCCTCTATGCCTTGTGCAAAGGCCTGAATTTGCGAGATATCCATATTATCATTTAGTGCAGCAGTAGAACAAGCGTCGATATAGTCTGAGTCAAGCCCTCCTACAAATCTACGCACCCTGTCATGCATCGTATCAACAAATGCTTGTGTATATCTAGCCAATGAATCAAATCTCAGCCCGTACTCTCGGACACTCATACTGCCCTGTCGGAGGTTCAGAAACTGGTCCACCCGGCCATCCCTAATCTCTCGAGGCAAATAGTGATCTATGAAAGCTTCTGTAAAGCTATCCCAAGTGGGTAAAGATATATTTTCTCCCCTAGATCTTTCCCAACTTTCATACCACAATACTGCAACATCACACAATCGAAATGCTGCTAACTCAACTGACTCAGTCGCTGAGGCATGCATGACTCTGAAGATCCTATGAAGCTGATCAACAAAGTGCTGAGGGTCTTCTCTGCGATCTGTCCCAGTAAACTGTGGAGGATTCAAGGCATGAAATTCACGAACTCTTGAACTTCCGGGCCCTTCAGAAGGTCCGGCAACATCTAGCACAACTAGCTGGTGATGTGCGGCTACTAACTGTGCTAACATATATACAGCACTCTTGAAATCATGATCAGATGGAATAGGAGGAACTAGAGGTGATACTGCTGGTAGAGCCGGGGGTCTTGTAGCCCTTGGAGGCTCCTGAAGCGGTGGAGAAGGAATAGGGGGCTGAGAAGATGTCTCCCCCTGGGTCTCACAATGGGCTGCCTCCACCTGTGGTACCTTGCCAGTACCCTTGCCTGCAGTTGTATCTAGTTCCTGGCTAGTTGTGGTCTGTCTGGTGTCAGCCATCTCTATCTGCATACAAATATCAATTATAAGCCAGAAACCTCAACCCTTAAGACACGCTCTATAGCACGAGGTGAGCAAAAGAAGGAAAGTCATTCTAACATGCCCGACAGCTTCTTGCTTATCGAATGTGGTTCACAACACATTTATAAACAAGACTCTACTAGATATGGCTTGCAGACTCCCTAGGATACGATGTTGCTCTGATACCAAGTTTAGTCACGCACCAAACTCGAGAGGTGCAACAGGCTCCTAATGCCAAAACTCAGGCCCGACCCGACCCTGCTGAACCATTTTCAACAAGCGCATGGCAGCGACACACAATCAAGAAATCAAACAAGTATATCTCGGCTTAAAACTAAGTCATCGGCCGGCAAGGCCCCTGTCAACTAATCTATAAAAGAAATAGCTACTCCCAGGAGATCATATAAATAAATAGTCAACTTGCACAGAAGTACTAATTGGGCCGTCGAGGCCACCATGATATCTATACCAAAACTAAAAGCAGGTATATATCAATACAATACATCAAATAGCTCACAAGCTTCTGCAAACCAACAACATAGGCCAGCATGGCCATAACGTAGCTATAAACCCCACACAATAGTCTGCAAGCCTCTAAGAGTAGTAAATATTGGTGGGACAGGGCCCCAGCCTACCCATAAAGATATATACAACAAAATCTAACAAACCTCCCAACTCTGGCAGCTCTGGAGGAATGGGGCTAGCCAACCGGATAAAAGTCAATCCTGCTGCTGAGGAGGTCTACTCAGCCATCTGTCAGGACCTGCATGCATGAATGCAGCGCCCCTAAGGCCATGGGGCATTACTACAAAATGATGTACAGAGTATGAAAGGCAATAGACTATGATGAGGTATCCTGATATACTGGAATAATCCAATAAATAAATCAAGGCTAAGATAAGTGTACTGACCTGCTCCTAAATCTAAACTTATCAAAAATAATAAAACAACAACCTAACCAAGCCCCCATAAGCTCGGCAGGTACAAACAGCACACAAGACCACCTACTCAGGCTCCCAAAAGCCCGGAAGGTGCCAATCAGCCTATATACCCCTATCAGTAGTCCCCTAGCCCCGTAGGCAGTCACATAGCCCTCTTAGGCATTAATATAGCCCCTTAGGTAGCACATAGCTCCTTTAGGCATCAACGTAGCTTATTGACAACTCATAGCCCTTTTAGGCAACAACATGGCCCTGTAGGAAGAACATAGCCTTCTTAGGCGTCAATATAGCCCTGTAGGCAACTCATAGCGTTGTTAGGCATCCATATAGCCCTGTAGGCAGAACATAGCCATTCTAGGCATAGATCACATTCCTGCAGCTAACCACAATAGCCCCAACGGCAATAATAACAATCCAACCGCTAAAAGCGAGCAATTTAGTTATAAGCAACCTATACAAATAGCCTCTTAAGTCGTGTCCAACATAGGGACGCTGCTAACTGAATAAGAATCCCAACAAGGGAAGATTATATCAACTCAAGCAGCCAACAATATATCAAGGATAACAACCCAAATACATTGCTTCTAAACTTTAAGGAAACATGTCGTAAGTAGGGAATAGCCTTAATATACCTTTCCGATGAACGCTCGAAAGACCGTAGTTCCTTCACGAAAGTTGTTCCTTATGTCCTAAGCTTCACAAACACTATATATACACAGCTGGTACGCACCTATAAACAATTTATAATTAATTGTACATCGGCAGATTTACCATATTGCCCCCACTTGTCGAAACGTCCGTAGAAATTCATAAAAACAATCATAAAAGAGTCCCGAGATGATTACCTTAGTTAACCAAGTTAAAACCTTGAAGAAACACCAATAGCTACAAATTTATTTCTTCAAAAACCAGCTCCCAACGCAGCAAATAGAAGGGAAAAATGATTGCCAAGTGTAGGGATTACATTTCTAGGCATGGGGGCAATGTTTAATGGTAGAAATCGTCAAAACTAACCTTCATCATGCTAGGACTCCATAGGAACCCTCTCCTAAGCTTTTTTTGTTTATGGTTTTGGAACTGAAATGAACTGTTTCCATGGATAAAAATGTTAAATTAGCCGACATACCATATTTCTTTACCCGACCTGGATTCTGCCCTGGTAGTCCCTAGTAAAACCCTCATAACTTTTTACTCGGATGTCCGTTTGATACGGGGTTTTGTGAGTTGCAAACTAGACTCGTAGGCCTTCGATTTAATGGGTAATAGGCCTTCTAACCCTTTATATATTGGGAGAAAACATCCAATACATTTGACCCAAATTTCAAAGAAATCTTTAAAAATGAACTTACGATAACTTTCACCAATTTTAATTTTTCCACTTACTTAACTTCAAAACTTGAGATAAAACTCTTGAACACTTAAAATATGACATACCATATCCTTTTTAATTTATTACTCACCCTCTTTGTCTTTCCATGAAGGTACTAGTTAATTTAGATATTTTTGGAAAAGTCGGGGTGTTACATTAGTAAATTATACAGACATAGTCGGACCAATGTGCGGGGTGAAATTCTCTAGTTGCCGGACCAAGGAATTAGAGATACCTAAGTTATCACTTTGCATGAAATACACTAGGAAAGGATTGCTATTACTAGTATTACTACGTTATGAGCTTATGGGGAGCACGTATACCCTAGTTACTTTGTCATCTTGATAACAACTAAAGTTTGAATCTTGCTCACTGAATACTTACATAATTTCCTGAATTCGTTTAACAAACCCCCCTTTAATTACTTTTTTTCAGAAATACATTGACTAAATAGATATAATCGACAGTTAAGTCTAAACCATATTCCTCGTGGGATCGACCCAAACCTACAAGTTGGGTTCTTTACTTGATAACGATCCCTTATGCTTCTTTAGGGAGGTGTAATTTGAGCGTATCAATGATCAATATGCATGTAGGCCTAAACTGGTACTTAGTATGGGTAGGATTATGGGGTCTTATCCATGAATTACACATGTGTACTTGGAGGTTACTTATGAAGTGGTTTTCTTATGATATGAAGGTCTAAGTATTGACTATGTATATGGATTATAGTTTATGATGATTAATGCTTACATTATGTCTATGTTGAAGACTTTTCTTATGATTATGGTATTGTCTCTTATGCTTATAGTTTATGTTTCATGAAGTATCTTTAATGATTATGGCATATGGCCTGTGTTGACTAACCCTTATGTTATGCTCTTATGATGTTATTCTAGCTATCATTTTTAGTACTTTCGTACTAACACATACTCTTACCTACATTCTAATCAAGTTTAGGGTCCAGTGATTTTGAGTTTCTTACTTGGGGATAGGTTTCTAGAAGTGCAAGGAGATGAAGACTTGGTGAGTCCTCATAGCATCGAGGATAAAGCCACTATTTCCTTTATTTTGTTCTTTTATTTTTTAGACTATTGTATGGGATGTGTCCCAAGAACTATTCAAACTTGTATTAGATGGTTTGAGACAAAGAGTTATAGATTTCCGCTTGCTTTTATAAAAGACTTTGATTGTATGGAAAAATGTTTTAAGTTTCCACACTTTTCTAGTATCTTATGTTATGATATGCTAAGTGGCTTGTATGAGACCCCTTCGAGGTGTAGTACGCCATGTTACATCTAGGTTGTACCCTTTGTTTTTGAAAAACTTGGTAATTAGAGCACAAGGTTTAGAATGGTTCTAGAATGTCTCAAACCACGTCTAGTAGAGTCTTGTTCATAAATGTGAAGCGAGCCACATTTATGAATAAGAGGCTGTTGGATGTTTAGGAAACTTCACTTCTTTATTCTCTAAGTCGTGCCATAGAGTTTAACTCTATTAGGTCCTTCTCATAATCCGTGCATGTTGGTTTCTAGGTATGGATAATACAAGGGCAAATGCTAGGAGAAATGAGGAAGAAAATGTGGATCATGTGTTTCCTTTCCAAGCTCCTTCTCAAGCTCCTGTTGATCCTTTAGTTTAGAATGTTACTCATGCGGATTATAGGTCTACTATCCAAATGTTGGCTTAAGCCATGGTGGCCCAAGTAAATAGAGAGGTTTTAGCTCCGGTGAACCCAAATGTGAATTTCACAGCTTTAAGAGTGAGGGAGTTCATTAAGATGAACCCTCAGGAGTACTATGGCTCCAAAGTGGAGGAAGATCCTCAAGGGTTTATATATGAGGTTTATAAGGTGCTTGATATCATGGGGGTATCTTTTGTAGAAAAAGCGGTCATTTCTGTGTAATGACCCTCCTGGTCATTTCTGTGTTTGCCTTCTGTGTGTTATTTAGAGCGTTCCTGTACCAACCCCAAGTCATTTATGACTTGCTGGGACTGACAGTTCGGTCACCTGGTCATGCGTTTGGTTATTGTAGGAGTTTTAGTGTTTTTGGAGCTTATGAACCTTGAACGATCATTTTCGATCAAACGTTCAAAAAGATGACATCAAAATCCAATTCTGACAATTCCATCAACTCCGAAAGGGTCATTTTAGGCTAGTACCATGGTCGGCATGACTCCCGAGGTTTTCAGTGTGAGTCGGTGCGATTAGGCGTTTTAACTTTAAATTTAAGCCTAAGTTTGACTTTAGTCATCATTCTGAGTAAATGCACTCGACTGAGAATTCCGTCAGCACGGTTAGCTCTGGAATGTCGAGTTTGGTCTAGATTGACGCTTTTTTTGTGTCCCGAGTTTTTTGATTTTTTTTCGAGCCCTTTTGTGCTTTTTGACTTAAAATGGCCTTTGGGTGTGGGACCCACTTTTTATCCAGATGACCTCATATGGAAATTTATACTTCGCCATTGAGTCCGGAATATTGAATTTTGTATGGTTGCATATCTCGTTTGCATGCACGAGGTTCCGAA
Organism: Solanum stenotomum; assembly: GCF_019186545.1. Classification (NCBI taxonomy): domain Eukaryota; kingdom Viridiplantae; phylum Streptophyta; class Magnoliopsida; order Solanales; family Solanaceae; genus Solanum; species Solanum stenotomum. The sequence continues at coordinate 31,066,877 of NC_064286.1, read as the reverse complement.
CGAAATCGGAGCACCCCGTCAGAGTTTTATGTTTTTGGAAAGTTAATGTAGAAAAATCTGCTATAGAATGTAGAAATATCAGCAACCCTTTTCCAAACTTAAAATCCTCATAACTCTCTTATCTCTCAACCGAATTAGGCGATTCAAAGTGAGGGAGCTTTGTATTTTTGGTGGCTTCTCTATAGAGTGTTCGGAAGTTGTCGAGTGCACGTAGTTTGAGGTAATTTCGTGTCAAACATGACTATTGTAACCTTTTACGAGCTTTTGTTTTTGGCATCCTTGTTTTGGTCATATCTCACTCATTTTGGCTCAATTTTTGGTGATTCAAAGTCCCACTTGTTGGGAATTGTCGTGGCTACATCATGGAGTGTTCAAGAGTGTTGGGCACCTTTAGATCCTTGTAAATTTTGAGTTTAGACTGCTGAATGTTTTCTTTTAAGTTGATTAAAGTGGGGTTTTCTTGCTTGTTGGTTTTTGCTACATTTTGAGCCTCGAATTGTGTTCCATTTTGGAACACAAGTTTGGGGGTACTATTTTGGGTCTTTTGACGGAGTCAAATTTGAACAGTTCGGTGTGCGTCCCACGATTCCCATTTTGACTCCAAAATTGACCCGTCTCTGTTTGTTGTGATTTTGATGTCTAAACGACCGTACTAACGTTGTGATCCTATATTTGATAAAGTGACATCGTTCAAAGGTCGTTCGGAAAGGAAAAGCTTCTGCAAAGTGATTTAGAGCGCGCTCGGTCGACCTTAAGGTAGGCTACGACTTACTTTCTATTAGATTGAGCTTAATTGAGTAAAAGCATGTCTATTGGACTGAGTTAAGGGTGGGTACCAGTTTCCTACTTTAATTTGATTAGATACCTCATCTTAGGATCGATTGGCCATATTTAGGGTATAGTATCATGTTAACCGATTTAGTAGAGTTGCATGCTTATGTGCTAAATGTTATTGTTTGCTTGTATGTTATGTGTTGTATGCTTTTCTAATCCTTAACTGTAACCATGATGTCCTTGGTTTATGTTAGGCTAGCATTGCCTTAGACTTATGACCCGTGTGGGATGGATAGCCTTGCCTTTCTGTCGACCTCGTTTGGATGACTTAGCTCCTTGTAGACTGGAGTAGCAAACTTGAATCTTATAGTTTGGGCCTTAGATTAGGCGCTATTGTTGCTTGCTGCACTTCTGTATCTTGTCCCTCTTCAATGCATCGTTAGAGGCGTGGGATTGAGATAGTATAGGCTTAGAGCCTTTTTTTGTGATTTCTTAGAGTGGACGTCGTTCCACGATGGCTGTTGTTGGATTGGATCCTATTAGAGATATCATCACCCCCAAGGTCGTTCTTCCTAACTTGGTTAGGAGCGCATCGCTGGTTGGGTAGACTTGGTGATTTCGGCGATCTCCCCCTGGCATGTCTTTCTAGCTGGGCTGGGAGTGTGTTGTTGGCTGGGTATCCCCGGGTCTCCTTTACTAGCTAGGATGGGAGTGGTTTTTTTGGTAGGGTGCCCCTGGGTCACTCTTTCTAGCTGGGCTGGGAGTGCACTGCTGGCTGGGTGGAGTCTGATGGATTATCTTGGTTGCTTTGGGCTGGGAGCCCGATTTTCCTCTTTCTCAATAGACTTAGCTATTTTGTGTACCAGTCGAGCTTCTGGAGGTTTTTTCAAGTTTTATTTAAATTTGCGCATGAGTGTACCTTCTAGGCTTATGGGGTCCAGTTAGGTTAAGTTTATTTGTACTTAGTTTATTTTTGGTATGCTCGTGTGCTTTTTTTCATATCCTCTTTGACCTCTCTCTGTCTAGATTCTATCCTTTCTTATTGTTTTTACCCTTTTTTCTCAGTCTGTCTTTGATGCCTACTGAGTACCTGTTGTTTTGGTACTCATGCTACACTCTGCATCTACTTCGTGATGCAGGTCCCAGTACCAGTTACCAGCGGTTATTAGTTTCAGCCTTCCCATACAGCTGTGACTCGGAGAAGAGGGTGAGCACTTGGCATTTTGGGGTTGTTCTGTCTCCTTCTCTTGTTTTAGCTAGTCTTTTTGCTTTTGAGACACGCTTTGTGTGGTCCACTTTTGGGACTTGTACTCTTTATTAGATAGCTTTGTACTAGTAACTTCCAGGTTCTGGGAGGGATTTCTGTATATAATTATTTTGGGTTGCTTCCGCCTTGTTGTCCTTGTTTAGATTATTGTTTTCCCTAGTTTCTGCCCTTATGCTCATTGCTTGATGTTCTGAGTTGCGGGTTGGCTTACTTACTGGTAGGGTATATTAGGTGTCATCATGACTCGAGAAATTAGGTCGTGACATATGGTATGGTCAATGGAAGGAGAATAGATCAGTAGGAGCGGGTCACATAGAGTGGGAGGTGCTTAAGTCAGAATTTCTTGATAGGTTCTTTCCCCTAGAGTTTAGGGAGGCTAAGATGCAAGCGTTTATTAACCTTAAGCAAGGTAGTATGAGTATTAAGGAGTATGCCTTGAAATTTACCCGACTATCCAAGTATGCTCCAACTTTAGTGACGAATTCGAGGGCAAAGATGAATAAGTTTATGATGGGAGTGTCCGACTTAGTAGAAAAAGAATGTTGTACGGCACTGATTGTTGGTAATATGGATATCTCACGTCTTATGGTTTTTGCCCAACAAATTGAGGAGTCAAAACTCAAAGAAGAGAGATCTAGGGAGAAAAAGAGGTCTAGAATGGATGATGATAAGTCCTTTTAGGATGAGTCTGATGGACAAGGTAGCCCTAGGTATAGACAAAAGTTCCCTGTGTAAAGTCCCTCAAAAACTCCTAAGTTCAACCAAAAAATGGTGTCTAACCCTAAGCCACAAGGAGATAGCAGTGGGGTAATGTCGGGGTGTAGTAAGTGTGATAGAAAACATGAGGGTGAATGCCTAGCGAGTTCTAATGTTTGTTTTCATTGTGGTGAGTTAGGCCACAAGGTAAGGAATTGCCTTAATGTTGCTAGAAATAAAGGGGATACTTGTTGTAGGTCTCAACCCTACCTTTCATCCGGTCCAATTGGTTTGGGTGGGAGTGCTCCAAAGAAGAATAGGTGTTAAGCCCTCCAAGCTAGAGGTGGACAAGAGTGACCTTCATATGTTGCTACGGGTATGTGTTTATGCTTTAATAGATTTCAATATTATTTGGTCTTTTGTGATTTGATATGATAGACTTTGAAGTTGTCTTTAGAATGAATGATGTTTAAAAGAGTTCCTATAGGCTTTCTCCCAAGGGGGAAATGGTGTGCCTATATAGAAAAGTCATTGTGTGTTTATGTCTTTGGCCATTATTTCTTTATGTGCATGTTCATGAAAAAGCTTAGGTCTTGATAGAAATGACTTATGTGCATTATTTTTCCGCATGTTGTAGTGCATTGAGTATAAGTTGCCTATAGCCTTCATGAGATGAATTAATGAACATGCCTTAGTTTGGAGTTGAAAGAATCCTCCTTGAATAAAGGCTTTTATGAGAGTAAATTACGTATGAGCTCCATGAGAGTATATGGAGCATGTTTTAGCTAGGAGATGGTAGTTCATCCTTGTATATAATTAGATATAGAATTTCATACACAATGGGTCGTTAGATGTAGTTCCTACTTTCTTGTGTTGCATTGAGTATGTTTATCTCGGAGTTGAAGTTTTCCTCCTTTGTTTATGTGCATTTAGATAAGTTGCATGCATGATGGGCAGCTGATCTAGAGCCATTTCTTTTAAGAAGTGTTTAGAATCGTCATTCGAGGATGAATGTTCCCAAGGGGGAGATATTGTAACACTCGGAAACTAGTAGGCTAAACTAGAGCTCTATGTGAAGTTCTAGAGCTTGACGTGAGGGTTAGAGTCATAGATCCCGTACGTAGAATGAAGGATAATGGGTTAAACATCAAGGTACAACTCCCCAAGGACCAACCAAGGGTCCTTGGTAAAACAACCACTAGAATCCGCCTCAAGGGAGTCCACCCACGAGGGGACCCACGCCCCGTAGGGGGATCCATACCCCGTGGATGGCCTCGTGGGTCAGGGCCCCAAAATATGATCTACATATCTAGCTCTCCCCGTGGGTCCACCCACGGCCCGTAGGAATAGTCTTGTGGGTGAGGCAGTGCACTCCTTCAAGTCGGTTTAAGTGAGGGTTAAGGGAACATTCTAGAATTAATTAGTTATTAAGTGGTGTCATTTTATTAGTAATTAGACGACTTATATAAAGATAGTAGACCATTAATTAAGAGATTCCAAATCATTATTTCAATTCACCCAGAAGAACTCAATTCACTTCAACAAATTCTCTCTCTAGAAAGTAAAGAAGAAGAAGAAGAAGAAGAAGAAGAAGAAGAAGAAGAAGAAGAAGAAGAGGAGGATGGGGAGGAGGAGGAGGAGGAAGAAGAAAAAGAAGAAGAAGAAGAAGTAGAACAAGGGTTCAAGATAGGTCAAGAATCGATTGTTGAAAGTTTTGTGAGGGCTTTGTATCCAAGATATGATAGCTTATTCATCCATGGATTCTTCCATCTATGGATCCTGCTAGATTTCCCCCAATTGTGAAGATGAATCCCCGATTAAAGGTAGGGCTCCTTCCTACATTGTGGGTTAAGTTGAGTGTGAATCCAATTGAGTGGATAGTACTTGTTTATGATTGATTTATTATTGAATTATGTTGGTATGATGATATTATATGTTTTCCACGGCTAACCCTAGTCTAATTGATGAAATTTAAGTAATGTGGGTTTATGCCCTGTGAAGGGGTAATTGAGGATTTATAGATGAACTTCTAGAATTGATGATATAAGTAGTAATTGCTCAAGAATAGAAACATGTAGACATGAATTGAATTAGATTATACTCCCTTCGTTTCACAAAGAATGGTCTAGTTTGACTTGGCAGGGAGTTTAACAAAATAAAGAAGACTTTTGAATTTTGTGGTCCTAAATTAAAGTTATGTCAAATGTACAAAATTTTCCTTTAATCTTGTGGCCTTAAACATGCCACGTAGAAAGCTAAAATTAAAATCTTACCAAAAAAAGAAAGAGGTCATTCCTTTTGAAATAGACTAAAAAGGAAAGGAGGTCATTCATTTTGAAACGGAGGGAGTAGTATATCTGATGGATCATGACTATTAAAGCTTGAAGTTGAACCTTTATGATGATTTATGACTAGAATCACTTAATAATGAAGCATGTGATTAGAATTCCTTGAAATCTAGTTATGCATGATGATTGTAAGAAGTAAAAGCTTTGAGAGTAGGGCTTGTAATCATGAATGCTCGCTTCTAGGGTTTTGAAGGTAAAGCTTATAAGGTTAATTATGTACGCTAAGGCATTGAGAGTAAAGTCTATATGAGAATAGAAGATTAATGGATATAATTATGGTGGAAGGCCTTTATTTATATAATCTACCTCATGAATGCTTGAATGTATGAAGTGATTAAATCACTTGAGTTATGATGATATCCATGTCTAATGTAGATTTATAGATTTGATGATTAAAGTGAAGTTATAAACCTCAAGGAGGTATAGTATGAGATTCAAGCATGTTTTATGAAATCTATGCATATGTTTAAGAACACTTTGAGAGTAAAGTGTCTATGCTCATGATATGTTGTTGTGTTGTGGAAGGACATTCTCACATACACACTTATGCATTAATATGAGATGATATGAAAGGCTCTCTCACATAGAATGATTCTTGGTTGAACGGTTTGCTCACCTAAAATGAATCTAAGTCCAACGACTATGCAATGTGATGAGTCTTGTGGTGATTCCCCCAAATACCATTGTATGAGAGGGATGTGAGGTGACTTCCCTTATCCCTAAATAGATAATCATGAGGAGATTACCCATGACATAACATGAGAAGTGTGTGGTGGCTACCCTTAAAATATGACTTCTATAGTAAGGCAAAAGGTGAATACCCATTAGCCTTTATGTTGATTATGGAGGCGAATACCTATGATCCTCATTTAATGATGTGGAGGTGAATACCTATATCATATAATGGTGGGGCATGGAGGCGAATATCTACGTTTCCCTGAAATAGTTATGGAGGCGAATACCTATGACTATACATGTAAAGTAAGAGGTGAATACCCATTTGGCCTTTATGATAGACATAGAGAGGTGAATACCCGTTGGCCCTTATGATACACATAGATTGGTGAGTTACCATGTCTTAAGCATAAGTAAAGAGTAATATAAGCATGAATAGTTTGGATTGTCGCTTGAAAGACCCTTCTAATACATGTATGACTTGAGGTGATTCCCCTTGTCCTTTATGATTCCATGATATGTATGACTTGAGGTGATTCCCCTTATCCTTTATGATGAGCTAACTATGAGATCAAAAAGATGATCAATAACCGTGAAAGCCTGAAGTGGTACTTAGTATGGGTAGGATTATGGGGTCTTATCCAAGCATTTCACAAGTATACTTGGAGGTTACTTATGAAGTGGTTTTCTTATGATATGAAGGTATAAGAATTGACTATATATATGGATTATGCTTTATGATGACTAATGCTTACATTATGTCTATGTTGGAGACATTGCTTATGATTATGGCATTGTCTCTTATGCTTATAGTTTATGTTTCATGAAGTATCTCTTATGATTATGGCATATGGCTTATGTTGCCTAACCCTTATGTTATGCTCTTACGATGTTATGCTAGCTGTCATATTTAGTACTTTTGTACTAACGCATATTGTTGCCTATATTCTCATCAAGTTTAGGATCTGGTGATTTTGAGTTCCTTACTTGGGGATAGGTTTTGAGAAGTGCAAAGAGTTGAAGAGTTGAAGAGTTGGTGAGTCCTCATAGCATCAAGGATAAAGCCACCATTTCCTTTATGTCTTTCTTTTATGTATTAGACTATTGTATGGGTTGTGTCCCAAAAGTTATTCAAAGGTGTATTAGATTGTTTGAGACAAAGAGTTATAGACTTCCTCATGCTTTTATAAAGGACTTTGATTGTATGGAAAAATGTTTTAAATTTCAGTACTTTTCTAGTATCTTATGTTATGATATGCTAAGTGGCTTGTATGAGACCCTTTCGGGGTCGAGTACGTCATGTTACATCTAGGGTCTACCCCTGGGTCATGACAGGAGTTTATGTTGATGTGTTTACCGACCACAAGAGTTTGCAATATGTGTTCAATCAATAAGATTTGAATCTTCGCCAAAGAAGGTGGCTTAAGTTATTGAAAGATTATGACATGAGTGTTCTTTATCACCCCGGCAAAGCTAATATGGTGGTGAATGCTCTTAGTCGGTTATCTATCGGTAGTGTGGCTCATATTGATGAAGAAAGGAAAGAGTTGGTTCGAAATGTGCATAGATTGGTTCGGTCAGGTGTTCAACAAGTGGACTCCACCAAAGGTGGTGTAATGGTTCACAATGGTTCTGAATCGTCTTTCGTGGAGGATATCAAATCCAAGCAAGGTCTTGATCCAATTTGGTAGAATTAAAAGAAAAGGTTCTTAAAACATCCATTGAGGCTTTCTCCCAAGGGGGAGATGGGGTACTTAGATACTATGGTCGTTTATGTGTTCTAAATGTGGATTACTTGAGGGAACATATTTTTGAAGAAGCTCATAGTTCGCGATATTCCATTCATCCAGGAGCCACCAAGATGTACTATGATTTAGAGGAAGTCTATTGATTGAATGGGAATAAGAAGGATATTGTGGGGTTTTTGGCTAAATGTCCAAATTGCCAACAAGTAAAGGTTGAGCATAAAAAACCGGGAGGTTTGTCCCAAGATATTAGCATCCCTACTTTGAAGTGGGAAAACTTTAATATGGACTTTATTTTTGGTTTGCCTCGCACCCAACGACTACATGACTCTATTTAGGTGGTAGCAGATCAGATGACGAAATCGGCTCATTTCCTTCACATCAAGGTTTCTTATTCGGCAGAGGACTATGCCAAGTTGTAATTGAGAGAGATGGTAAGGCTGCATGTAGTGCCTTTGTCCATTATTTCCGATCGTGGTACCCAATTCACTTCTCAGTTTTGGAAGTCATTCCAAAAGGACCTTGGCACTAAAGTTAAGCTTAGCACAACTTTTCATCCCCAAATTGATGGGCAAGCAAAGCTTACTATCTAGGCTCAAGAAGATATGTTTAGAGCATGTGTCATCGATTTCAAGGAAAATTGGGATGGCCATTTGCCTTTTATTAAATTTGCCTATAATAATAGCTATCACTCAAGTATCGATATGGCTCCATTTGAGGCCTTGTATGGTAGGACGTATTGATCTCCCATAGGCTGGTATGAAGTGGATGAATGAACCCCAATAGGTCCTGAGCTAGATGATGAAGCCATTGAGAAAGTTTGATTCATTAGAGAGGTTGAAAACGGCTCAAAGTCGGCAAAAAGTCTTACGCCGATGTGAGGAGAAGGGATCTAGAGTTTGAAGTTAACGATTGGGTTTACTTGAAAATCTCACCCATGAAGGGTGTGATGAGGTTTGCCAAGAAAGGGAAGATTAGTCCCCGATATGTAGGCCCATATAAGATTTTGAGGCGTGTGGATAAGGTTTGTTATGAGTTAGATTTTACAAATGAGTTGGCAACCGTGCATCCTGGTTTCCATGTCTCTATGCTTAAAAAGTGTGATGGAGATCCGACATCCATAGTTTCCCTAGAAGGGTTGGGAGTTGATGAGAACCTTTCATATGAGGAAGTTCTGGTTGAGATATTGGACCGGCAAGTTAAGAAATTGAGAAACAAGGAAATAGCTTTAGTGAAGGATTTGTGGAGGAATCAACTAGTTGAGGATGCCATTTGGGAGGCCGAGGCAGATATGAAGTCCCGATATCCTCATTTTTTTCCTTCTACTCCTACTCTAGCTTGAGGTAATGAATTTTCTCTTGGTTTGTTCTATGATTATAAGTCATGTGTGCTATATATGTTTTCATGATTTCCTTATGATTATGCATGTTCATGTAAAAGCTTAAGTTTTGAAATAAATGACTTATGTGATTTATTTTCCTCATGTTGTTGGGCATTGAGTATGAATTGCCTATAGACTTCAGGAGATGAATTTTTGAACATGCCTTAACTTGGAGTGGACATTTCATCCTTAAGTATGTGCTTTGAGTATTGATTGCATATAGGCTCTATGATATTGTGTTGAGCATGCTTTTAAGTATGGAGATGGTAAGTTCCTCCTTGAATGTAATAAATCTGGAAATTCCATGCATATTGGGTTGTTAGATGTAGTTCATACTCCTTTATGGTGCATTAAGTATGTTTAGCTTGGAGTTGATGTTTCCTCCTTGATTGTGTGCATTTTGATGACTTGCATTCATGATGGGCTACTAGTCTTAAGTCTTTTCTGTCATGACCCAGGGGTACCCCCTAGACATAACATGGTGTACTTGACCCCGAAGGGGTCTCATACAAGCCCTTAGCATATCATAATATAAGATAATAGAAAAGTATGGAAAATTTAAAACTTTTTTTAAACCATACAATCGAAAACATTTTAATAAAGCAAGAAGAGGTCTCTACTACATCTTTGTCTCAAACCATCTATTAAAATCTTGAATAAAACTCTTGGGACGCAGCCCATACAAAGTCTAAATCATAAAGAAATTACATAAAGGAAATAATGGGTTTGTCCTCGTAGCTATGAGGACTCACCTAATCTTCAACTCTTCTTGGTTCTTAGAAACCTAACCTTCAAAGGAAGTCAATCTCCGAAACCCTACATTTGATTAGAATGTAGGCAAAGTATGTGTTAGTACAAAATGTACCAAGTATGATAGCTAGCACAACATCATAAGAGCATCTCAAAATGGTTAGTCAACAAAAGACATAAGCATAAGAGATAATAACATAGTCATAACATAATCTCCAACATAAGCATCATATAATCGTAAGTCAACATAAACATAGTTAATGAGAATCGGAGATAAGTCATAATCATAATAAGCCAAGTCTTCAACATAAGCATCATATAAGCATAAATGACTCTTAGTCATCTCTACCATAATAGAACCATTCTCAAGTAACCTCAAAAGCATACAAGTGCAAAACATGAATAGCATTCCATAATACCACCCAAGCCAAGTACCCCTTTTAGATCATCTTAATCATAGTCTATATATATATATGGTCAACTATTAACCTTCTATACCATAAAAGGTACCATACTCCTAAGTAACCTCAAGACACACTTATGCAATGCATGAAAGGCATCCCATACTACCCTTCACACTAGGCATAACCGTGATGTCATCTTAGTCATATTCACCCTCCTTAGTCTCACTATTGTCTTTCTTCTTATAGACAAGGGAACTATCACCTTTAGACAAACTCATCTAGGAAGGCAACTATAGCAACAACCCAAGCTAAACTATACTATGTAAAGGAACCCTTCATACCTAGCCTTAAGTCATACTTGTGCAATGTATGAATAGCATCCCGTACTATTACCCATACTAAGTACTCCTTTAGGCTATCATGAATGTTCACTAGTTGGGGACTAGTCCCTCTTGACTATTTGCCTCTATTCATTTAAGGTACTTCTCTATTTAGTACTAGGCAAGTCATCACACATGAATGAGCAAAATATATCAATTCAAGGCTACCAAGGAATAGCACCCTACTAGGCTAGACCAAGCTAATAATCTAACTAAGATGTATACATTATGCTAAGTCAAACTACCATTGAGGGCATGCTATCATGCAGGTCAAAGCTATGTAAGGAAGGGTGCAAGTGTCCCATCCTACCTACCACGCAACACATCTCATGATGCTAGTGCAAGCTATCCTTAGGAGAGTATGATTCTCAACTCCAAGCTACCATGAGTACTACTAACTCAAGCTACCCTTACAAGCACACCAAGATGCTAATGTAATCTATCCTTAGGAGAGTATGAATCTCATCCCAAGCTACCGTTAGGAGAGTATATGTTCTCAATCCTAAAGCTACCATGAAGTGGTCTTGGCCTAACCAAATCAAGCTACCATGAAGGCATTTTACAATGCTAGTTCAAGATATCCATAGGAGAGTATAAATCCTCAATCCTAAGCTACCATGAAATGGTTTTGTCATACCAAGTCAAGATACTAATGAAGGGATCATATATCACAACTTCAAGCTATTCTAGTCTGTCATACTTTGATTCATTTTAGGTTATTAAGCCAACCTAGAATCATTCTATGTGAGAGAACCTTGGATCTCCTAGCATCTTTATGCCTAAGTGTGTAAGAGAGAAGCAATACACAAAAAAATCACATAATATTGGCTTTACCCCCAAAGCCCCAACATTGATGACTAGAAGTCCTATTCTCAAGTTTTACTTCTTACTAGCATCTTTATACCTAGATTTCAAGGTATTTCGATCACATTATTCACTAGTAGGAGATTCTAGTCATAAATAGATTCATAAAGGTTGAAACTCATCTTTACAAGTCATGATCATTCATATTAAATAAAGTCTAGTTCAATTCATGATTGTATGTTCATAAACTTGAACAATTACTACTCTTTACGTTGATTAAAGAAGATCACCTTTGAACCTTCAATTTCACTTCTAATGGCATTAACCCATAATTATCACATTCATCAATTTAGACTAGGGTTTACCATAGAAATCACCTAAATTCATCATATAATCATAATTCAATGCTAATACTATCATAATTAGGTATTATCCACTAGATTGGAATCATACCCAAACCCTACCCACAATGTAAAAACAACCCTAGCTAGAATTGGGTTTTTGACTTCACCATTGGGGGGAAACTTAGGGGGCTCTATGGGAGGAAGAACACATAGATGAATAATCTAAAATACCTCAATACAAATCCCTAATCAAGATTGCATAAATGGAGGAAACCTGCCCCTCTTCCTTCTCTTCTTCTTCTTCTTCACTTCTAGAGAGAGAATTATTTGGAGGGAATTTGGGATTCTTAGATGAATGAGTTAATGACTTAGTTTAGTGGTCTTATTAATATTATATAGGTTTCTAAATAACTAACTAACTGACCTCCCTTAACCCCTAATTAATTAATGACAACCCCTAAGCTCCTAACTAAAAAAAACTTAAAATCTGGTTGGACCTACGCCCCTCCACCCACGGACCGTAAGTGGATCTACAGGACGTGCTGCATCTCCGTAGGTGAGGTCAGCAGCTCAATATTGCAGGCCAAGAGCAGGCCTTGACCCATGACCCCAACACACGGGGTATGGGTCCACCTACGGCCAGTAGGTGCCAAGCGTAGGTGGGCTGTTTTTTGACAGTTTTTTGGGCTAATTTGAAGTCCTCCTAAAGGACCACTTGGGTGGTCCTTGGGGGGTCGTACCTTGATGCCCTAACCCTTAAACCTCCATTCTAAGTACATGAGTCAATTCTTGTCATAATCCTCAAACCACACTCAAAAACTCTTACAAAAAGCTCTAGAACTCACTAGTTCAACTTACTAGTTTCCAAGGCATTACAATATCTCCCCCTTGGGATCATTCATCCTCGAATGACGATTCTAAACACTTATTAAAGTTACACATCTAAGATAACAGCCCATCATGCATGCACTACATCGAAATGCACACAACCAAGGAAGAAACTTCAATTCCAAGATAAGCACATTCAATGCAACACAAGGGAGTAGGAATTACTTCTACCAACCCAGAATGAATGAAATTCCATAGCTACTCATTTTCAAGGAGGAACTAACATCTCCTAGCTAAAACATTCTCAACACAAACTCATGGAGCCTAAATGCAATTGACTCTCAAAAAGCACTTATTCAAGGAGGAACCTTTCGACTCCAAAACTAAGGCATGCTCATATAATCATCTCATGAAGTCTATATGCAAATTTACTCAAATGCATTACAACATGAGAAAAACAATGCATATAAATCATCTCTAACAAGTCCTAAGAATTTTCATGAACATGCATATAAGGAAATCATGGCAACATATAAACACACAATAACCTTGCTAGATAGGCACACTATCTCCCCTTGGGAGTAAGCCTATAGAAACTTTTCTAAACTTCATTTATGCTAAAACAACTTCAAAGTCCAACATAACAAGTCACAAAATACAAGAAATCCGAAAATCTACCAAAGCATAAAAATACATACCGGAAGGGACATAAGGAGATAACTCTTGATCTTATCTAGATTGGAGAGCATAAAACTTATTCTTCTTTTGAGGCTCAACATCCCCACTACTAGAGGCAACTTGCTTACCCTCTCTTTTTGTAACCTTAGCCTTTGGACAATCTTTCATCATGTGGCCACTTTCACCACAACTAAAACAACCCTCTCTACCTGCCAAACGCTTACCCTCATGTCTTCTACCACACCTAGGGAAAGGGGACCATAGGGACTCATTACTCATCCCTAGTGGCCTAGGGATAGACACCTTCTCATCCCTATGCTTAGGAGCATTAGAAAAACCTTGTCCGGAGAACTTTGGTCGATTTTTAGAACGACCATGTCCATCAGACCCATCATAAAAAGATTTATCATTTTCCATCTTAGACCTCTTTTTATCCCTAGAACTTGCCTCATCAAGCTTGTATTCCTCCATTTGTTGAGCATATACCATAAGACGCGATATATCCATATCAACATAGAGCATTGCCGTACGACATTCTTTTGACACTAATTTGGACACCCCCGTCAGAAACCTACTCATCATATCCCTTGGATTTGCTACCAAAGATGAAGCATACTTAGACAAAAGAGTAAATTTCTAGGAATACTCCTTGACACTCATGTTACTTAGCTTAAGATTGATGAACTCTTCCATATTAGCTTCCCTCAACTCCCGGGGAAAGAACCTATCTAGAAATGCCGACTTAAATGCTTCCCACTCTATAGGACCCGCTTCTACCGGCCTACTATCTTTCCATTGTTCATACCAAATTTGGGAAACATCCTTCAATTGGTAAGAGGCTAGCTCCGCTTTCTCGATTGAAGTCACCCCCATGATAGCTAACACTATATAAACCTCTTCTATGAACCTGGGGTCCTCGTCCACCTTGGAGCCACTAAACTTCGGAGGGTTCATCCTCAAAAACTCTCTTACCCTAGAAGCAACCATCCCCCTTATTGGGTTTTTCGGAGCCACCACCTCTCTATTGTCTTTCGCCGTCAAGGCTTGAGCCAACAATCGCATAGAAGCCTTAAACTCCGCAAGAGTGACCTTCTCAATTGGAGGGTCATTTGGAGCTTCAGGAGGAGCTTGCTATGGAACTTGGAGAAGAACCTCTTGGTCCACATTTTCTTCCTCTTCTCTCCTAGAATTTGCTCTTGTATTAGCCATACCCTAAAAATCAACGGGCACGGATTAGAAGAAGGGCCTAATAAAGCCAAACTCTATGGCACGACTAAGAGAATGAAAAAGTGTGATTTTCATAAACATCCAATAGCCTCCTATTCATAAATGCGGCGCGCTTCACATTCATGAACAAAACTGTACTAGACATGGTTTGAGACAATCCTAGAACCATTCTAAATCTTGTGCTCTAATTACCAAGTTTCTCATGACCCAGGGGTACCCCCTAGAGGTTACATGGTGTACTTGACCCCGAAGGGGTCTCATACAAGCCCTTAGCATATCATAACATAAGAAAATAGAAAAGTATGGAAAATTTAAAAATTATTTTAAACCATATAATCGAAAACATTATCATAAAGTAAGCAGAAGTCTCTACTACATCTTTGTCTCAAACCATCTATTAAACTTTTGAATAAAACTCTTGGGACGCAGCCGATACAAAGTCTAAAACATAAAGAAATGGCATAAAAGAAAGAATGGGTTTGTCCTCGAAGCTATGAGGACTCACCAAATCTTCAACTCTTCTTGCTTCTTAGAAACCTAGCCTCTAAAGGAACTCAATCTCCGAAACCCTACATTTGATTAGAATGTAGGCAAAGTATGTGTTAGTACAAAATTTACCAAGTATGATAGCTAGAACAACATCATAAGAGCATCTCAAAATGGTTAGTCAACATAAGACATAAGCATAAGATATAATAACATAGTGATAGCATAATCTCTAACATAAGCATCATATAATCATAAGGCATAGTTAATGAGCATAGGAGATAAGTTATAATCTTAAGAAGCCAAGTCTTCAACATACGCATCATATAAGCATAAATGACTCTTAGTCATCTCTACCATAATAGAACCATTCTCATGTAACCTCAAAAGCATACAAGCTCAAAGCATGAATAGCATCCCATAATACCACCCAAGCCAAGTACCCCTGTAACGACCCTACCGAAGTCATATAAGCCAATAAATTACGAGATTTTTATGCATATATATATTGTCCTCACATTAGAAAAAAAATATATATATCTAACTTCCGAGTACTCAAACTAGGTGGTTAATGCTTCATACCATCATTCAAAATTAGTGGTAAATTTAATATATTACAAGACTTGGGCTTACACACCCCAAAAGAACAAACCACATAGTCATACTTATATTACAACTCATGGTGACATGATCAAATTCGTCCTCGAAACTTCATGTAATTATACAACACATAGATCATCTACAAGTCCCAGGTTTATGCAAAATATAGATGTCTATATGCAATTGTGATCTTCCATCCCCAATGGCCAGCTTCATGCCTCCTCTCGATCATTCCCTACGATAGAAACAACTATCGCTAAGCATATAGCTTAGTGGTGCAAAACTATAGTTTAGGAGCCATCCGATTCACAAAACAAACTTTCTCAAGTCATGAGCAACATAATTGAACATAATTAATAAATCAAGTAAACAATATATAAAGAGTATCAAGTTCGATATTTAAAGACCCAATTGTCAAGAACGTTTATAGCATCATTTTCCAAGAGATTCAACAACAAGGCTCGCCCAATATGTACCTCATGTCTTCCCACCAAGCACAAACAAGTATCAAGAAGGGTCGACACCCTATATCAAGAAGGGTCAAGCCCAATAATCAAGAGAACCAAGAACCATATTAAAAATGGCTTTCTAATTCGTACTTAAAATGGACAACATCCATACTTAAGACGAACTAAAAATCCAAAGTCAAGATGGCAAATGATCCGAATCAAGAGGCATGCCAATAGTGACAAAGTCACAGCCACAAGAAGGACAAGGTCCCAACAAGAGTGCCAAGTGATCAAACAATCTGTACAAGTGGGCGAGTTACACAAGCATCTCTAACTTATCAAAGGATACCAACACAACAATGCAAAGTGACAAGAGGTAGCCAAGGTACCAAGATCCAATTTCAAATATACTAGAGGTTAAAAGAGTGCAAGTACAAGTTTATACACAAACCTCGGTGCTTTAGCAAGGAAACAGTCCAACCAATGTATCAAGGTCCTCAACTTGTTCACGAATATATACAACCTTTAAAATACAATTAAACAACTTCTTTAATCCCTAGAAGCTCAATAATATTGATGTAAAATAGGATCATCATCACAAGTAAAATTAGCCTGCACAAACACAACAATGCTCCCAAGACAATGATCCTGGCCAGCCTAGTACCTTATGTCGCAACTTAGATTTGAAATGGAAAACAGCAAAACTAGACTTTATAACCTTCATGAAATATGTAGATACATCTCTTAGGGTTGCAAACAAACAAGAATCACCGAAAAATGTATTTTGTACAACAAGATATAGTCAAAACACTAACAACTGTTCATACAGAATTTCAAATTCCAGAATCTGGACAAAACTTGTCCTATGTTGCGTCCCATATTTCGAATCCATAACAGCTGAATCAGAGTTTGACATAAACATAAGAGTTGTAGGTCTACGAATTATCTTTCCAAATCATATTTACTCACTGTACACTAAGTTCTAGAACGAGAGATATGCATAAAACACCAAACACTACCCAGCTGAGAAACAGATTTCGTCACTTACCAAAAAGAAGTGTGTGTTCTTGAATTCCAGCCAAAAAGGGCCAAGTTTCTCTTGTGATTTTGAATAACACTCTGTTTAGATATGTTTCTAAGGTTCTAAGGCTTTAGAAAAATGAAATTACTAAAGAAGGGGTGAAAATATATAGTCAACAAGTGATGTTGTCCTTCAAAGGTGCTGCCCAAGAATTTGTGTGCTGCCCAAAATGTATACATATGTATCTATATGTATATCCCTTAACTTCCTTTTAAAGTTATACATAATTCTAATTAGGATATTACCTAAACACCCCATCACAAATCCTTAAATTACGATAAGAATTTATGCTAAGCAAGTTGGCAATTATCACAACACTTCAAGTTCCCAAAATGAGACTAAAACATATTCTAGTAATTAAGCAACGGTAAATCGACATGAGACTCTTGGTTAGTATTTAGGGGTGTTACAACCCCTTTTTGGTAATCTTAATCATAGTCTATATATATATATATGGTCAACTATTAAGCTTCTCTACCATGGAGTCCTCAAACTCTCAATTTCAAAGTAGGAAAATTCTCCAAAACCTAGGGTTTTCACTCCAAGTCATGGATTCTTTCTAAAAACATTTTTGTGATTTAATTATCTTATATTATGGTTTAATTGTTGTTTTATGGTGATTTTATGATAAAATCTCCCATGAATCCATGAAAACCCCATAACTCTAATTTATGACTTTGTGATGTGGGTGAATTGTAGTAAGGTCAATTGTATGGATAAAAGTTTTTAAATTCCGCACCATTTTCTATTAACTTATGCTATGAGGCTTGTATGAGGCTTTTCAGAGTCTTTTACGCCGTTTCACCTCACTAATTTGGGTAGAAGAGATGAGTTCTTGAATCCTAACTTATTTAGGATTTTACCTAAAGACTCTTGCATTGGCCGAAAGTGGACAGATTAGTAGGTGTGACCCACGACCTAGGACCTACGGTCCTACTAGCAATTCTGCAGGTCCGTAGGTCCATGGTCTGTAGCTTGATTTTTTGGGCTTGAACCATGACCCCCACCTACGGGGCGTGAGTGGACCTACGGAGCGTAGGTTTCCCTCGTGAGTCACTACCCAGGAAGCCTCCCAGGCCTTTTCCTCAAGGACCGATGGTTGCTCCTTAGGGTTTAGGCCTTCGCACTTTAACACTAAAACATAAATTTTAAAGGTACGGGAAGGTATTTTCTATGATTTAACCCTAACATCAAGCTTTAGCTAAGCCTATTAGTTTTGTGTTAGACTCTAGTTTAGTCTACTAATTTCTGGAATGTTACATTATCTCCCCCTTGGGACAATTCGTGCTCGAATGATGATCTAGACACTTTACAGATTTAAAGACACAAGACTAGAAGCCCATCATGCATGAAACATCAAAATAATGCACAATTCAAAGGAGGAAGCATCAATTCAATCTTAAAACAAAATCAATGCAATACAAGGGAGTAGGAACTATATCTAACAACCCACATATGCATGAAACTCAATATTTCTCATTTTCATAGGAGGAACTCACTTCTCCAACTTAAAGAATGTTCAAGACAACATCATGGAGCCAATATGCAATTACTCTCAAAAGCATACTAAAGTATGTTCATCAATACATCTCATGAAGTCAAATAGGCAACTCATACCAAATGCACAACAACATGAGAAACATAAATCATGAAAACTCATTTTCTTACTAACATGAATTTCAACAAGAACATGCATAATTTAAGGAAACAATGGAAAACACATAATTCACATATGACTTCCAAACAAGGAATTTCTAGAGGAACTACTTACCTCAAGCTTGAATAGAAGTAGAAGGAAAGAGATGAGGTTATCGGGACTTCATATTGGCCTCGGCCTCCCAAGTAGCTCTCTCAACTAAATGATTTCTCCACAAAACCTTTACGGAAGCTATTTCCTTGTTTCTCAATATCTTGACTTGCCGGTCAAGGATCTCTACCGGAACCTCTTCATAGGAAAGGCTTTCAGCAACTCCTAACCTTTTTAGAGGAATAATGGACATCGGGTCCCAAATACACTTTTTAAGCATAGAAACATGAAATACCGGGTAAACCGGAGCCAAATCATTTGGTAAGTCTAATTCATAGGAAACTTCCCCAATACGCTTCAAAATTTGATATGGGCCAACATATCGGGGACTAAGTTTCCCCTTTTTGCCAATCCTCATCACACCCTTCATGGGTGAGATTTTCAAATAGATCCAATCACCTACTTTGAATTCTAGGTCCCTCCTTCTCACATTGGAATAGGACTTTTGCCTACTTTGAGTCGTTCTCAACCTCTCTCTAATGAGCTGAACTTTCTCAATAGCTTCATAAACCAATTCGGGACCAATAAGAGCAACATCACCTACCTCAAACCAATCAACCGGAGACCTACATCTCCTACCATACATGGCTTCAAAAGGAGCCATACCGATACTTGAGTGGTGACTATTATTGAAGGCAAGCTCTATTAATGGAAAGTGGTGGTCCCATTTACCCTGAAATCTATAACACATGCCCTCAACATATCCTCTAAGGTTTGAATGGTGCGCTCTGCTTGACCATCCGTTTGAGGGTGAAAAGCGGTTCTAAGCTTCACCTTAGTACCAAGCCCCTTTTGGAATGACTTCCAAAAATGTAAAGTAAATTGAGTACCCCGATCTGAAATGATGGACAAAGGAACTCCATGTAACCTCATTATCTCCCCTATATACAAATTAGCATAGTCTTCCACTGAAAGGGAAACCTTGACGGGAATGAAGGGGGATGATTTTGTCATTCTATCAATATTGACCCAAATAGAATCATGTTGCCTTCGAGTACGAGCAAAACCCACAACAAAATCCGTACTCACCTCTTCCCACTTCCAAGTGGGAATTGGTATATTTTGCAAGAACCCTCCCGGCCTTTGGTGCTCAACCTTAACTTGTTGAAAATTAGGACATTTGGCTTCAAATCCCGCAATATCCTTATTCATAACATTCCACCAATAGACTTCCTATAAATCACGGTACATCTTAGTGGCTCCCAGATGAATAGAATACCGAGAAATATGAGCCTTCTCTAAAATTTGCTCCCTCAACCCATCAACATCTGGAATACATAATCGACCTTGGTACCTAAGTACCCCTTCTCCCTCTTGGGAGAAAGCCTCAACGGATTTCATGAGTACCGACTCTTTCAATTCCATTAATATAGGATCAAGGTTTTGTTTAGACTTCGCATCAAACCCAAATGACGATTTAGAGCAATTATGAATCGTAAAACCACCCTTGGTAACACGGCGTACTTGACCCCGAAGGGATTGTATACAAGCCGTTACCATAATCATACACATAAAGCCATAAGAATGATGCGGAAAATTTAAGACTTCTACAATCAAAGTCAACTTCTTTTTCATAAACGAAAATAAGAGCCTAGACTTGTCTCAATCATCATCTAGTACAATAGAGAGTACAAAGAGGGCCAAAGCCCTTTACATCAATAAAGTATCAAAAGTAGAAAGTACAATAGAACTAGAAACAATAACATTTTGTCCTCAAACTTGAGGACTCACCAAGCTTAGGGAATAATCAACCCAAGCTTCTCTTGAAAGAAGAAGTACGTCTCAACGATCGAAACCTACACTCACAGTAAATGTAGAAGAAATGGGTTAGCACATAAAGTACTAAGTATAAAAGCATGCACAAAATCCTTGAAATATGATAAAAAGTACAATTTAGTTGAAAAGTATGCATTTGTCAAGTTTGGAAACCAAGATACACTTTCAATGTAAAAGACAAGCCATAATCACATTTATGATCATAACATAGTAAATCCATTACCTTAGCAACCCCTAAGGAACCCTTGTGCAATGTATGGTTGGCATCCCATAATACCAACCATACTAAGTACTCCTTTGAAGCTACCTTAGTCATACATATCATCTTTAGACCTCACCATAGTCAATAGTCATAAATAAGAAAATAGTCATGTACAATACTTGAACCTAAGGAAAGTCATTCATAGCAACTATCCATTCAACATACATGCATACAATCATGTCTCATCATAACATAACGAAACCACCTTATAACATCTTACTAAGTCTACTTGTGCAATGTAAAAGTGAAGTCCCATACCCCCACTCCTACTAAGTAAAACTCATCAAAAAGTCATAAGTATAGTTCATGTCATATTCATTATCTTGTCAGGTAGGGAATAATAGCCATAACCGACATATACCATGTGAGCTACATGGAATCCGGTGTCATGTAACCCCACACCGAAAGAAAGTGTCCTACTTACCTAAGGTACAACTAACATGTTTAGCTTTTAGGTGGATCCGCTAGCTAAAGACCTATGTGGGCACATAGATATGGGATAGGGAGATTGCTTCTACAAACCCGGCCTATTGTATTGACGGGGGAGTTTCCATCTCATGAGATCATTTGTAGAAGACCCGACCTATTGTATTGACGGGAAGGCCTCTACCTCATTTTCCATATCCACTTAGTGCTAAGCATTATTTCTCAAATTATACATTATTATTCTTGAATTGAAATTACATGTGTGAAGGAATATCTTGCCCTTCATTCAATACAACTCATAAAATAGCTCATAGATTCAATAGGTGAGAACTAACTTTCAACCTTAGAATCAGCATTAACATGTGAGTAAGCCTTTCACATTACGTTCATAGTGTTTCATGAGAATAGCCTTTCAATCAACACAACATCATTATCATCATCCTAGACAATATATACATGGTCATGTATAAGGGTAAGGGGAGAGTGATCTTTCAATAATACCACAATTTACACAATAGTCATAGGATCTTCACCTTCTAAGTGAATCATAAGTGCATACTCAACTTTCATCAACATGCATAAACCATCATAATTTCACCCCTCAAGGGTTATGAATCACGTATCACAATCACACCTATAACTACTACATTAGGCATGAATAAAACAAGATTAAATAACTAAAATAGCATATATACAATTCATAGTATTCATCTTGCATCAATACACCCATCACAATTCATGAAATTGGGGTCATGGGGTAATTCATGGGTTCATAGGGAATTTTATTATAAAAATCACCATTAAACATAAAATCATCCATAATATAATACAATTAACACAATGAAATCGTTTTTAGGAAGAACCCATGGTTAGATTGAAAACCCTAGTTTTATTGAAGGATCTATTAATTTGAAATTAGAGTTGAAGGGCTTTATGGAAGGAAACTTGCCATAAATCAAGACTCCCATAGCTTGATTGATGTCTTCCTCATGAAATTGGAGTGAAAAGGGTTGAACTTGAACCCTAATCTTGACCTTACTCTTGCTCGTCAATGAAGTCTTAGAGAGAGAAATTTTGAGAGAGGTGAGTTGGTTATATTTTGAGTCTTGTGAGTTATGAGATATTAAAAGAATTGGTTAATAGTTAACAGTACTTAAATATGTCTAAATAACTAATAGGAACCGTACCCACCCTAAATTAATTAATTAGGATTTTACCCATTTTCCCCTTAGTTGGCCGAGACTATGTGTGTTTTAGGTGTGATCCAGGAAAGCTCCACCTATCGTCCGTAGGTGGGGTCACGCCACGTACTGGTAAGGCGTCGTTTGGTTCATAGTGGGGAGAATCAATGGAAAAATGGAGAGACTAAGTCTCAACCCACGACCCCCACCTACGGGGCGTGGGTCCACCTACGGCTCGTGGGTACCCTATCCATAGGACCCTACTGTTTTGACAGCTTTTTGGGCCTTCTGTTGGGTCCTCCTCAAGGACCCTTAGAGCTCACGCCTTGATGTGTAAGTCCTAAAACATTAGTACTAACTTAGGGAGGTCATTTTAGGGCTATAATCTTTACGTTTACCTCATTTAGGACATTAGACTACATGTTAGGCTCTAGCTTAGGTCATTAGATTTTCGGGGTGTTACATTATCTCCCCCTTGGGAACATTTGTCCAGAATGATGATCTAAACACCAAACTAAGTTAGAAATTCTAGACTAGCAGACCATCATGCATGCAACATCAAAATATGTGCAAAACTCACAAATGCACTATTCAGTTTATGCACTTATTCAGAAGGAGGAAACTTCATCTCCATTACACCACATGGCCAATGCAATATAAGAAAGTAGGAACTACATTCAATTCACATAAACATGGGAGGAACCACCTTCTCCAACTCAAGCAAGCTCAACGCAACAATATGGAGCCAACATGTCATTTCATCAAAACATAACTAAGCATGTTCATCAATTCTCCTCATGAAGTCAAAAATCCAATCATCATATTAGAATGCAGATCAACATGAGGAACATATAAATCATGACACTCAATTTATACTAAACATGAATTCTCACAAGAACATGCACAATATAAGGAGATCATGAAAAACTCATACAATACACATGACTCCCAAAACACTTAAAACTCAAGAGGAAGTACTTACCTCAAGTTTGAATAGGAGTAGAAGGAAAAAGATGAGGATAATGGGACTTCATATCAGCCTTGGCCTCCCATGCAGCATCCTCAACTAAGTGATTCCTCCATAAGACGTTAACGGAGGCTACTTCCTTATTTCTCAACCTCTTCACTTGCCGGACAAAAATCTCTACCGGGACCTCTTCATAGGAAAGGTTCTCATCAACTCTTAAACCCTCTAAAGGAAGGATAGATACCCGATCACCAATGCACTTCTTGAGCATGAAAACATGAAACACCGGGTGAATTGGAGCCAACTCATTTGGCAAGTCTAATTAATATGCAACTTTCCCAACACGTTTCAAGATTTGGTATGGGCCCACATACCGGGGACTAACCTTCCCCTTTTTAGCAAACCTCATCACACCTTTCATAGGTGAGATTTTTAAGTAGACCCAATCACCAATCTCAAATTCAAGATCCCTCCTTCTAATATCGGCATAAGATTTTTGCCAACTATGGGTCATCTTCAATCTCTCTCTAATGAGTCTAACTTTATCAATGGCATCATAAACTAGTTCGGGACCAATTAGAGCAAACTCACCTACTTCAAACCAACCAACCGGATATCTACACCTCCTACCATATAGTACTTCAAATGAGCCATGGCAATGCTTGAGTGGTTACTATTGTTGTAGGCAAATTCTATCAATGGGAGATGGTCATCCCAATTACCCTTGAAATCAATAACACACGCCCTCAACATGTCTTCTAAGGTTTGAATGGTGCGTTCCGCTTGACCATCCGTTTGAGGGTGGAAAGCGGTACTAAGTTTAATAATGGTACCAAGCCCTCGTTGGAACGCCTGCCAAAAATGTGAAGTAAATTTAGTACCCCAATCCGATATGATAGATAAAGGAACCCCATGCAACTTCACTATTTCCTTGATGTACAACTTAGGATAGTCTTCTGCTGAAAATGAAACCTTGATGGAAGGAAGTGGGTTGCTTTAGTCATCATATCAACAATGACCCAAATAGAATCATGTTGCCTTCAAGTACGAGGCAAACCCACCACAAAGTCCATATTCACCTCCTCCCACTTCCAAGTGGGGATATTTATATCTTGGAACAAACCTCCCAGTTTTAGGTGTTCGGCCTTAACTTGTTGACAATTCGGACATTTGGCTACAAAACCCGCTATATCCCTTTCATGACATTCCACCAATAGACTTCCCATAGATCATGGTACATATTGGTGGCTCCCGGATGAATAAAATACCGCAAACCATGAGCCTCTTCTAAAATATGCTCTCTCAAGCCATCAACATCCAGAACATGTAATCTAACTTGGTACCTAAGCACCCCATATCCCCCTTGTGAGAAACCCTCAACGGACCTGTTGAGAACCAATTCTTTCAACTCCATCAAATAGAGGATCAAGTTGTTGTTTAGACTTCACATCAACCACAAAGGATGATTCGGAACTATGATGAACCATGAATCCACCCTTGGTGGAATCCACTGGACACCTAACCGAGCCAATCTATGCACATCACGAACCAATTCCTTCTTCTCATCTTCTACATGAGCCACACTACCCATGGACAATCTACTTAGGGCATCTGTAACTACATTACCTTTGTCGGGGTGGTAAAGGACGCTCATGTCATAATCCTTCAAAAGTTCTAACCACCTTCTTTTTCGGAGATTCAAGTCTCTTTGACCAAACACATATTGAAGACTCTTGTGGTGGTAAATACATCTACATGGACCCCATATAAGTAATGTCTCCATATTTTCAAAGCAAACATAACTGCCACTAATCCAAGGTCATGAGTCGGATAATTCTTCTCATGAACCTTGAGCTGCCTTGAAGCATAGGCAATCACTTTAGCATGTTTCATCAGGACACATCCAAAACCCACTCGAGAAGAGTCACAATACACCAACAAACCCATCGGTACCCTTCGGTAAGGTCAATACCGGAGCGGATGTAAGTCTATTTTTCAATTCTTGGAAGCTTTTCTTAGAAGCCTTAGACCACACAAACTTAGCTTTCTTGTGAGTTAAAGTCATCAATGGAGAAGAAATGGAGGAAAACCCCTCAATAAACCTCATTTAATAGCCGGCCAAACCCAAAAAACTTCTAATATTGGTAGGAGTTAGTAGTCTAGGCCAACCATTGACCACATCCATCTTCTTAGGATCTACCTCAATACTCATGCCCGACATAATATGACCAAGGAAAGTAACCGATCTTAGCCAAAACTCACACTTGCTAAACTTTGCATACAATTTGTGGTCCTTAAGGACTTGCAACACACTCCTCAAATGATTCATAAGTTCACCCTCACTTCTCAAATAGATCAAGATATTGTCAATAAGAATGATCACAAATGAATCAAGTTCTTGCCTAAACACTCTATTCATTAGGTCCATGAATGCCGCCAGGGCATTGTTAACCCAAAAGACATAACCACAAATTCGTAGTGACCGTACCGGGTCCTAAAGGCCGTCTTGTGAATGTCACACCCTCTTACCCTTAGTTGATGGTAACCCGAATGAAAGTCTATTTGGGAGAAATAGTTAACGCCTTGGAGTAGATCAAACAAATCATCAATCCTAGGAAGTGGATACTTATTCTGTATAGTGACCTTGTTCAATTGGCGTAATCAATACACATCCTAAGGGACCCATCTTTCTTCTTCAAAAACAATACCAGAGCACCCCATGGAGATATGTTTGGTTGAATAAAACTCATGTCTAACAAATCCTTGAGTTGTTCCTTCAATTCTTTCAATTCGGTCGGAGCCATCCGATAAGGAGGAATGGATATGGGTTGTGTATCTGGCAAAATATTAATGCCGAAGTTTATTTCCCATTCGAGAGGAATGTTGGGAAAGTCATCAGGAAATAATTCCGGATACTCACTCACTATGGGGATCGACTCCAAAAAAAGAGTCTCGGACTCAACGTCCATAACCCTTACAATGTGGTATATGCACCCCTTTGAGATCATTTTTCTAGCTTTTAGACATGAAACAAAATGATCTCTAGAGGTAGAATTTCTCCCTTTCCATTCTAAAGTAGGCTCATTAGGAAATTGAAACTTAACCACCCGGGTTCTACGATCAATGGACGCAAAACAAGCATGCAACCAATCCATCCCCATGATGACATCAAAGTCCAACATATCTAATTCTACTAAATCAACAAATGTGACTTTATAAGACAATGAAATGGGACAAATCCTATAATCTCTTTTAGCTACAACCAAGTCACCCACCGGGTAGAAACCGAAAAGGGTTCTTCTAAGACAACGGGGAGTATTTTGAATTTCATAGCCACAAAAGGAGTAACAAAAGACAAAGTGGCACCAGGGTCTAATAATGCATAAACATCAATGGAAAATACTTGCAACATACTGGTAACAATGTCTGGGGAACCCTCTTGATCACTTCGGGATTTGAGGGCATATAAGTGGTTCTTCTTGGGAGCATCAGAATTGGAACCACTAGGAGGAGCTTGATTACCCTGTCTTCCCTTAGTCGTATAGGTTGGGCAATCTTTCAATTGATGTCCACCTTTTCCACATCCATAGCACACACCCATATCGGTAAGACATTTTCCCTCATGCTTCTTACCACACTTGGCACATGTAGGCCTCTCCGTTGAAGATCCACCCCTATTACCTCCTTTAGGCTTAGGGTTAGACACCCTATCTTTGTTGGTCCTTGGAGTACTAGAGGAGCTTTTATTGGAAAACCTCTTCTTGAACCTTGGCCCACTTTGACCCTCAAACTTACGCTTAGAAGAATTTATATCATCGGTCCTTGCCCTCTTTACCTCTCTATTCTTCTTCCTAAGCCTTGTCTCCTCAACTTGTTGAGCATATAACTATAACCGTGAGATATCCATGTTGTAATGGAGCATTGCCGCACGATATTCTTCTTCAATGGAATCGGACAAACCCATTACAAATCGACTCATCTCATCCCATGGATTAGAAACCAAAGATGGAGCATATTTGGACAACTTAGTGAGTTTCAAAGAATATTCTTGGACACTCATACCTCCTTGGCGAAGGTTGATGAACTCCTCAACTTTGGCTTCCCTCTTCTCACGGGGAAAGAACCTATCAAGGAATGCTTTCTTGAATACTTCCTAACTTATAGGACCCACTCTTATTGCCCTATTATCCTTAAATTGAGTATACCATACTTGAGCATATCCTTCAATTGATACGCTGCTAGTTCGGCTAGCTCAATAGAAGTCACCCCCATAGCATCCACTATCTTGTAGACCTCTTCCACAAACTCTTAAGGATCTTCATTCACTTTGGAACCAAAGAACATAGGAGGGTTCTTTCTTGTGAAGTCTCTTAACCTTGAAGCCATGGTGCTCACATTAGGGTTTACCCGGGGTCCAACATCTCGGTTGGCTTAGGCAGTTATAGCTTAGGCTTGAATGGTCACGACTTTAGTTTGAGTCATCATGAGTTGAGTCAATGTTTGGAGAGCCTCCCTTATCTTCACATTAGTCATAGCCCCTTCATCATTAGGAACATAAGGGTCTTGAGGAGCTTGGGGAGGAACTCCCTCATTCACATTCTCCTCTTCTGCCCTCCTTGCATTAGCCCTTCTTGTATTCATTGCCTATAATCACAAATGAAGGGTTAGGAAAAAGGACTTCATATAGTAAGGACTCCAAAGCACGACTAAACAATAATGAAAGAAGTGAAAGTTCCTAAACATCTTATAGCCTCTCATTCATAAGACTGGTGCATTTCACACTCATGAACAAGACTCTACTAGACGTGGTTCATGAGAAATCAAACTAAATATCATCCCAAAATCTTATACTCTGATACCAAGTTTGTCACGATCCAGGGGTGCCCCTTTGATGAAACACGGCATACTTGACCCCGAAGGGATGGCATACAAGATATTAGCATAATCATACACATAAAGCCATAAGAATGATCCAGAAAATTTAAGACTTTTACAATCAAATTCAACTTCTTTTTCATAAACAAAAATAAGAGCATAGACTGGTCTCAATCGCCATCTAATAAAATAGAGAGTACAAATAGGGTCAAAGCCCTTTACATCAATAAAGTCTCAAAGTAGAAAGTACAATAGAAATTAGAAACAATAACATCTTGTCCTGGAACTTAAGGACTCACCAAGCTTAGGGAATAGTCAATCCTTATGTTCACATAATGTATATGACTATTTCCTTATTTCTGACTATTGATTATGATGAGGTCTAAAGATGATATGTATGACTAAGGTAGCTACGAAGTGAATCATAAGTTCATACTCAACTTTCATCAACATGCATAAACCTTCATAATTTCAACCCTCAAAGGTCCTGAATAACGTATCACAATCACACTTATCAATACTACATTAGGCGTGAATAAAACAAGATTCAATAACTAAAATATCATAGACATAATTCATAGTATTCATTTTGCATCAATACACCCATCACAATTCTTAAAATTGGGGTGATGGGGTAATTCATGGGTTCATGGGGAATTCTACTATAAAAATCACCATAAAACATCAAGTCATACATAATATAATACAATTAGCATAGTGAAATAATTTTTACGAAGAAATCATGGCTAGATTGAAAAACCTAGTTTTATTGAAAGATATATCAATTTGAAATTAGAGTTGAAGGGCTTCATGTAAGGAAACTTTCCATAAATCAAGACTCGCATACCTTGATTGATGTATTCCTCACGAAATTGGAGTGAAAAGGTTGGAACTTGAACCCTAATCTTGACCTTGCTTTTGCTCTTCAATGGATCTTAGAGAGAGAAATTTTGAGATAGGAGAGTTGGTTATGTTTTGAGTCTTGTGAGTTATGAGGTGTTAAAATAGTTGGTTAATATTTAAAAGTACTTAAATATGTCTAAAATAACTAATAGGAACCGTCCCCACCCTTAATTAATTAATTACAATTTTACCCATTTGACCCTTAGTTGGCCGAGATTAGGTGTGTTTCATGTGTGACCCACGAAACCTCCACCTACGGTCTATAGGTGGGGTCACGCCACATACTGGCAAGGCTTCGTTTGGTTTAGAGAGGGGTAGAACCAAGGTAAAAACAGGGAGACTAAGTCTCGACCCACGACCCCCACCTACGGGGCGTGGGTTCCCTATCCGTAGGTCCCTGCTGTTTTGACAGCTTTTTGGGCCTTCTTTTGAGTCCTCCTGAAGGACCCTTGGGGGGTCCTTGGGGGTCATGCCTTGACGTGTAGGTCCTAAATCATTAGTACTAACTTAGGGAAGTCATTTTAGGACTCTAATCTTTACATTTAACTCATTTAGGACACTAGACTACATGTTAGGTTCTAGCTTAACATGAACAACTCGAACTAACTCTTCCCTTTCATCTTCTACATGAGCCACACTACCCATGGATAATCTACTAAGTGCATCTGTTACAACATTAGCTTTGTTGGGTTGGTAAAGGATACCCATATCATAATCCTTAAAAATTTCCAACCACCTTCTTTGTCGGAGATTCAAGTTTTTTTGGGTAAACACATATTGAATACTTTTGTGATCGGTGAAAACATCCACATGGACCCCATACAATTAGTGTCTCCATATTTTCAAAGCAAACACAATTGCCGCTAATTCAAGATCATGGGTTTAATAATTCTTCTCATGTACCTTCACTTGCCTTGAAGCATAGGCAATCACCTTACCTTGTTGCATGAGCACACATCCCAACCCTACTCTAGAGGCATCACAATAAACAACAAAACCATTGGTACCCTCAGGTAAGGTCAACACCGCAGCGGTAGTGAGTTTATCCTTCAATTCTTTGAAGCTTTTTTCACAAGCCTCCGACCAGTCAAACTTAGCTTTCATTTGAGTCAAAGCCATCAACGGAGAAGCAATGGAGGAAAAATTCTCAACAAACCTCCTATATTAACCAGCCAAACCGAGAAAGCTTCTAATATCATTAGGAGTTAGAGGTCGAGGCCAACTCTTGACTGTATCCGTCTTCTTAGGATCTACCTCAATTACCTTGATTGACACAATATGACCAAGAAAGGCTTAAGACCTTAACAAAAACTCACATTTACTAAACATCGCATATAATGTGTGGTCCTTAAGGACCTGCAATACAATCCTCAAATGGTAGATATGTTCACCTTCACTTCTTGAATAGATCAAAATATCCTCGATAAACACAATCACAGACATATCAAGGTAGTGCCTAAACACCCTATTCATTAGGTCCATAAATGCCACTGGGGCATTAGATAGGCCAAATGACATCACAAGGAATACATAGAGCCTAAACCTAGTTTGGAAAGTCGTCTTGGGTATATCATCCCCTCTCACCCTAAGTTGGTGGTAGCCCGAATGAAGGTCAATTTTTGAGAAGTAGCTAGCCCATTGGAGTTGGTCAAACAAGTCATCAATTCTCGGAAGGGGATATTTATTCTTTATGGTTACTTTGTTCAATTGGCGGTAGTTGATGCACATTCTAAGAGACACATCCTTCTTTCTAACAAACAACACCGAAGCACCCATGGAGAGATACTCGGATGAATAAAGCCCTTATCTAGCAAATCCTTCAATTGCTCTTTCAACTCAGCCGGAGCTATTCTATAAGGAGGAATAGAGATAGGTTACGTACCCGGCAAAATATCAATGCCAAAATATATTTCCCACTCGCGAGAAATGTCGGGCAAGTCATTGGGAAACACTTCTGGTAATTTATTCACCATGGGGACCGACTCTAGAGAAGGGGTTTCAGACACAACATCACTCACCCTAACAAAATGGTAAATGCACCCTTTGCAGATCATTTCCCTAGCTTTGAAACAAGAAACAAATTGACCTATAGGGATAGAATTCTCCCCTTTCCACTCTAAAATTGGCTCATTTGGAAATTGGAATTTGAAAACTCGAGTCCTACCATCTATAGAGGCATAGCATGCATGCAACCAATCCATACCCAAAATCACATCAAAACCTAACATGTGTAACTCAACTAAATCCACCAAAGTGACTTTATGAGACAAAGAAATGGGAAATCTTCTATAAACTTTCTTAGCCACTATGGACTCACCAACCGGGGTAGAAACCAAAAAAAGGCTCTAATAACACTTTGGCGAGTATATCAAACTTCATGGACACAAAAGGTGTCACAAAGGACAAAGTGGCACCAGGGTCTAACAAAGTATATGCATCAATAGAAAATAATTATAACATATCAGTCACCACATTCGAGGAGCTCTCTTGGTCTTCTCAGGATTGAAGAGCATAAAAGCGGTATTTCTTTTGAGCATTGGAATTTGAACCGCTTGGAGGAGTTTGCTTATCTTCTTTCCCTTTTGCCGAATGTGTTGGACAATTTCTCAATTGGTCTCCACTCTTACCGCAACCATAACAAACACCCAAACCGGCTAGACATTTGCCATCATGTTTCTTACCACATTTAGCACATGTAGGCTTGATCATAGAAAACCCACCACTATTGCCTCCTTGGGGTTTAGGGTTAGGCACCCTATCCTTATTGAACATTGGAGAAGCATTAGAGGAGCTTTGGTTGGATAACTTTTGCTTGAACCTTTGTCGACCTTGTCCATCGGGCTTAGCATTGTAGAACTTCCCATCACTGGTTCTAACCCTCTTTTCCTCCCTATTCATTTTCTTGAGCTTTAAGTCCTCAATTTGTTGAGCATATACCATGAGCCTTGATATATCCATGTCATGATGGAGCATTGTCGTACGGCATTCTTCTTAAACCAAGTCGAACACTCCCATCACAAATTTATTTATTCTAGCCCTTGAGTCCGCCACCAAGGTTGGAGCGTATTTGGATACTTGAGTGAACTTAAGAGAATACTTTTTCACACTCATACCCTCTTGTCGAAGGTTTATGAACTCTTGAATTTTTCGTTCCCTCAACTCTAGGGGAAAGAACCTATCAAGGAATGCTTCTTTGAACACCTCCCAATTTATGGTACCTGCTCCTAATGGCCTCTCACCCTTCCATTGTTCATACCAAATTTGAGCTACATCTTTTAGTTGGTAGGCGGCTAGCTCCGCCTTTTCCTATGAAGGCACCCCTATAGCACCAAGTATTTTGCAAACCTTATCAATAAACCTTTGGGGATCCTTTTCCACATTGGAAACAAGAAACTTGGGGGGATTCATCCTAGAAAAATTCCTCAATATCGAAGCCGTAGAACTCACATAAGCATTTACACAAGGTCTAACATCCCTATTGACTTGAGTCGGCATAGCTTAGGATTGAGTTGTCACAGCTTGAGCTTGAGCCGTAATGGCTTGAGTTATCATTTGGATAGTGGATCTAAACTCTTCTTGAGTCACATTTTCGACCACATGATCAACCGGAGCTTGATTGCCCTAAGGAACTCCTTGATTCACATTCTCCTCTTCCACCCTTCCAACATTCACCCTTTGTGTATTCATTTCCTGAAGATACAAAAGAAGGGTTAGGAAAGGGATTTTTATAGAGTTAAACTCTAAGGCACGACTCAAGAGTAATTAAAGAAATGAAATTTCCTAACATCTTATAGCCTCTCACTCATAAATGTGGCGCGCTTCACACTATGAACAAGACTCGACTAGACGTGGCTTATGAGACATCATCCTAAAACCATCCCAAAATCTTGTGCTCTGATACCATGTTTGTCACGACCCAAGAGTACCCCCTAGATGTGACACGTCATGAAAGACTCTAAAAAGCCTCATACAAGCCTCATAGCATATCATAACATAAGATGATAGAAAATTGTGCAGAATTCAAAAAGTTTTATCCATACTATTGCCCTTACTACAATTCACCCACATCACAAAGTAATAAATTAGGGTTATGGGGATTTCATGGATTCATGGGAGATTTTATCATAAACCACCATAAAACAGCAATTAAACCATAATATTAGATAATTAAATTACAAAAACGTTTTTAGAAAGAATCCATGACGTGGAGTGAAAACCCTATGTTTTGGAAAATTTTCCTACTTTGAAATTAAGAGTTTGAGGACTCCATGGAAGAAAGTATTCCATGAATAAAAGAATACCATACCTTATTGAAGATACTTCAAGAATTTGGGTAGAAAAGATGAGTTCTTGAACCCTAGACTTCATCATCTTCTTCTTCTTCAATGGAGGTTTTAGTGAGATAAATATTTGAAGAAGTTTGATTTTGATTTGGGTAGTTGAGATTTTTATGAAGTGTTTTAGTTAGTTAATGA
Source organism: Solanum stenotomum (assembly GCF_019186545.1). Lineage (NCBI taxonomy): Eukaryota > Viridiplantae > Streptophyta > Magnoliopsida > Solanales > Solanaceae > Solanum > Solanum stenotomum. The sequence continues at coordinate 31,033,288 of NC_064286.1, read as the reverse complement.
CATATAAAGTCTTATATAGGTCCATAAAATCAATATAAAACGACCCTACACTAAACTAACTTAATTAGGAATTTACCTAAAGACCCTTGCATTGGCCGAAAGTGGACAGATTAGTGGGTGTGACCCACAACCTAGGACCTACGGTCCATGAATGGACCTACTATCCGTTCTGCAGGTTCGTAGATCCATGGTATGTTGCTTGATTTTTAGGTTTTGACCCACGACCCCCACCTACGGGGTGTGGGTGGACCTACGGGGTGTAGGTTGTGTAATGACCCGAGAGCACCCCCTAGTCGTTACCGGCGTATTCGACCTCGAAGAGGTCTTATACAACCCCTTAGCATTAGTCAAAGCATGTATCATAGAATAAAATCACGAAAAATTTAAAACTTTTACTTTGGAAGTTCAATTTCACTTCATATATGAAAAATTGAATCTAACTTTGTCACAATGTACCATCTAGACATAGAAGTATCGAGAATGGGACTTAGCCCTTACATTAATAAGAAGTCTTGAAATAGGAAAGTACAACAAAATGTCTTTGAACATAAGCAAAGAACTAAACATAGAAGCTAGATCATAGGGTCTTTCCCTCGAACTTGAGGACTCACCAACTTGGGGAAGCAACTCCAAGTGTCTTGAGAAGTAATCTTGAATCCTCAGCGGCCCGAACCTAAATGTTTGGGGAAAAGGCAGAAAATATGGGTTAGTACAACACACGTACTAAGTATGGCTACTACGCATAAAAACTATTGAAACATGCATAAAAGGACATTTATTCAAAACATGCTTTTACCAAGTAAATCCAATATGCACACAAAGTAAGCATCATAGTCCAAACCAACATAATATCATCCCAACATGTAGACAACCCAAGCAATACTAGTGCAATGCAAAGAATAGAACCCCATAACCCTATTCAAAACCAAGTATTACATTAAGCAACCTACTTCATGCATACATTCATAAGATCATATTTCATCATAACTTACCATATTCATAATGAGCATACATAACATAGCTTCAACATACATAAGTCATAATCATCATATTCACAAGAAAACAATACTACAACTATCTCTTAGGAACCCACAAGTGTAATGTGCAAGAGAAGTCCTATACCCTCCCTCACACTATGTAGAAACCCTTAAGAAAGCCCTAGTAAGAGTACACACCTTGCATACCTTCATTTACTTTAACATTAGGGAAATATTGCAATAACCGACATAGACCATGAGACCTATATGGAATCCGGTGTTCTACTCCCACACCGAAAAGAGAGCGTTAACTCTTGCCTAAGGTGTAACCATTCGTACATAGCTATCTAGGTGGATCCACTAAGCTAGAGTCCTATGTGGGCACATAGTTAAGGGTCAAGGATATTGCTTCTAGAAACCCTAACTTACTAAACGTGGGGGTTTCCATCTCATGAGACAACACATACCGTGGGTAATCAGGACTTGCTAAACGTGAGGAAACCCATGTGGGGAGCCAGACTTACTAACTGTGAGACCCCCATCTCATTTGCATGCCCTTTCGGTGCTAAGCATCTAATTCCCATTTGTAATCATCTTTAGTCATCACATAAGTTCACATTAGCCTTTACTAGACTCTTATGTAGACATCTTACCATAATAGCTGATATGTGTTCATAAGTGAGTAACAATCCTTTCACCTTAGAAACACTTAGCAAGTGAGTAAACATTTCACTTTACATTACGTTATAATCATGAGAACTACCTTTCAATCATATATCAATCATACCATAATATACATACATACTTCATAGCTAATTCAAGCGTAGAGGGTTAAGGATGAGGAAACTAGGTCATCAACACCACAACAACACATTAGGTATAGCATCATTACAATCTAAGTAATTCACCTTTCATACTTGAGTTCAAAGAAGAACCAACCTTCATACCTTCTTGCCCTTCATGGGACATCCATACTTCAATTACCAAACAATTCATAACCAATACATAATACAAGGTAATTCATGAAGTAATAACATAATCAACATCAATATAACCAATTGACATATTCCCTACATAGCCTTTAAGGCTTCATTCAAAGACTCAGCCCTTATTTCATAGAGATTATACATAACCTAGGGCAGAATCATCATACAAACATGAATTACATAACATCACATTCAATTCATAGCCTTCAATTAATATCCAAAACAAACTAGGGTTAGAATTAGGAAAAGAAGGAGAAACATGGGTCTCATAGGGAATTCTTCAAGAAACCACCAATACAAAATAAATTTATCCATAATTGTTCATATAACATCAATCAAAGTCTGTTTATAACATCAATTTCACTTTAGAAAGATGACCCACGTTTTTGGATTGAAACCTAGAAATTGGAGATTTTGAAATTCATCGTGAAGGGGCCTCTTGGGGAAATGAATCCCTAGAGTGATAAGCAACCATACCTTATTGACAAATTAACCACGAAAATCTGAGTTGCAACCTTGGAGAGTTGGTCTTCTTCTTGAAGCTCCAATCTTCTTCAATGAAGTTCTTGAGAAGGGAGAGAGAACAGAGAAGGAGGAACTTTAGGTTTTGATCTTTGGGGTTTTGTGTTTGAGTGATAAAAGTGAGGTAAATTGACCTAAAAATCAGTATATACATGTCCCCTAAAGTACCCTAAATACCCCTCACTTAGTTGGACTCTTTAATGAAGTAAAAATCGATTTCTGAATTTCTGCATTTTCGTCACGGAACAAGTCTGTGACGCAGAGCTGTTCCCTGAAGATATTTGGAATTAAATTTCGAGACAGTAGATTCCGCGACACGACCATGTCGCGAAAAAAAAATTTTGCTCCTTGGGGGAGCTAGTCCGCGACGCGGACCTATTCCCTCCAAGTGCAACTTGCAAGCTGCCTTGGCAGCTTGCTTGGCCAAGGTTAGGGTCCTCCTCGGGGACCCTTAGGGTGGCCCCAGGGATTCGTATTCGAACGTTTTGACCCTAAAAACATACATTTACCTAATCTTAACCTTTGTACAAGATTATACCATCATACGACACTCCCAAACCTGCCTAAAACCTAAGGACACACTAGAACACATTTTTCTCTAGTTTCCGGACGTCATGGTCGTTTCTTGACATTTAGACTTTTACTCTTCCAAACTAAGTCAATTGCATTAATTTAGGTTTAGAAACGTCATTTTAAATATTTTTAAGTCATTATTCATTAGGTGAGGCTCTAACTTAAGTCACAGAATTTTCGGGGTTTTACAATATTCCCCCTTAAGAACATTTGTCCCCGAATGTCACTTGGACTTCTTTTTAGGGAGATAATGACTCAAACTAGCAGCACAACAACCAGTCACATCAACAACTTCATATCATCATATCATATAGGAATTTAATCCACAACATCACTATGCTCAAAACTCTTTACTTCACATAAGTATAGGAGGAACTGCCTACTTCATATTCAATGAGCATCAACATATATATATTAAGCAATCAACCAGACATTTGTTTAACAAGACAACATCAAGCATGCTCATTACAACTCTCATGAAGACAACATCACACAACATCTATGGGTGCAATTTCAACCATGAGAAACAAAATTCATGAAAACTCAAAATACAACTTAAGCATGAATTTTAAGAAAAATATGCACATACAAGGAAATCATGTCATAATCATCAACACACATGATTTTCATTTTATACCAAATTAAGAGAGACTACTAACCTCAACTTTGGCTAGGAGTAGGAGGAAAAAGATATGGGTAGCAGGACTTCATGTCGGCCTCGGCCTCCCATGTTGCACCCTCAACTAGGTGGTTTCTCCACAGGACTTTTACGGAGGAAATTATTTCTCAACTTCTTAACTGGACGATCTAAGATTTCGATCGGAACCTCTTCATAAGAAAGGTTCTCATTCACCCCTAAACCTTCTAGAGGGATAATGGACACCGGGTCACCTATACACTTCTTTAACATAGAAATATGGAACACCGGGTGAACCGGGGCCAATTCGATGGGCAATTTCAACTCATAAGTGACCTTTTCGACACGTTTCAAGATCTCATCAGGCCCAACATACCGGGGGTTAAGCTTTCCCTTCTTACCAAACCTCATCACCCATTTTAAGGGTGAGATCTTCAAGTAGACCCTATCACCTACTTCAAATTCAAGATCCCTCTTTCTATTATTAGCATAAGACTTTTGCCGACTATGAGCCATTTTCAATCTATCCCTTATAAGTCAAACTTTTTCCGTAGCCTCATAGACTACCTTGGGACAAAGAAGAGCAAATTCACACACTTCAAACCACCTAACCGGAGATCGACACCTTCTACCATAAAGGGCTTCGAAGGGTGCCATAGCAATACTCGAGTGGTAGCTTTTGTTGTCGGAAAATTCTATCAAAGGTAGGTGGTCATCCCAATTATCTTTGAAGTCAATGACACACGCTCTCAACATGTCCTCTAGGGTTTGGATGGTGCATTCCGCTTGACCATCCGTTTGAGGGTGAAATGCAGTACTAAGTTTCACTTGAGTACCGATCCCACTTTGGAAAGACCTTCAAAAAAGGGAAGTAAATTGGGCACCTCTATCCGAAATAATTGAGGGGGAACCGTCTCATTCACATTCTCCTCACCGGCCCTCCTTTCATTGTTCTTTCTTGTATTAATTGCCTATAAGTACAAGAGAAGGATTAGTAGAAAAGTACTAAATAGAGTTAAGACTCTTAGGCACGACTATGGAATAACAAAAGAGTGAAAGTTCTCAAGCATCTCGTAGCCTCTCATTCATAAGTGTGGTGCGCTTCACACCCATGAACAAGACTCTACTTGATGTGGTATCTTGTGACAAAAATCCTACATTATTCTCAACCTTATGCTCTGATACCAAGTTTGTAACGACCCGAGGGCACCCCATAGTAATTACCGACGTATTCGACCTCGAAGAGGTCTTACACAAGCCCTTAGCATTCGTCATAGAATGTATCATAGAGTAAAATCACAAAAAATTTAAAACTTTTACTTTGGAAGATCAACTTCACTTCATATATTAAAAACAAAATCTAACTTCGACATAATGTACCATCTAGACATAGAAATATCGAGAATGGGACTTAGCCCTTACATCAAAAAGAAGTCTTGAAATAGGAAAGTACAACAATATCTTTCAACATAAGCAAAGAACTAAATATATAACCTATATCATAGGGTCTTGTCCTCGGACTTGAGGACTCACCAACTTGGGGAAGCAACTCCAAGTGTCTTGAGAAGTAAGCTTGAATCCTCAACGGCCCGAACCTAAATGTTTGGGGAAAAGGGAGAAAATATGGGTTAGTACAACACACGTACTAAGTATGGCTACTATGCATAAAAACCATTGAAACATGCATAAATGGACATTTAGTCAAAATATGTTTTTACCAAGTAAATCCAATATGCACACAAACTAAGCATCATAGTCCAAACCAACATAATATCATCCCAACATGTAGACAACCCAAGCAATATTAGTGCAATGCAAAGAATAGAACCCCATAACCCTATTCAAAGCCAAGTGTCACATTAAGTAACCTACTTCATGCATACATTCATAAGATCATATTTCATCATAACTTACCATATTCATAATGATCATACATAACATAGCTTCAACATACATAAGTCATAATCATCATAATCATAAAAGAACACTACTACAACCATCCCTTAGGATCCCACAAGTGCATTGTGCAAGAGAAGTCCCATACCCTCCCTTAAACTATCTAGAAACCCTTAAGAAAGCCCTAGTAAGAGTTCACACCTTTCATACCTTCATTTACGTTTACATTAGGGAAATATTTCAATAACTGACATAGACCATGAGAGGTACATGGAATCCGGTGTTCTACTCCTACACTGAAAAGGGAGGGTTAACACTTGCCTAAGGTGTAACCATTCGTAGATAGCTATCTAGGTAGATCCACTAAGCTAGAGTCCTATGTAGGAACATAGTTAAGGGTCAAGGAGATTGCTTTTAGAAATTCTAACTTACTAAACGTGGAGGTTTCCATCTCATGAGACAACACATATCGCGGGTATTCCGGACTTGCTAAACGTGAGGAAACCTATGTGGGGAGCCGAACTTACTAAACGTGAGACCCCTATCTTATTTACATGCCCTTTAGGTGCTAAGCATCTAATTCCCTTTTGTAATCATATTTAGTAATCACATAAGTTCACATTAGCCTTTACTAGTGTCACGCCCCAGATTCAAGGGCGCAATTGGCTCCTAATGCCAGAACTCAGGCTCGAGCTGACCGTGCTGAACCATTTGCTACTAACGCATGGCAGCCACAAACAGTCAAGAAAACAAATAAGTATATCTTGGCTTAAAATTAAGCCCTCGGCCGGCAAGGCCCCTGTCAACTGATCTATAAAGGAAATAGCTACTCCCAGGAAATCATATAAATAAATAGTCAACTAGCACAGAAGTCCTGATTGGGCCGTCGAGGCCGCCATGATATCTCTACCAAAACTATAAATAGGTAAATATCAGTACAATACATCAAACAACTCACAAGCTTCAGCAAACCAACAACATAGGCCAGCATGGCCATAATGTAGCTATAAACCCCACAAACTAGTCTGCAAGCCTCTAAGAGTAGTGAAGATTGGTGGGACAGGGCCCCAGCCTACCCATGAGAATATATACAACAAAAGGTAACAAACCTCTCAATTCTGGCAGCTCCGAAGGAAAGAGGCTGACCAACCAGATACAAGTCAATACTGCTGATAAGGAGGTCTACTTGGTCGTTTGTCAGGACCTGCATGCATGAATGCAGCGCCCCCAGGACAATGGGGCGTCAGTACAAAACAATGTACAGAGTATGAAAGGCAATAGACTATGATGAGGTATCCTGATATACTGGAATAATCTGATAAACAAATTAAGGATAAAATAATTGTACTGACCTGCTTCTAAATCTAAATTTATCAAAATTAATAAAACAACAACCTAACCAAGCCCCCATAGCTCGGTAGGTACAAACAACACACAAGACCACCTACTCAGGCCCCCATAAGCCCGGAGGTGCCAATCAGCATGTATACCCCTATCGGTAGTCCCCTAGCCCCGCAGGTAGTCACATAGCCCTCTTAGGCATCAACATAGCTTATAGACAACTCATAGCCCTCTTAGGCAACAACATGGCCCTGTAGGAAGCACATAACCTTCTTAGGCGTCAATATATATCCCTGTAGGCAACTCATAGCCCTTCTAGGCATCAATATAGCCCCGTAGGCAACTCATAGTCCTTTTAGGCATCCATATAGCCCTGTAGGCAGAACATAACCCTGCTAGGCATAGATCATATTCCTGCAGCTAACCACAATAGCCCAAAGGCAACAATAACAATCCAATAGGTAAAAGTGAGCAATTTAGTTATAGGCAGCCTATACAAATAGCCTCTAAGTCGTGTCCAACATACGAATGTTACTACTGAATAAGAATCCCGATAAGAGAGAATTATACGCACTCAAGCAGCCAACAATCAACAATAATGGCAACAAGTATAACAACGATAACAACTCAATTACATTGCTCCTAAGCTTTAAGGAAACATGTCATAGGAAGAGAATAGCCTTAACATACCTTTTTCGCAAAATTCACGTGGCCTAAAGACTTTAAATCATAACTCCCTCGATACTATAACAAGGTAGGACCATAATCAACACACAAAATAAAAGATACCATTACAATACAATAAAAGATATGTATTTCCGTCGCAAATTGCTATTTGCTACTTATAAAAGCTAGAGTCGATGAAAGAAGGTTCTTACCTCGATCTTAGGTTCGTAATTCACCTCAAAACCTTCAAATATATTCAAACCCCTGCTGTCCCAACACTAAAATGTGATATGCTACGCAATCGATAAAACAAATTATACCACGATGATGAGCCCAACGCGTAGAACAACTTTCGTCAAGGACTTAAGTCAATAAAATCTATACTTCACTTGATCCTAGAAATGGGTTTCTCTAATTTCTCTGGTTTTTAGCTTAAAAATGAAGAAAAATGTCGAAGGAGAAGATATATGTAACATTCCACCGACTTAGGGCCCTACTTCACGTGCCTGCTTGCGCAGTNTCTGGTTTTTAGCTTAAAAATGAAGAAAAATGTCGAAGGAGAAGATATATGTAACATTCCACCGACTTAGGGCCCTACTTCACGTGCCTGTTTGCGCAGTCCCACGAAAATGCGAATATCTCTCTATTCTGAAGTCGTATGAATAAACGGTTTGATGCGTTGGAAACTAGACTCGTAGACCTTCGATTTCATAGATTGTGGGGACCACAACTCTTAATAGATTGGGAGAAAAGATCCGAGACATTTTACTCAAATTTCAGACAAATCCTTAAAAAGGAATTTACGGTAACTTTCGCCAACTTTTATTTTGCCACTTATCTAACTTCAAAACTTGAGATACAACACTTGAACACTTAAAATATCACATAACACATCATTTTTAATTTATTACTCACCCATCTTGTCTTTCCACGAAGATACGAGTTAATTTAGACGTTTTGAAAAGTCAGGGTGTCCTCCCCCCTTAGAAACATTCGTCCTCGAATGAAAAATCTGAGGCACACTGTTCAATCCTTAGGACTTGCCAAAATTTAGGCAATTTATCCTTTGTAAATGTCACTATCCAGGAACCTGAAATGCAAAATTTCTAACCTAGGCGTCTCACATGACAACATAAATAGCTAAGCGTTATAGCTCCACCACAATAGTGCGAGCAGGCATACAACGACAAACACAATAATAATAAGCAACAATATATATATATAGGTATCTTACCTTACTGCCCTAATATAAACTGATATGACATCACCCTGGGGTATGAAACAAGTGAGGATATTTGGACCTCATGTCATCCTTAGCCTCCCAGGTCACCTCTTCTCTATTTTTATTCCTCCACACTACTTTAACCGAAGCCACATCTTGGGTCCTCAACTTACGGACCTGTTGATCTAATATAGCAACTTGAGTTTCCTCATAGAACAACTCCTCTGTGATCTGAATATCCTCAATTGGGACAACCCGAGAAGGGTCTCCTACACACTTTCGTAGCATCGATACATGGAAAACTGGATGAACAGATTTTAGCCCTGAAGGCAATTCTAACTCATAAGCCACACGTCCTACCCTCCGAAGGATCTGGTATGGCCCAATGAATCTTGGACTAAGCTTTCTTTTTTTGCCAAATCGCATAACACCCTTCATAGGCGAGACTTTTAAGAATACCCAATCATCGACACAAAACTCTAAGTCCCTTCGTCGTACATCTGAGTATGACTTTTGTCGGCTTTGAGCTGTTACCAACCTCTCTTGAATGAGCTTAACTTTCTCCACTGTCTGCTGGACTAAATCTGGTCCAATCAACCCTGATTCACCTACCTCAAACCATCCAATGGGGGATCTACATTTTCTCCCATACAAAGCCTCATAAGGTGCCATCCCGATGCTAGAATGATAACTATTATTGTATGCGAACTCAATAAGAGGCAAGTGGTCATCCCAACTTCCCTTGAAGTCTAGCGCGCACACCCGTAACATATCTTCGAGTGTCAAAATTGTTCACTCTGCCTGGCCATTTGTCTGAGGGTGAAAGGCGGTACTAAGATTAACCTGTGTCCCTAATCCTTTCTGGAAGGACTTCCAGAAATTGGCGGTAAATTGTGCTCCTCTATCAGAGATAATAGATACTGGGACACCGTGTAGCCTAACAATCTCTCTAATATAGAGCCCTGCATAGTCTTCGGCCGAAAATGTAGCCCTGACTTGTAAGAAGTGGGCTGATTTTGTTAGTCTATCAACAATTACCCAAATAGAGTCAAACTTGCGACGCGATTGAGGTAACCCTGTAATAAAATCCATATTAATTGCTTCCCACTTCCACAAAGGAATGGCTATCTCCTGAATTATCCCAGCGGGCTTTTGGTGCTCAACCTTCACCTGTTGGTAATTAGGACACTGTGCCACAAATTCAGCAACGTCCGTCTTCATCCCGTTCCTCGAATAGATCTCCTTAGTATCATGGTACATCTTCATCGAACCAGGGTGAATAGAATAACGAGAATGATGTGCCTCTTCCATAATTCGATGTCAAAGCCCTGCAACATTTGGAACACACAATCGACCGCTATATCAGAGGACTCCATCTTCTGATATATCAAATACTAAAGACTGTGGATCCTGAGCCTTGGCTCTAAGCTGCTCTAAGCTAGGATCCTCTTGTTGCCGTGACTTTACTTCTACAACTAGAGATGATACGGCTGTGTCTTGAATTGTTACCCCACTATCTTTTGCCTCTAACAATCTGACTCCTAAGCTAGCTAACTAATGCAGCTCTCGCACTAGCTCCCGCTTCTCAACACCTAAATGGGATAAACTACCCATAGATCTTCGACTGAGGGCATCGGCTACCATTTTTCCCTTTCCTGGATGATATAAAATATCCACGTCATAGTCTTTCAGTAACCCAAGCCATCGACGTTGTCGCAAATTTAACTCCTTCTGTCTAAATATATATTGAAGACTTTTATGATCTGTGAAGATGTCAACATGAACACCATACAAATAGTGTCTCCAGCTCTTTAATGCATACACAACTGCAGCTAACTCTAAATCATGGGTCGGATAGTTCTTCTCATGTTTCCTCAACTGTCTTGAAGCATATGCGATAACCTTACCATGTTGCATTAGAACACATCCCAACCCAACCCCAGAAGCATCACAGTACACCGCATAGCCTTCTGAACCCTCTGGCAATGCTAGAACTAGTGTTGATGTCAACCTGTCCTTTAGCTCCTGAAAACTATGCTCGCAAGCCTCAATCCACTGGAACTTAGCTGTTTTTTGAGTTAGCTTCGTTAATGGTGTTGAAAGTGAAGAAAACCCCTCTACAAACCTTCTGTAGTACCCAGCTAACCCCAAGAAACTACGAACCTCAGTTGGAGACATAGGTCTGGGCCAAGTTTTTACGGCCTCAATCTTTTGTGTATCAACCGCAATACCTGCATCTGATACAATATGGCCTAAGAAAGCGACAGAGTTCAACCAGAACTCATATTTAGAAAACTTTGCATAAAGTTCTTGATCTCGAAGAACCTGAAGGACTGCTCGCAGATGATTTGCATGCTCAGCTTTTGAACGTGAATACACCAAAAAATTATCAATAAATACAATCACAAACAAGTCTAAATACGGCCTAAATATACTATTCATCAGGTCCATGAACACTGCTGGGGCATTAGTTAATCCAAAAGACATCACCAAGAACTCAAAGTGTCCATATCTAATTCTAAAAGCTGTCTTTGGAATGTCTTTCTCCCGAACTCGTATTTGGTGGTAACCTGATCTTAAATCAATCTTCGAGAAGCACTCAGCACCTTGTAACTAATCAAACAAGTCATCGATCCTCGGAAGGGGATACTTATTCTTTATAGTCGCCTTATTCAGCTATCGATAATCGATACACATTCTTGGTGAGAGCCATTTTTCTTCCTCACAAATAACACTGGTGCACCCCATGGTGAAGCACTAGGTCTGATAAAGCCTTTGTCCAACTAGTCTTTCAGCTGATCCTTCAACTCTTTTAGTTCAGCAGGAGTCATTCTATAAGGAGGGATAAATATGGGTTGAGTACCTGGTAGCATATCAATAGCAAAATCAATTTCTCATTCTGGAGGGATACCAGGAAGTTCGTATGGAAATACGTCTAGAAACTCATTAACTACCGGAATAGACGGAAGTGTGGTTCTACATCTATATTATGAACACGAACAAGATTATAAATACAACCCTTAGTAATCATCCTCCTCGCCTTAAGATAGGAAATAAACCTACCTTTTGGCGTTGGTGTAACGCCTTTCCATTCCCGAACTGCCTCTCCTGGAAAGTGGAATCTAACAATCTTTGTTTGACACTCAACATTAGCATAACAAGACGCTAACCAGTCCATACCTATAATGACGTCGAAATCGACAATCTCTAACTCTACGAGATCTACAGAGGTCTGACGGTCGATAATTTCTACCGTGCAACCTCGATAGACTCACCAACTGGGGTAGATACAATAAAGGGTCAATCTAATGACTTTGCTACTATACATAACTTCCTCGAAATAAGTGGAGTCACATAAGGCAGAGTAGATCCAGGATCTATCAAAGCATAAACACAACGGGAGCAAATAATCAATGTACTTGTCATAAGATCTGGTGATGAATCTGAGTCCTGTCGGTCGGCTAGTGAATATGTACGATTCTGGCCACTACTAGAACTAGATGCTCCCTCTTTGCCTCTGTCTCTACCTCTACCTTTTTTCCTGCTGAAATCTGGGGTCCACACCCTGTAGACTGTGCTGATGAAGAGGAACCTACTATTGACCTGGTCGACTAACCTATACCACCCTGACCTGTAGTCGGACAGTTTCTCTACACATGCCCCTCCTGTCCACAAGAATAACAACCTGTGAAACCCTGTTTACACCTCCCGAAATGCAGCCTACCACAAGTTGCGCAACGCGGCGGTGCTGTCCTAGCCTGGCCTGAGCCTCTCTACTAATGAGAGTCTGATGCTCGTGAGCCCTCACCTAGGCCTGACTGTACCTGACTATAAAATCTACTACCCTGAAACTGCTGTGGTGGAGGTCTAGGTGGCCTAATAAAATATCGGGATCTGGGATCACCCTGAAAATCTCCCTGCGAACCAGCGGGCCTAACCCTCTTCTGTCTCTCTCTCTCGACCCTCTCACTCGTATACTGTAGATGTCGACGATCCTCTATGTCCTGTGCGAAGGCCTGAATCCCCAAGATATCCATATTATCATTTAGCATAGCGATAGAACAAGCCTCGATATAGTCTGAGTCAAGCCTTTCCACAAATCTACGCACCCTGTCATGCATCGTATCAACAAATGCTGGTGCATATCTAGCCAATGAATCAAATCTCAGCCCGTACTCTCGGACACTCATGCCACCCTGTCGGAGGTTCAGAAACTGGTCCACCCGGCCATCCCTAATCTCTCGAGGCAAATAGTGATCTATGAAAGCTTCTGTAAAGCAATCCCAAGTGGGTAGAGATGTATCCTTTTCCCTAGATCTCTCCCAACTTTCATACCACAATACTGCAACATCACGCAATCGAAATGCTGGTAACTCAACTGACTCAGTCGCTGAGGCATGCATGACTCTGAAGATCCTATGAAGCTGATCAACAAAGTGTTGAGGGTCTTCTCTGCGATCTGTCCCTGTAAACTGTGGAGGATTCAAGGCAAGAAATTCACAAACTCTCAAACTTTCGGTCCCTTCAGAAGGTCCGGCAATATCTGGCGCAACTGGTTGGCACTGTGCAGCTACTAACTGTGCTAACATCTATACTGCACTCTTGAAATCCTAATCAGATGGAATAGGAGGAACTAGAGGTGGTACTGTTGGTGGAGCCGGAAGTCCTGTAGCCCTCAGAGGCTCCTGAAGCTGTGGAGAAGCTATAGGGGGCTGAGAAGATGTCTCCCACTGGGTCTCACAATGGGCCACCTCCACCTGTGGTACTTTGTTGGTACCCTCGCTTGTAGTTGTATCTAGCCCCTGGCTAGTTGTGGTCTGTCTAGTGTCAGACATCTCTATCTGCATACAAGTATCAATTATAAGCCAGAAACCTCAACCCTTAAGACACCACTCTATAGCACGAGGTGAGCAAAAAAAGGATAGTCATTCTAACATGTCCGGCAGGTTCTTGCTTATCAAATGTGGTGCACAACACATTTATAAACAAGACTCTACTAGACATGGCTTGCAGACTCCCCAGGATACGATGTGGCTCTGATACCAACTTTGTCACACCCCAGATTCAAGGGCGCAATTGGCTCCTAATGCCAGAACTCAGGCTCGAGCTGACCCTGCTGAACCATTTGCTAGTAGCGCATGGCAGCCACAAACAATCAAGAAAACAAATAAGTATATCTTGATGAAAGGCAATAGACTATGATGAGGTATCCTGATATACTGGAATAATTTAATAAATAAATTAAGGATAAGATAATTGTACTGACTTGCTTCTAAATCTAAATTTATCAAAACTAATGAAACAACAACCAAACCAAGCCTCCATAAGCTCGGTAGGTACAAACAGCACACAAGACCACCTACTCAGGCCCCCATAAGCCCGGAAGGTGCCAATCAGCATGTATACCCCTATCAGTAGTCCCCTAGCCCCACAAGCAGTCACATAGCCCTCTTAGGCATCAACATAGCTTATAGACAACTCATAGCCCTCTTAGGCAACAACATGGCCCTGTAGGAAGCACATAACCTTCTTAGGCGTCAATATATATCCCTGTAGGCAACTCATAGCCCTTGAAGGCATCAATATAGCCCCGTAGGCAACTCATAGCCCTTTTAGGCATCCATATAGCCCTGTAGGCAGAACATATCCCTGTTAGGCATAGATCACATTCCTGCAGCTAACCACAATACCCCAAAGGCAACAATAACAATCCAACAGATAAAAGTGAGTAATTTAGTTATAGGCAGCCTATACAGATAGCCTCTAAGTCGTGTCCAACATACGAATGTTACTACTGAATAAGAATCCCGATAAGAGAGGATTATACGCACTCGAGCAGCCAACAATCAACAATAATGGCTACAAGTATAACAACGATAACAACTCAATTACATTGCTCCTAAGCTTTAGGGAAACATGCCATAGGAAGAGAATAGCCTTAACATACCTTTTTCGCTAAATTCACGTGGTCTAAAGACTTTAACTCATAACTCCCTCGATACTATAACAAGGTAGGGCCATAATCAACACAGAAAATAAAAGATACCATGACAATACGATAAAAGATATGTATTTCCGTCGCAAATTGCTATTTGCTGCTTATAAAAGCTAGAGTCGATGAAAGAAGGGTCTTACCTCGATTTTAGGTTCGTAATTCACCTCAAAACCTTCAAATATATTCAAACCCCTGTTGTCCCAACACTGAAGTGTGATATGCTACGCAATCGATAAAAGAAATTATACCACGATGATGAGCCCAACGCGTAGAATAACTTTCGTCAAGGACTTAAGTCGATAAAATCTATACTTCACTTGATCCTTGAAATGGGTTTCTCTAATTTCTCTGGTTTTTAGCTTAAAAATGAAGAAAAATGTCGAAGGAGAAGATATATGTAACATTCCACCGACTTAGGGCCCCACCTCACGTGCCTGCTTGCGCAGTCCCACGAAAATGCGAATATCTCTCTATTCTGAAGTCGTATGAATGAACGGTTTGATGGGTTGGAAACTAGACTCGTAGACCTTCGATTTCATAGCTTGCGGGGACCACAAATCTTAATAGATTGGGAGAAAACGTCCGAGACATTTGACTCAAATTTCAGACAAATCTTTAAAAAGGAATTTACAGTAACTTTCGCCAACTTTTATTTTGCCACTTATCTTAAAATATCACATAACACATCATTTTTAATTTATTACTCACCCTCCTTGTCTTTCCACGAAGATACGAGTTAATTTAGACGTTTTAAAAAGTCGAGGTGTTACAACTAGACTCTTATATAGACATCTTACCATAATAGCTCATATGTGTTCATAAGTGAGTAAAAATCCTTTCACTTTGAAACACTTAGCAAGTGAGTGAACCTTTCACTTTACATTACATTATAATCATGAGAACTACCTTTCAATCATATAGCAATTATACCATAATATACCTACATACTTCATAGCTAATTGAAGTGTAGACGGGTTAAGAATGAGGAAACTAGGTCATCAACACCATAACAACACATTAGGTATAGCATTATTACAGTCTAAGTAATTCACCTTTCATACTTGAGTTCAAAGAAGAACCAACCTTCATACCTTCTTTCCCTTCATGGTACACCCGTACTTCAATTACCAAACAATTCATAACCAATACATAATACAAGGTAATTCATGAAGTCATAACATAATCAACATCAATATAAGGAATTGACATATTCCCTTCATAGCCTTCAAGGCTTCATTCAAAAACTCCGCCCTAATTTTATAGAGATTATACATAACCTAGGGTATAATCATCATACAAACATGAATTACATAACATCACATTCAATTCATATCCTTCTATCAATATCCAACACAAACTAGGGTTAGAATTAGGAATAGAAGGAGAAACATGGGTCTCATTTGGAATTATTCAAGAAACTACCAATACAACATAAATTCATCCATAATTGTTCATATAACACCAATCAAAGTTAGTTTAGGACATCAATTTCACTTTAGAAAGAAGACCCACTTTTTTGGATTGAAACATAGAAATTGGAGATTTTGAAATTCATCTTGAAGGGGCCTCTTGGGGAAATGAATCCCAAGAGTGATAAGCAACCATACCTTATTGACGAATTAACCATAAAAATCCGAGTTGCAACCTTGGAGAGTTGGTCTTCTTCTTGAAGCTCCAATCTTCTCACTACTACAAAAATGAACTTTAGCGGCAATTTTTTTGCGGCAATCACTGATGTATTTGTGCAGGGTAAACTATCAGCGACTAATGTATAATGGCCAGCAATAAGTACATTTTTAGTAGCAAATTTAATGAATAGCCGCAAAAGAGCTTTTTTTTTTTTCTAAAAACAGTACTCCCGCCTTTCTGTAAAACTTTTCCCCTCCCGTTTTTCTCCAAATCCTAGAGAAAAAAGCTTTTCTACACTTTTAAGGTAAACATTAATAACCTAAAAAGCTCTCCTACACAAATAAGGAAAAGATTACTTAAAACATCTCCAGGAAAATAAGGATTCAGCAACCTAAATCATTATATTAGGACGCACAGATGACATATATCTCTCTCACAAAAACGGCGTCCAGCAACAACAAGCTTTTCAGAAAATTTTAGGTATGTAGATTGCTCCACTCAACTCCTCTGTTTCTATGATTTTCTATAACTTTTGTTGCTCTGTAGATCGTCATCTAGAATACAGTGTGTAATTATTTTCTATCATGTTCATTAATCAATATTTAAGCATTAACAAGGAAAACATAGAAAACATACTTGACGAACTAATCAGTTTTAGGCATTAATTGTGATTTCCAAGTGATTTGATTCGTAAAAGTATGTTTTCCTCTGTTTGTGATCTTTGGCCGTTTTGATTATGAGTAAAGATATGTTCTTTTAAATTTTCAAGTTTAGCGATTATATAGACCCTCTGTTTTGACTCCATAAACTCTCTGTAATTTATACTCATGTTAAATACTTGAAATCGTGATTATAAAGTATTGAAAACATCAGTCATATGAATCTTATTTTATGTAGATGTGAACTGTTCAATTAGTTCGTTTTATTATGTATCTTTAGGTTAATGATCCATTGTAATGCCGAAGCCAATATTTATATATCTTGAACTGTCGCAAATCACTATTTAGCAATTAAATTTTAAAGATGTCTCTCAACTGTAAACACGATATAGCTATAGGTAATGATTTACTATCACTACCTTGGACTTTGACGATTTCAGATGTTTTTATGTGAATTATCAAATTTGTAGATGCTTTGATTTTGTTTGGATTTTATTTTGGCCTTCATGTTTGACATTTAAGATTGTTTCCTCTGAATTCCTAAGTGACTTTTGTACTTGAAGAACATTAAAACAGCACCTGTAGCCCCTCTGTTTTTAGAAATTAGTTGCAGCCCATTTATATCGACTAAATCTTGAGCAAGAGTTGTAACGACATATAGTTTCAGCATTACTATCTTGCTAAGCCTTGAATTAGTAGTGACATCACTTTATGGTGGATATATTCTCTGTGTTTTACCTTGAGACGAAAAAGAATGGGATCAGTGTCATCTTATAAGATTCAGCCCGAGAAAGTAATTCAGTTAAATCACGTTAAGGTCTGTGTGAACAAGTAAAGTCCTTCAGTCTTCCTGTCAGCAAGTTTTTCTCATCTGCTTCTCAGTGCAGATGGCTTTGATAATTGGAGTCTGTGTAATCCCCTCGCATTCTGTTAGAGGAAGTGATCTACAGGAGAATTTCTTTACTTCTAGGTAGAGTGAATTCTGAAATCTGAGCGGACTGCTAAAGGCGTGATTTAAAGTCCCTCTTGCTTATAAGTTTACTGAACTGTTAGCTGAATGTTCCTGGTTGTGTTTGCTGTCTGGCATGCATAGTTCCTATTTCTCTAGTAATCGTAGAAACTTCATGACAGCGTATCATAAACAACATCATTACTGTTTGGCATGCATAGTTCCTATTTCTCTTCTTCAATTTTTCTTTGGCTTCAACAAGTTTCTCTTCCCACTTCACTTGCAATTGCCTTGGACAAGTTGCTTAGACAGGTTGCTGGAGAGTTTGTTGAACTCGCAATTACTTTTCAGAACGTGCAACAAATCATTTTCACCTTCTCATATTATCAATTAATTTAAACATGAAACATACAACTAGAGAGCTCTAATTACTGTTCTCACTACATTTAACACTCATCAGCTTCTATACCTAAGAATTATTGAAAATTTCGACAACAAAATAGGTTTTGCATACACTTAGGAATCACTGCACATTAGATTAGATGGACCTACATACACTTAGGAGTTTATGCATAGTAGGAATATGTCAATCTGGATTAACAAAAGACCTTAACAACTTATGGTTTCATCTTTACTATTTCACGCATCTGTTCTTTGCAAATCTGTCCAGTAATTGGACTCACAATTCCCTTGGACAAGCTGCTGGACAAGTTGTTGAACTCGAAATTTCTTTTCACTGGGTGCTACAAATCATTTTAACCATCTTAGATTAAAAGACAATCAGAAACTTTCTTGTGGTCCTTTTTTTTATTTTTACTAGGTGTGTGGTTGTATAATTTGTTTATTTTGTTGGAGAAACACATGAAATATAAATCAATTTATTTAAATGTGAAACATCCATGCAAGCATCTTTAATAATTGGTTGTTTAATGTTTGACTTGTACCACCATTAATTTCTATACTTTTAGAAATTATTTGTTTCCTAGTTAGATTAACTAAAGATCAAACACGAGTTGTAACAATGATTGATCTCATTACAACTGAAGGCATTGATTCCCTTTAGGACTTCATTGAAAGATACCGAACATATTGATTACCATCTCCTGTATTGCACCCTATGTACTAATAGGATGGATATTTTATCTGAAATATATTTTTGATTAATTTTATCTTTTTTAATTAACGTATTTTCAGCTCCTACAATAATTGCAGAAAATAAGATCATTTCTTGAACGCCATGAACAATTCTAGAAATAAAAAATGGATGTCTTTTGATAGACTTAGTAAAGAATACTTGGATGGAGTAGAAGATTTTTTAAATCATGCATTTTCTAAAAAACAAGCAGGAGAGAAAATTCCATGTCCTTGTATCGAATGTGTACTTATCCATCAAGTAAATCGAGCAACAACTTATGATCATCTAGTTGTTAATGGTATTATGCCATCATATGATAACTGGTTTTGTCACGGAGAGACTCTAGAGCGATTAGACAATACCGAAGTAAATAATCAGAAGCAGGCAACTGTAAGAGGTGATGATATGAGAGGAATGATACATGATGCCTTTGGAGGTTGTACGGAGTTTATAGATAGTGACATCAATGAAAGAGGTGAGATGGAGCAAAACATACAAGAAAATGCTGATCATCCATCTGAAAAGCAACCTCATCCAGAGATGGATAAGTTTGAATGACTCATGAAGGAGGCAAATGAAGAATTATATCCTGGTTGCAAGAAGTTTAGCAAATTATCATTTTTGTTGCATATCTATCGTACAAAATGCATATTCAAATGGTCAAATGAATCCTTTAATTCATTGCTTGGACTACTGAAGGACGCACTACCTGAAGGATATAAATTGCCTTCTTCTTTCTATGAGACCAAAAAGATAATTGAAGGTTTGGGCTTAAAGTATGAAAAGATTCATGCTTGTCCTAATGATTGTATGCTTTTTAGAAAAGAATTTGCCCATACGGATGTTAATGAATGCAAAGTTTGTGGGGCTTCTAGATGGAAAAATAATGATAAAAAAATTCCAGCCAAGGTCCTAAGGAATTATTGTTTCTGGAATTATTTTCTGTGAATGGATTGTGTTAATGCACATGCTTCTCAACACATGTAAGTCTTTTTTTCTTGTTTTGATCACATCTAGTTAGTTGTCCACTAACTTCTTGTTGGCTAGCTGTACATGTTCTGGTTGATCTTCGGATAAAAATTACGAGAGGAAAGTGTGCAGGGTAGTGAACATTAGCTTTTAGTATAATCCCATTTTGCTATGTCCATAGGCTGGCCAATGAGTAGTAGAGAAACATTATGTCCATAGGCTGGCCAATGAGTAGTAGAGAAACATTAAGACTAATGCTTCTGTGTTGAGTATAATCAAGGATCTTTGCAAATAAACACCTAACATGTCTACTTGTTTAGCTCTTTATGCTTGTCCACAAAGTGTTTCTAATGCACTTCCTATTCCTAACTGTTAGGAAAACATCAAATATTTTTCATAAGATTTTTAACACTAACTGTAGCAAAAACATTTCCTCCATTTCAAAAACGAAAGCAAAACACTTAGATTGAAATAGAAGAAGTAATAGATTACCAAAGCACCATAACAGAGTCCAGCAATAGCAGAGTTTTCTACAGATACAACAGCAAACTGTAGGACTCCAAGATGGCCAGCAAGTCCCACATATAAAGTAAACAAATTGAGCTAGTGAGATGAACTAGCATGAGCCATTTAGCACTACAGCTTCAGCCACTAGCCCCAAATAAATTTTAATCATGAACAACCAGCTCAACAGAGTATGGCCAGTTTTCTCTTTGGGATGGCATCAAATATCTTTGGGAGAACAGCCAACTTTCCACTTTTGTGTTATAGCTTGATTTAAGTGTCAGTTCTTATTGATATATCTCACAACACATGAACATGTTGCACAACACCTGGAGTATTCATGATCACACACGCAACTAGAGGGAGTATTCACGATCACACACACAACTACATAGTACATAGAGAGTGGGAAAACTGGTATCAAATTAACTCACCTTATAATCCATCAAAATAAACTCATCAGTTACAACATGAACTAATCTGAAAATAAAGGACTCTGCCATTTTCCATTGTGATTGATCTCCTCAAGTGAAGGTTAATATGAAGAGAACATTAGCTTTTTAAGTGCTAGTATTAGAACAGTGCTAAATGCCCTGAGTTTATTATTATAGAGCATCTTTCAGGTGTTTAACCATATGTGTTTTTCCATTTGATGACTTTCAAATATTATTTTCATTCTAGGTAACTTAGCGACAAGAAAGCCTCGTGGTCCTACTTTACTAAAAGATGTTTGGAAGCTTCCTCCCGGAAAGACAATTGATGTGTCGTTTAATAGTCGTAACCAATCTATTGGGAAAGAGGGGCGAAAGCTTGCTAGCTTTCTAGGAATTGTTGCAAGAACTCTAGAATTAACACCTCTAAATGTAGATGATTGGAGAAACTTTGACAACGAGCAAAAGAAGAAATTGGTGGATTTTGTAAGGGTATGAGTTAGTATTATTACTATGAGAACAAACTCAATTTGTACATGATATTATCTTTTATATATTGACTTTTATTTTGCAGAAGAAGTTCTCTTTTCCAAAATGTGGAGAAGCGTTTGTCTTAAAGTCACTAGGAATGAAATGGAAAGACTACAAGTGTGAAATTAAAGGTGAGTATATGTCAAAATATAAGACTAAAGACTCTTTGCTGAAAAATAGACCAAATCGCATACCGAGAGATCAATGGAGTGGTCTAGTCTCTTATTGGCTTTCTGATAAAGCAAAGGTATAAAAAATCTTGACAACACGCCTACTTTCTTATTTAACTATGTGTTGATTTTAGTTATGCTACATTTTTTTTTATAATTTGTAAGATATTATTTAAATATTTCAACAACAGAGGCGTACCCAAGCAAAGAGAAACAATAGGGCCAATCAAAAGATGCCTCACACAGGAGGATCCAAAAGTATTGCTACATTGATGCATGAACAGGTAAATCTGTGAAACATATTTTTAACATTTTTTAGTCATGCATATCTAACATCAATTCTATTTCTTAGGCTGAAAATGGAATAGAGCCTACACGAGCAGAAATTTTCTTATTAACTCATAAAAAACGTGTGGATGGTAGACCACTGGATGATGATTCTGCCAAGGCAATCGTAAGATTTCTTCTTAACGTTATTTTTTAAATCATGAAACAATTAAAAATAAACATTACAAGTGAATAAGCCAATTTCAACTTGGATTTATTGTGTATTTTATAAACAGGACATGATAAATGAAAGGATGACCAATAATGAAAGATCTACCGACCAACCTCCTCACAATGTTGCTTGGGAAGGTGATGTGTATTCTCAAGTGTTGGGAAATGAGAAAAGTGGGTATGTTCGTGGTTTAGGACTTGGTCCAACTCCTTCAGTTCTGTGGGGTAGTAAATCTTCAGTAGAAAATATTGTTGTAGAAGATTCATCCAATGAGGCTGTACAAAGGTTAGAACAAGAAATAACTAAGTTAAAGGAAAAACAAAATGAAGAAATGGATCTGATGAAGCAAAATCATGAGAAGCTACAATCAGAATTACTCCGAATGAGACAATTCATGCAAAAGTATGCTCCTAATGAATCTTTTCCTCAAGATATCAATGACACCTCAAATGAACAGGTAACTAAATGTTACAAGTCTTAGAAATTTTTAATGAAATGTTAATTTATAAAATGATTATTAACTAATGTCTTAATACTTACAGGTTCCCAACCATAATAGCGGTCAAGGAGTACCACAATCATCAAGGATATCTAGTAATGCTGAAATTACTCTACCTCATGGTACTACTCATCTTTATCATTTGACGTTACTCTTTGAGTTTTCATTACTAGTGTTTCTTGTATTTGTTTTTAATAGATCTGTCCGCCAACTGAACTCACAATTTGTAGTAGTAGTAGTAGTAGTTCTTCTACAAGTGTAGACTATCTTTCTGGTTCCATTTGTTTTATCGTCTGTATTCGAATGCTTGGAATTTGTTGTTTATTAGTGGTCTGGATCTTTTTAGCTTCAGATGGGAGTTCCTGAGAGTTATTGTATTTAATAGTACCTGCACAATCAAAACCTCTATCAGTTAAAAAAATAAGCAAACTAGTTCCCTTCTCTTAGAACATGTGACACTTGGACATAATAGCTAGGTTTGTATATTTCCAACTTTTGTACGATAAGTGGTCAAGTGTTAGAGATCTCTTTTATCCAAATTCTGAGGCAACTTTTCTGGGTTTGTCTTGGAACAAAGAATGATATGAGCTTTTCTTGGTTTCTCAAGTTTATTTGATGTTTGTTTGGTTTCAATTTTGAATGCACAAGCTGTACATTTATATTTCTTCACAGTTCACTCGTAGTCTTGGCTATCTTCTGAAGAGAGGGTTCAGTACCAAGTACTCTCTTGTACTATTTCCCTCTCCTCCGCCTGAGTTTTTTCTTTGTCCTGCTCATCCTCTTTTGGTTGTTCAATGTGTTGATCCTGTGACATTAGGTTAATAAAATTGTTATGGGAAGGGTTCTTATTAATAGCTGCCTAGACTTGAGTTTCTTTGTGAAGTCCTTTGTTGTGTTGACTTGAAGTTGCAATATTTCCTCTATCAGCACTCTGATCTGGTGCTACTTGGTTCTTCATGTTCTGTGTTTTCTTCCTCTTGGGTGTGAGGTAGAGCTTCAGTACTCTTTTGTTTTCCTATCCCTTGAGTTCCAGTCTGCTACTTGATTTTTTACTCATGATCTGCTGCTACTTGGACGCCAAAAGTCCACGAATGTTGTGACATACACATACAAGCAAGCTAAAAACAGCTTTCAGGAAAAATTAAAAAAAAAAAATTATCTCTAGGATAGATCTCAAGACATTCAAGTTCACACCATCTATATTTCTTTCAGCCTGCCTCTAGGCCACTGTAAAAGTTGCCCAAGTTCCAAAGCTACACCACTGCAAATAATCTTGTCCAGTGGTATTACTGATTAACTCAATACTAATCAAGACCCATAGGTATCATGGTACTCCAGACACCTTTATTAGTGATGTAGAATGTACTGTGTTGTTTGATTAGGCAAAGAAAAAGTCTAGCTAGTAACTGTAACTCGGAATGAAATGCATCTATTTGAGCAGATGTCAACCTCTTTTCCATAGTCAAACTAATGAGCTCGTGAAGCACTGCAACTACTCGCTTTTGAGCTTTCAAATCTTTACGCATTCAAGTATGGAGAAGGAACTCCTTCTTCGGCCATTTCTGAACTTCCTTAAGATAGTTCATGTTCGGCCTAAATCCTGCAGCATAATGCATTTGAAACGCAAAGGGACCAACATAGTTTCCATATTTCAATACTTTAATCTTCTCTTTTGAAGTCAGGACCTCTTCACACGACAACCTTTCCTCCTGGGCAATGACAGCTAGAAAAGAATGTCACTCCACCTCCATTAGCACTCTGATCTGCTGGTACTTGATTTTTTTACTGTCTTTTGAATATCACAGCAGGTAGACCTTTCTTAGTAGTGATTTTAGGGGTTGCCAAATTTAGAGGTGTTTCATCCTCTAAAAAATAATTCACTTCTTCGATTTTTTCATCTCTTTGATTTGATGGCACAAAAATGAAAATGGATGCTTTTTACCTTTAATTTTTCAGATTAGTCACACTACTTGCAATATTTTTATACTTTGGATTTCATCTATTAACACATTTCGTTTTTATTTCAGGTTATACAATCTGAAGTTCTCAAATTTCATATGTGAGTGATTTCAAAGACATTATTCGAAGAAAAGTAACAAAACTTATTTGAAGACATTATTAAAAGTTGTGACTATCGTATTATGGATCAGTACTTCTTTTTGTTTGTCTAGATTTAAAGCGATATATTCTATTTTATGAATTAATAGTAATATATATGTTTTCATTATTAGCGAATATTGTTGTTACTATGAGGCTCTCTTTTGCTAACATGTTTGTTGGATTTTTATATATACATGTTATCGATAATGTAGTAGATATTATTAATGGCGGCTAAACAATTGCCGTTAAACGTTATGATATTTAGCGGCAATTCAATGGAAATTATTAGCCATAAAATAGACGTTAAAGGGGCAAACTAAGACATTTTTAGAAGGGATGTTGTAGCCATTAGTCACCATAGTAAAATTGCTGTTAAAATTACTACCTTTTAGCAACTATTTATTTCGATTTATCGACTAAAACAATGGACACTAAATGACCAGGAATAGCCGATATGAATTACCTTTAGTAGCCAACATAATTGCCGCAAACAATCGCCATTAAAACTACTAACCTTTAGTGGCTATTTATTTAGATTTATCGACTAAATAAATAGACGCTAAGAGACCATAGTTGGCCGAATGAATTACCTTTAGCAGCCAACATAATTGCCAACTAAATCAATGGACGCTAAAAGACAATAGTTAGGTAGTATGAATTAGCTTTAGCAACCAACATAATTGCCGCAATTAATTGCCGTAAAATCTAATGGTTTGTAGCGGCAATTCATGCTACCATTTACCAGCATTTCCCACAATGGCCGCAAAAGTCTTTGCCGACCCCAACATTGCTAATTAAAGTTCATTGGCTGGTATAGAGTATCTCGGCAAATGTTATTGCCACTAAAGCCATATTTTATTGCCGCTAAAGGGTCCGTTTGTAGTAGTGTCTTCAATTGAGTTCTTCAGAAGAGAGAGAGTAAAGATAAGGAGGAACTTTAGGTTTTGATCTTTGGAGTTTTATGTTTGAGTGATAAAAGTGAGGTAAATTGACTTAAAAATCATTATATAAATGTCCCCTAAAGTACCCTAAATACCCCTCACTTAGTTGGACTCTTTAATGAAGTAAAAATTGATTTTTGAAATTCTGCATTTTCGTCGCGAAGAGTTGTTCCCTGAAGTTATTTACAATAAAACTTCGAGACAATAGAGTCTGTGACACAACCGCATCGTGAAATAAATTTTTACTCCTTGGGGGAGCTAGTCCGCGACGCGGACCTATTCCCTCCAAGTGCAATTTGCAAGCTGCCTTGGCAGCTTGCTTGGCCAAGGTTACGGTCCTCCTCGGGGACCCTTAGGGTGGCCCCGGGGATTCGTATTTGAACGTTTTGACTCTAAAAATATATATTTACATAATTTAAACCTTTTTACAAGATTATACCATCATACGACACTCCCAAACCTGCCCAAAACCTAAGGACACACTAGAACACATTCTTCTCTAATTTCCGAATGTCGTGGTCGTTTCTTGACGTTTAGACTTTTACTCTTCCAAACCAAGTCAATTGCTTTAATTTAGGTTTAGAAACATCATTTTAACTATTTTTAACTTATTATTCATGAGGTGAGGCTCTAACTTAAGTCATAGAATTTCTGGGGTGTTACAAGTTTCCCTCGTGGGTCACTGCCTAGGTAGCCTCCTAGGCCTTTTCCTCAAGGACCCATGGTTGGTCCTTGGGGTTTAGGCCTTGACACTTTAACACTAAAACATAAATTTTTGTGGTACGGGAAGGTATTTTCTAGGCTTTAAACCTACTGTCAAGCTTTAGCTAACTGTATTAGTTTTGTGTTAGACTCTAGTTTAGCCTACTAATTTCCGGAAAGTTACAATGGAACTCGGTTCAGTTAGATATCAGTTTCTAGTACCCAGTAATAGGGATTATAGGCCTTCCCTCCATACTCAGCTTGTTTAGACTTCATTTGAGGAAGAATGTTCCCTAGGGGAGATATTGTAACACCTATGATTTAGGAAGATGGAAAAATATAGATTTCCAGGATCTGGTGTCACAACCAATGGTAGCCACTGACGGACCATATGTCAGACCATGGACTATAGGTGGGGTCTTATGGTTCACTAATAATGCTCAACTACAATTCATCCAATACTAAGTGTAGGTGATCTCAATCTAGTATAAAATCAACAAAGAGTTGGGGTCGATCCCACATGGAGTGATACAATATAGAATTCAATTACGAAGTGAAAGGTGTTTTCTAAAGGATTGTAGGCATATGATATTATTGAAGAAATTAAATTAAATATAAGGGGTTGACAACAAGTGTCAAATGGGTGAATAGGTTTTCCAAGCAACAACTAAAAAATAGGGGTGTAATCTAGTAGAGGGTAATCCTTGGGGATGTGATCAATTAATTGCCAAACTAACTATACAAGTATTTATGAATTATTGACAATCGCTGCTTTTTAGTGGGTAGGTTAAGCTTTAGATGCAATCGTTATATCTGGATCAACTATTACGAATCAAGCGAGTTCTCTCGAACCTCGACAACCAAAGCAGATATAAATAGCCCAAAACCTTAATTTACCTACTCTCTCAAGCTAGATAAGTAGGATCAAATAAGATTCCCTCTCTCGAGTAAAACCCATAACAACCCAATCACTACAATCATCAATTGATAACCTTAATTCTAAAACCTCTTTCTCAAGCAGGCAAATAATACTAAATTAGAACTGCATGAACTACAATTCTTGAATTTAAAACCCAATTATCAGTCAAACCCACTTTAAAACAACAATCAACTCAATAATCACTAACACCCATAAGTTAATCTAAGTAATTAATCACATAATCAGACCCCCAAAAGTTGGGGTTTCCGCTACTCATTCTAAAAAGCACAAAAAAACATTACCAATTATATTCTTCATATGATGGATAACGGAATTCACATCTGCACAATACGTCTAATCCCTTCTTCAACTCAAATTAAACTTCAAAATCTACTTAAAACTTTGGGGAAAAAAGTTATTGTTCAAAACCCAGAGTGTACAATGTCAGGATGCTCTTTTCTCTTTTTGAAATTCAATTTATACGTTTTCAAATTTTGGCTTTTGGGGTTATTCGGCGATATAAGTTGAGTGTCACCGACCAGGTCTGCGATAGGCCAAACACTTCTATCCATCGCCTTTTCATATTGATTCATCACCATTTTTGTGTTGTAACATTAGGCGGTCCAGGTTGTGTTCAGATTGGTTTGGCGATGCGCCATTTACCCTTTCTGATCTTTGTTTTTGCTTGCATCTTTATTAATAGTTCTGTAACTTTCGACGGGCTGAGTTTCTTCGCCGATCCAATCGGCGTGTCATCGAAAGGTACCTTCCATCGCTCAATTTCTCTTATCCTAGGGTTGGTACGCTGTAAATTCAGGAAAGCAAAGAGACCCCTCGGCGAACCACTGAGTGGCTTTGGTGATCTTCAATTTTGTTTTTTTCTCTCTTTTGCCCATTAATGTCCTTGCCTTGCTCTTTTGTCTTCCTAGCAACAAATAAACACATAAGCATCAGTTAAGAGCATAAGTCAGGCCAATGAGGACATTAAACTTTGATTATTAAGCCCTAAATGAGTCAAATTCTACGATTCATCAACACCCCCAACATAAACTTTTGCTTTCCCTCAAGTAAAACAAAGGATATATAAGTTCAATAAGGATGTCTAAAAACAGTGCTACTCAAGACTTAGCAGGAATGCACACACGAGGTTCAAACTATTCATGCAATGTTCAAGTGTGCACTCTAAGTTTCAAACTATGACTAACCATCATCAAATAGAACTCAAGCTCACAATGCTTGATTCAAATAAAAGTTCAAGCTCAACAAAAGCATTCAAATGCCCTCACACCAAGAATGATCCCATGCTCACACAGAACTCATCAACAATCTAAAATTTTGGAATCAGCTACAACTCTCACACTACCAAAGATAAACACATGCATGATTCTACCCATAGGCTTGCCCTTATTTTCTCATCAACATTATTTTCAGCTTACTCAAGATCAGAAAGGTATTCCAAGCTGGCTTGTAGCTGGGTTGAGTGTAAAGGTATGATCATTTTGGTTTAGTGACTTCCACCTTCATGAAGTATGGCCTGCATTTCATGATTTCACCTTCTCTTTCACACTATATGATGTTCACAATCCACCCTATTATTCATTTAAGCATGACTCATTAGATACCCCATTTCTTTTGCTCATTTCACAAACTTTATTTCACAAACTCTTCTCTTTAATAATCTTTTTCTATTTTCACATTTTTCTTTTCTTTCTTTTTTTTTTACATGGAGGGGTTCCATTTTTTCCAACATGATCCTTCAAAGGTAGATTTTTCAAATTTGTTGGTTTACCTTCTGTTTCACCACACCCCCAACTTAGGCTTTCGGCGTAAGTTGGCTATTCAAATGAACCAATACTTCATGAAGGTTATAGGTGATGGGACAAAAAGGTCAAAGTTTTTTAAGTTTCTTCAAAAGAAAAGATAGTCTCAAATGGTTACAAGCTAGTTTCACACTCTCACAAGGTGGTGAAAAAGAGGTATAAGATCAATTTTGGCTTCCTCTTCACAAATTGTGCCTAATATCATTTCATTACTTGCATACATCAATCAATTGGACTAACGGAGAAAGTTCTAGGTATTGTCAATCACATACTTCAGGAAAACCTCGCAACACATGGCATTCGACACAATCATCAAACAAGACTCTACAATTTTTAGCTTACATGCAACGATCATCATAATAGATCAACTCAACAACTGGCTAGTCACAATGAGATGCTAGGACTTCAAATATGACTTACGTAACTCAATTTACCTCATCGGAGCTGCACAAACATGTTGTTCAATCGAGAGAATCATTCAAGTCATTGGTATTAATTATAAGTGATACTCAAAATTTCATGAGAGAACGACCATGCTCTCAAAGGTGGTGTCAAACCCCCACCCCACCAAGTATACATAACACTGTCCTCGATGCAAAATGAAAAGTAAAGAAAAAATGACAAAGGAAAAGGTACTAAAATAAAGGAACAAGGTTAGGAGAATTTGTAACACCCCGCACATGAAAGAGGAAGGCTTAGAAAATTTCAGGACTTCCAGGAGTCACCCACGAGGGAGAACCACAGTCCGTGATTGTAAAACCCAAAAAACTAGTAAGCTAAACTAGAGAGTTCTAGAGCATTGTGTTAGGGTTTTAGGGTTTGATTTGAGGGTTAGAATCGTAAAATGACTTCTCAAACTTAGAATGAAGGGTTTAGTTGTATAACGTCAAGGTACGACTCCCCAAAGACCAACCAAGGGTCCTTAAGGACCCCGAGTCAAACCCCCAAAGCTGCCAAAAAAGGGCCACCTACGAATGGCACCTACGACCAGTAGGTGATCCCACACCCCGTGGGAAGGGATCATGGGTCAAGTCCCCATTGGAGGAGCTCATACCCCAACCCATGAAGGACTAGTTTGGTCATGGGTCCATCCACGCTACGTAAGAGGGGGTCGTGGATGGGGTCCTACAATCTGCCTCAAGATCAGCCAAAGGTAAGTTAGTTTAGGTAATTTCTCTTTTAGTTATTTATTGTAGGGTCGGTTTA
>NC_064286.1:30977810-31000310 GCF_019186545.1 Solanum stenotomum | reverse complement strand
AAAATACTTTTACATGATAGGAATGTAAGGTGAGTTCCCTTACTCCTGATTAGTTAAACATGAGGTGATTACCCATGTCATGATAAAGGGAGTGTGAGGTGACTACCCTTTATGTAAGTATAACTCCAAAGCAAGTGGTGATTACCCATTAGCCTTTAGGTTGATCACGGAGGAGATTACATAAGATCCTTATGTGATGATGTGGAGGCGAATACCTACATTACACATTAACATAGATATGGAGGTGAATACCTATATCACATTAAAATAAATATGGAGGCGAATACCTATATTACTCTAATAGTGAACATAGAGGCGAATATCTATGATTCATTAGTAGGTATGACTAGAGGTGAATACCCTTGTCTTTATGATTCCATGATATGTATGGCTTGAGGTGACTCCCATTGCCCTTCATGATGAACTAAACATGTATGCCTTGGGGTTATTCCCCCTTGCATTTGTGAACATGAGCATGACTAGTTTGGACTGTAGCTTGGTAGGCCCCTCCAATAATGCATGACTAGTGGTGACTCTCCTTGTCTTTATTATGTTAAGAGATGATAAACATGAATTATGAACCTAAAGTGTCTAGCGTAGCATGGGTAGGATTATGGGGTCTTATTTATGAATGGCATAAGCTTGCCTTAAGGTGACTCATGAAGTGTTTCTCTTATATGATGTATGTTTAGCTTGGGTTGTTGCTATAGTTTCCTTCCATGTCATAATTGACTAAAGGTGATAATTCCCTTGTCTATATGAAGTAAGCTTAGAATGAGAGCAAATGAATGGTCGGTATGCACATGGTGACTTCAAGGTTATGCCTAGTTTGAATGGTATTATGGGATGTCTTTCATGCATTGCACAAGTATGCTTTGAGGTTACTTAGGAGTATAGTGCTCTTATGATAATGAAATCCTAGGTCTTGATTATGCATATAGACTATAATTAAGATGACCAAAAAGGGATACTTAAATTGGAGTATGCTTTGAGGTTACTTGAGAGTAGTCCTATTATGATATGAATGACTAGGAGTTAATTAATCCTTATATGATGCTTATGTTATAGACTTTTCTTATTATTATGATATTGTCTCTTATGCTTATAATTGGTCTTTCATGAAGTATTTCATATGATTATGGATTATGTCTTATATTGACTAACCCTTATCTTATGCTCTTATCTTGTTATGCTAGCTATCATATTTAGTACATTTTGTAATAAAGCATACTTTGCCTACATTTTCATCAAATGTAGGGTTTGGAGACTTGAGTTCTATTCTTGGAGGATAGATTTCTAAGGAGCAAGGAGTTGATGATTTGGTGAGTCCTCATAGCTTCGAGGACAAAACCCACTATTTCCTTTATGTCTTTTATTTTCATGTCATGAGACTATTGTATGGGATGTGTCCCAAAGAATTTAATTCAAGTTGACTATAGATGGTTTGAGACAAAGTGTAGTAAGACTTCCACTTGTTTTTATAAAGACTTTGATTGTATGGATAAAAGTTTATAAACTTTTCTGTACTTTTCTATTATCTTATGTTATGATATGTTAAAGGCTTATATGAGACCCCTTCGGGGTCAAGTACGCCATGTTACATCTAAGGTGTACCCCTGGGTCGTGACAAACTTGCTAATCAGAGCACAAGGTTTAGAATGGTTCTAGGATTGTCTCAAACCACTTCTAGTAGAGTCTTGTTCATATATTTGAAGCGCGCCACATTTATGAATAGGAGGCTATTGGATGTTTAGGAAATCTGACTTCTTCATTCTCTAAGTCGTGCCATAGAGTTTGGCTTTAGTAGGCCTTTCTTCTAATCCGTGCCCATTGATTTTCAGGGTATGGCTAATACAAGGGCAAATGTTAGGAGAGGTAAGAAAGGCAATGAGGAGCAATAAGTTCCTCTCGAAGTTCCACACCAAGCTCCTCCTCAAGCTCCATTTGATCCTCCGGATATGTGTAATGAGGAGATTAGGTCGGCCTTTATAATGCTGGCCCAAGCCATGATGGCACAAGTGAATAGGGAGCTGGTAGCTCCGAAAAACCCAATAAGGGGGATGGATGCTTCTAAGGTGAGAGAGTTTTTGAGGATGAACCATGTGGCTCCAAAGTGGAAGAGGATACTAATGGGTTTATAGAGGAGGTTTATAAGGTGCTAGCTATCATGGGGGTGATTTCGGTAGAAAAAGCGGAACTAGACGCTTACCAATTGAAGGATGTTTCCCAAATATGGTATGAACAATGGAAAGATGGTAGGCCGATAGAAGCGGGTCCCATAGATTTGGAGTTGTTTAAAAAGGCATTTACTGATAGGTTCTTTCCCTGAGAGTTGAGGGAAGCTAAAGTGGGAGAGTTCATCAATCTTAAGCAAGGTAGTATGCATGTTCAAGAGTACTCTCTAAAGTTCACTCAACTCTCCAAGTATGCTTCAACTTTAGTGGAGGATTCAAGGGCTAGGATTAATCATTTCATGATAGGAGTGTCTGAATTGATACAAAAAGAATGTTGTATGGCAATGTTTATTGATGATATGGATATCTCACATCTTATGGTTTTTCCCAACGAATTGAGGAGTCCAAACTCGAGGAAGAATCTAGGAGAAAAGGAGGTCTAGATTGGATGATGATGAGTCCGATGGATATAGTCACCTGAGGTTTAGGCAAAAGTTCCCCGGGCAAGGTCCCTCAAGTACTCCTAAGTTCAACCAAAAAATGGTGTCTAACACTAAGTCTCAAGAAGATGGTAGTGAGATTCTATTACCGGGGTGTAATAAGTGTGATAGAAGGCATAAGGGTGAATGCTTAGCAGGTTCTAATGTTTGTTTTGGTTGTGGTGAGTTGGGCCACAAGATAAGGCATTGCCCTAAGGTGGCTAGAAATGAAGAGGATAGTCATCGTAGGTCCCAACCCTACCCTTCCTCCGGTCCAATTGGCTTGGGTGGGAAGGCTTCAAGAAAGAATAGGCCTGAAGCTCTCCAATCTAGAGGTGAACAAGAGTGATCTCCTAATGTTGCTACCGGTATGTGTTTTATGGTTTAACTAGATTCCGTTGTTGCTTGTCTTTTATGACTTGATAAATTAGATATGATAGACTTTGATATTGACTTTAGTATGAATGAGCTTCATTTTTTCCTTATGTTATAAAACATGTTTAGAAGAGTTTGTGTAGGCTTACTCCCAAAGGGGAGATAGTGTGCCTATCTAGCAAGGTTATTGTGTGCTTATGTGTTATCATGATTTCCTAATATGCATGTTCATGAAAAAGTTTAGGTATTGATAGAAATGACTTATATGCATTGTTTTACCTCATGTTATAGTGTATTTGAGTAGAGTTGCATATCGACTTCATGAGATGAATATATGAGCATGCCTTAGTTTGGAGTTGAAAGATTTCAACTTGAATAAATGCATTTTGAGAGTAAATTACATTTAGTCTCAATGAGTGTATGTTGAGCATGTTATAGCTAGGAGATGGTAGCTCCTCCTTGAACATGGCTAGTTATGAGAATTTCATGCATTTTGGGTTGTTTGATGTAGTTCCTTCTCCCTTGTGTTGCATTAGATAAGTTTAGTTTGGAATTGAAGTTTTCCTCCATGTTTATGAGCATTTAAATGTGTTTCATGCATGATGGGCTGCTTGTCTAGAGTCGTTTCCTTAAGAAGTGTTAAGAATTGTCATTCGAGGAAGAATGATCCCAAGGGGGAGATATTGTAATACCCCGGAAACTAGTAAGCTAAACTAGAGAGTTATAGAGCCTTGTGTTCGGGTTTTAGGGTTTGATATGAGTGCTATAATCATAAAATGACCTCCCAAACTTAGAATGAAGGTTTTAGGGGTCTAACATCAAGGTACGACTCCCCAAGGACCAACCAGGGGTCCTTGAGGACGACCTCAAGTCAAACCCCCAAAGCTGCCCAAAAAGGGTACGGAGAGTAGGTGGACCCACGCCCCGTGAGAAGAGGTTGTGGGTCAAGGCCCCATTGGAGGAGCTGCAGACCTTAACCAACAAAGGACCAGTATGATCTGTGGATCTATCAGCGCCTCGTAGGTGGGGGTCTTGGATGGGGTCCTGCAATCTGCCTCAAGCTCGGCCAAAGGTATGTTAGTTTAGCTAATTTCTATTTTAGTTAGTTTATTGTAGCGTCGGTTTATATTGTTTTAGTAGACCTATATAACGGTTATTAAGCTATAAACTAACCCTTTACACTTCATAAATCCCAAACCCAAAATCATAACCAACTATCCCCCAAATAATTCTCTCTCAAACTCCATAAAAGAAGAAGAAGAAGAAGTAGTCTTGGATTGAATGTATGTTAGATTATTCATCTAAGGGTTCTTTCACCCATAGAGCCCCTTAGATTTCCCCCAATTGTGAAGAAAAACCCCAATCTAGCTAGGGTTTCTTCCTACATTGTGGGTCGTGTTTATGTATGATTACAATCAAGTGGATAATATTTAAATATGACTTATTTAGAATTTAATTTTGATATTATGATGAATTTATGTGATTTCAATGATTAACCCTAGCCTAATTGATGAATTTGGTATTATGTGAGTTTATGCCATGAAAGGTGAACTTGCTGATTCGTAGGTGATCTTCTAGAATTAGTTCTATGAGTAGTAATTGATTAAGAATACAAACATATAGACATGAATTAAAATAGAATAATGTGAATATGATGGATCTTGACTAGTAAAGTTAAAGTTGAACCTTTATGTTGAACTGTAACTAGAATCATTTGATAATGAAGAATGTGATTAGAATACCTTGAAATTTAGGTATGAATGATGATAGTAAGAAGTAAAGCTTCGAGTGTAAGGCTTGTTGTCATGAATATTGATGTAGATCATTAGGGTTTTGAGATCAAAACCAATTTGATTAACTAGGCATTATAGGTCTTCGGGAGTAAAGTCTATATGAGAATAGAAGTTTAATGGATAGAGTTATGGTGGAAGACCTTTACCTACCTAATCTACCGTATGAATGCTTGAATGTATGAAGTGGGTAGAATAACTTGAGTCATGATGATATCCATGTCTATTGTAGAATTCTAGATATGGTATTATGCATGAATATGATATGACGTGAAAAGTTTTCTTACATAAAATGATTCTAGGTTGAAAGTCTATTCTCACCTAAAATGAATCTAAGTCCTAGGACTATGAGATGTGATGAAGCTTGTGGTGATCTCCCTAAAAGACCTTTACATGATAGGAATGTGAGGTGAGTTCCCTTACTCCTAATTAGTTAAACATCAAGTGATTACCCATTTCATGATAAGAGGGGTGTGAGGTGACTACCCTTTATGTAACTATGACTCCAAATGCAAGCGGTGATTACCCATTAGCCTTTAGGTATATCATGGAGGCGATTACCTATGATCCTTATGCGATGATGTGGAGGCGAATACCTACATTACACATTAAAATAGATATGGAGGCGAATACCTATATCACATTAAAATGAATATGGAAGTGAATACCTATATTCCACTAATAATGAACATGGAGGCAAAAACCTATGATTCATTAGTAGGTATGACTAGATGTTAATACCTTTGTCTTTATGATTCCATGATATGTGTGGCTTTAGGTGACTCCCCTTGTCCTTCATGATGAACTAAAAATGTATGGCTTGAGGTGATTCCCCCTTGCATTTGTGAAAATGAGCATGACTAGTTTGGATTGTAGCTTGGTAGGCCCCTCCAATACAGGCATGACTAGTGGTGATTCCCCTTGTCTTTATTAGGTTAAGAGATGATAAACATGAATGATGAACTTAAAGTGTCTAGCTTAGCATGGGTAAGATTATGGGGTCTTGTTCATACATGGCACAAGCTTGCCTTAAGGTGTCTCATAAAGTGTTTCTCTTATATGATGTATGTTTAGCTTGGGTTGTTTCTATAGTTTCCTTCCATGACATAATTGACTAAAGGTGATAATTCCCTTGTCTATATGATGGGATGTGTCCCAAAGATTTTAATTCAAGTTGAGTATAGATGGTTTGTGAAAAAGTGTAGTAAGACTTCCACTTGTTTTTATAAAGAATTCGATTGTATGGATAAAAGTTTTTAAAATTTCCCATACCTTTGTATTATTTTATGTTATGATATGCTAAGGGCTTGTATGAGATCCCTTCGGGGTCAAGTACGCCATGTTACATCTAGGGTGTACCCCTGGGTCGTGATAGTGGTTGGACCCACACCATGTGGGATGAGATCCATAGGTCGAGACCCTAGAAACTGCCTGAGGCACTGAACCACGGCAAGGACCCACGCCCGTGGATAGGTCCACGGTCCATGGTTAGGAAGTTGTGGGTCAAGGTCCAGAAAACCAAGTCCAAACCACAAACCAAGCTTGACCAGGACGGACCGTAGGTCCAACCACGGTCCGTCAACGTGGTCTCCTTTGTGGGCCTGTGGGACGGTTAAGTTGAGGACTCATAGGTCTTTTTTGGTTTTAATTAGAATTATGTGTTGTCATTTTGACTAAACTTATACCACCTATATAAGGATTTTAGACCCCTAAACTCACTCAATTAAGAAATTCTCTCAAATCACAAAAGAATTCCCAAAACTCCTCTCAAAAGTTTTCTCTCTAGAAGGAAGAAGAGGAAGCTAGGTCAAGTTCATGGTCTCTAATCTTCAAGATTGTGAGGGCTTTTTAATCAAGGTAATATGTCTTTCCATCCAAGGGATCCTTCCTCCCATGGAGTCTCCTATAATTCCACAATTTAGAAAAAAAAATCCTGAATTCTAGCTAGGGTTACTTCCAATGTTGTGGGTTATGATGAATAATGATCCAATTGAGTGGATTATGGTTGTTTATGATTTAATTGATAGAATTACATGTTTTTAGAATGAATTTATATGTATCCATGCCTATTCCATTATTTGACCTAGAATTTATATAAGTGGGTTGATGTTATGAAGGGATACTTTGTGGGTTTAGGCTAGTCTATATAGGATAGATCAAATGTGATTAGAATTGCTTGAGAATGAAGCTTAGATGATGATCATGAGATCTAGGGATTTGAGAGTAAAGCCTATGATGTGAATTGTTAGTAATTGATGTTATTGTTGAGGAAAGGATACTTCCCACATGAATGGCTTAATTATGAATGCATGTACGTGAAAGGCTTTCTCGCATAAATGATTTCAGGTTTGAAATGATTTCTCACCTAAATTGAATCTAGACTAAAATGATAAATGAATGATGAGGCTAGTGACGACTTGCCTTTACCTCCATATGCAAGGATGAGGTGATTCTCATACTCCTTAGAATTGAACATGAGGTGAGTCCCTACATTCCTACTATTATAAACGGACATGGAGGCGAGTACCCATGCTCTTTATGAAATGATGTGGAGGCGAGTACTTGTGT
Source organism: Solanum stenotomum (assembly GCF_019186545.1). Taxonomy (NCBI): domain Eukaryota; kingdom Viridiplantae; phylum Streptophyta; class Magnoliopsida; order Solanales; family Solanaceae; genus Solanum; species Solanum stenotomum. The sequence continues at coordinate 30,992,924 of NC_064286.1, read as the reverse complement.
CATATGATGTGATTGTGGAGGTGAGTACCCATGATCTAAAAGTAAGTAAGGCAAGAGGCGAATACCCGTTAGCCTTTGTAAGTTAGGCAATGAGGGGAACCCCCATGTCTTTCAAAGTAAGTATAAACTAATGTGAATTATCTTATGAAGAAATGAATCTCTTGGATTGTTACGCGAAGTACCTTCTATGAGGTAAGTTGACTAAGAGGTGATGACCCAAGTTTTGACTAAGAATGAGTAAGGTTGCCTGAGAAGTATTCCTTTCTTATTATGATATTGATGTATGTGCATGATTATGCTTATGGTTTATATTGACTAACCATGATGTTTATATTGTTTATTCTAGCTATTGTATTTAGTCCTTAATTGTACTAACGCATACTCTTGCCTACATTCTTATCAAATGTTGGGTCCAGCGACATAGATTCTCACACTCGTGGCTAGCTCTGTTGTTGATCAAGGAAGTGAAGATTTGGTAAGTCCTTATTGTGTTCGAGGATGTGATCACCCTTTTCTCTTATGTCTTTCATTTCATTACTTGGACTATTGTATGGGTTGCATCCCAAGACTTTTTTCATGTTGTTTTAGATGGTTTGAGACTACAGTATTAGACTTTCGCTCGTTTTATATAAGACTTTGATTGTATTTAAATGTTTTAAATTCTCGCACCTTTTCTATTACTTTATGTTTTAATATGCTAAGTGGCTTGTATGAGGCCTCTTGGGCTCTTATATGCCTTGTTTCATCCAGGGGGTACCCCTGGGTCGTGACAAACTTGGTAATCAGAGCACAAGGTTTAGAATGGTTCTAGGATGTCTCAAACCACATCTAGTAGAGTCTTGTTCATAAGTGTGAATCACACAGCATTTATGAATGAGAGGCTATTAGATGTTTAGGAAACTTCACTTCTCTAAGTCGTACCATGGAGTTTAACTCTATAAGTCTTTCTCCTAATTCCTACCCAATGGTTTTCAGGATATGACTACTAGAAGGGCTAATGCTAGAAGGTTGGAGGAAGGAAATGTTGAGCAAGCGGTTCCTCCTCATATTCCTCCTCATGCTCTGATTGACCCGTTGAATGAGAATGTGATAAATGTGGAGTTTGGGTTGGTTTTCCAAGTGTTGGCTCAAGCCGTGATGGAACAAGACAATAGAGAGGTGGTAGTCCCCGCGAACCCAAGTTTGGGTACGGCGGCGGTTAGAGTGAGGGACTTTACAAGGATAAATCCTCCAAAATTTTATGGCTCCAAAGTGGAGGAAGACCCTCAAGAGTTTATCAACAAGGTCTACAAGATACTTGCTATTATAAAGTGACCCGGTAGAGAAGGCGGAGCTAGTCGCTTACCAACTCAAAGGAGTTGCTCAGATTTGGTTCAATCAATGGAAAGAGGCAAGGCCGGTGGAAGTGGGTCCCATGGAGTTGGAAATGTTCAAAAGTGCATTTCTTGATCGATTCTTCTGTCTAGAGATGAGAGAAGCCATGGTACTTGAGTTCATCAACCTTATGCAATAAAATATGAGTGTAAGGGAATACGCTCTGAGGTTCACTCAACTATCTAAGTATGCTCCTTCTACTGTGACAGATCATAAGACAAAGATGAGTAAGTTTGTGCGGGAGTGTCCGACTTGGTTGTCAAAGAATGTCGCACCGCTAAGCTTGTCCACGACATGGACATTTATCACCTTACGGTTCTTTCCCAATAATTTGAGGAAGAAAAGCTCAAGGAAAGATCTAGGGAGGCAGAGAGAGAAAGAGTGGATGATGGTAATTATTCATATTCTAGGTCCAGTGGACGGGGTTGTTCAAGGTTTCGGCAAAAGTTCTCCGGACAAGGTTCTTCAAATGCTCCTCCAAGGCCAAAAAATGAAAGGGTGTCTAACCCTAAGGCTCAAGAAGATAGTGGTAAGTCCTCCATGACTACTTGTGCTAAATGTGGGAGAAACCATGAGGGTAAGTGCCTAGCGGGTTCCAATGCTTGCTTTGGGTGTGGTAAGATGGATCACAAGATAAGGAATTGTCCTTTGGTTTCTTAGAATGAGAGAGATACTTGTCGTAGGGCTCAACCCTACCTTCATTCAGTCCAATTTGTTTGGGTGCAAGTGCTCCTAAGCAAAACTGTTTATACACTTTCCAAACTAGAGGTGATCAAGAGAACCCCGGATGTGGTGACCGGTATGTTAGAAGTTTTTCATATAGATGTTTATGCTTTACTTTATCCGGGGGCTATTTTATCCTTTGTGACTCTGTATATATCTATGAGGTTTGATGTGCTCCCTGATTTGTTATTAGAACTTTTTTATGTTTCTACCTCAGTTGGTGATTTTGTGGTGGATAGATGAGTTTATAAGAGATGTCCCATTTCCTTATCCCATATAGTCACTCTAATAAATTTGGTAGAGCTTGATATGATAGACTTTGATGTCATACTGGGGATGGATTGATTACATTTTTGTTATTCATCTATTGATTGTAGGACTAGAGTGATCAAGTTTTAGTTTCCAAATGAGCCTATCCTTGAGTGGAAGGGGGGAAAATCTATGCCTAGAGGTCAATTTGTTTCTTACCTTAAAGCTAGGAAAATGATTCCAAAGGGTTGTGTCTACCATATAGTGAGGATGAGGGATGTGGAGTCTGAAACTCCTATTCATGAATCGGTCTGGGTTGTAAAAGAGTTTTCAGAAGTTTTCCCTAATGATTTGCTCGGCATTCCTCTTGAAATGGAAATAGACTTCGGGATTGACCTTCTCCCTGAAACCATCCTATTTCTATTACTCCTTATAGAATGGCTCCGATGGAACTTAAGAAGTTGAAGGAACAGTTAAAGGACTTATTGGACATGAGTTTTATCCGATCGAGAATCTCTCCATGGGGTGCTCCAGTTTTGTTTGATAAGAAGAAAGATGGGTCCCTTCGTATGTGTATTGATTATCAACAATTAAACAGCGAGACCATTAAGAATAAGTATCATCTTCCAAGGAGAGATGATTTATATTACCAACTCCAAGGGGCAAGGTATTTCTCTAAAATTGATCTCTGGTTGCCTTATCACCAATTGAGGGTGAAAGAGGATGATATTCCAAAAATGGTTTTTAGAACCCGATATGGTCATTATAAAATCTTAGTTATGTCCTTTGGTTTGACTAACTCTCCGGCGGCGTTCATCGACTTGATGAATAGAGTATTCCGACAATATCTTGGCATGTTTGTGATAGTATTTATCGATGATATTTTGATATATTCAAGAAGTGAGAATGAGCATATTGATCATTTGAGGATCGTATTGCAAATCCTCAAGGCCCAACAACTTTATGTGAAGTTTAGCAAATGTGAATTTTGGTTGAGGTTTGTGGCATTCTTAGGCCATATTGTTTCAAGAAAAGGTATTGAGGTAGATCCAATTAAGACGGATGTGGTCAAGAGTTGGCCTAGACCTATATCACCGACAGATATTAGAAGCTTCTTGGGTTTGGTCGGTTATTATAGAAGGTTTGTTGAGGGGTTTTCCTCCATTGCTTCTCCTTTGACGGATTTGACTTAAAAGAAGGTCACGCTTATATGGTCGGATTCTTGTGCAAAAATTTTCCAAGACTTGAAATATAGTCTTATTTCAGCTCCGGTGTTGACCTTACGGGAAGGTACAGATAGCTTTGTTGTTTATTGTGACACCTCTAGAGTTGGGTTGGGATGTGTGCTTATGCAAAATGGTAAGGTGATTTCCTATGCTTTAAGGCAACTAAAAGTTCATGAGAAGAACTATCTTACCCATGACCTTGAGTTAGTGGCGATGGTATTTGCCTTAAAGATTTGGAAGCATTATTTGTATGGGGTTCATGTTGATATTTTCACTGACCATAAGAGTTTACAATATGTGTTTACTCGAAAAGATCTAAATATTCACCAAAGAAGGTGGTTGGAATTATTGAAGGACTATGATATGAGTGTTCTTTATCCCCCCCTCCGGAAAGGAAAATATAGCTGACGTTCTTAGTAGGTTGTCGATGGATAGTGTGGCACACGTTTATGATGATAAAAAAGAGTTGGCATGAAATGTGCATAGATTGGTATGATCGGGTGTTCGATTGCTAGATTTCGACAGAGGTGGTGTCATGGTCCATATGGTTCTAAATCATCTCTTGTAAATGAGGTGAAAGCCAAGCAATGTTTTGATCCGACTTTGATGGAATTGAAAGAAGCGGTACTCAAGAAGTCCGTTGAGGCTTTCTCCCAAGGGGGAGATGGGGAACTTAGATACCCACGTAGATTATGTGTTCCAAATGTTAATGAGCTAAGGGAATAAATTTTGGCAGAAGCCCATAGTTCACGGTATTCTATTCACCCAGGAGCCACCAAGATATATCATGATTTACGGGAAGTCTATCGGTGGAATGGGATGAACAAGGATATTGCGGTATTTGTGGCTAAATGTCCAAACTGTCAACAAGTAAAGGTTGAGCATCAGAAATCGGGAGGTTTAGCTCAAGATATTAGCATTCACACTTGGAAGTGGGAAGACGTAAGTATGGACTTTATAGTTGGTTTGCCTCGCACCCGGAGACAACATGACTCTATTTGGGTGGTTGTAGATTGGATGACAAAATAAGCACATTTCCTTCCCGTCAAGGTTTCTTTTATGGCGGAAGATTATGCCAAGTTGTATTTGACACAAATGGTAAGATTACATGGTGTGCCATTGTCCATTATCTCCGATAGAGGTAATTCGTTTACTTCTCAGTTTTGGAAATCCTTCCAAAACGATCTCGGCACTAAGGTTAAGCTTAGCATAGCTTATCATCCACAAATCGAGGAGAAAGCGGAGCGAACCATCCAAACTTTAGAGGATATATTGAAAGCATGTGTCATCGATTTGAAGGGAAGTTGGGATGATCACTATTCATTGATAGAGTTCGCTTATAATAATAGCTACCATTATAGTAATGGTATGGCCCCCTTTAAAGCTCTTTATGGTAGGAGGTGTAGATCTCCTATAAGGTGGTTTGAAGTGGGAGAAGTTTCTTTGATTGGACCCGAATTAGTTCATGAGGCTATGGAGAAAGTCCGGCTCATTAGAGAGAGGTTGAGAACCACTCAAAGCCAACAAAAGTCTTATGCCGATGTTAGAAGAAGAGACCTAGAGTTAGAGGTTAGTGATTGGGTCTATTTGAAAATCTCACCCATGAAGGGTGTGATGAGATTTGGCAAGAAAGGGAAGCTTAGTCCATGGTATGTAGGTCCGTATCAAATCTTGAGACGTATTTGTAAAGTTACGTATGAACTTGATTTTTGAAATGAGTTGGCAATGGTGCATCCCATTTTCCATGTCTCTATGCATAAGAAGTGTGTTGGAGATCCAACATCTATAGTTTCCCTTGAACGGTTAGGAGTTGATGAAAATTTCTCTTATGAAAAAGTTCCGGTTGAGATTCTAGACCGGCAAGTTAAGAGATTGAGAAACAAGGAAATAGCTTCCGTGAAGGTTTTGTGGAGAAACCACTTAGTTGAGGGTGCTACTTGGGAGGCCGACGCCAATATGATGTCCCGCAATCCTAACCTTTTTCCTCTTATTCTAGCTTGAGTTAATGAGTTCCTCTTGGTTTGCTTATGTTTGAAGTCATGTGTGTTTCCATGATTTCCTTATGATTATGCATGTTCATGAATTGCTTAAGTCTTGAAAGAAATGTCTTTTATGTTGTATTTTCCTCATGTTTTTGAGTATTGAGTATGAGTTGCTTATAGACTTCATGAGATAAGTTGTTGAACATGCCTTGACTTTGAGTGGAGATTTCCTCCTAGAATTTGTGCTTTTTGAGATTAAATTTCATATAAGCTCCATGAGATTGTGTTAAGCATTGCTTTTGAGTTTGGAGAAGGTAAGTTCCTCCTTGAAGTAAGAAATGTAAAAGTTTCATGCATATTGGGTTGTTAGATGTAGTTCCTACTTCCATCTAGTGCATTGAGTATGTTTAGCTTGGAAATGAAGTTCCTCCATGGTTATGTGCATTTAGATGATTTGTATGCATGATGGGCTGCTAGTCTTGAGTCTTTCCGTATAGAAACATGCTTAGAATCTCATTCGAGGACAAATGATCCCAAGGGGGAGATAATGTAACACCCCCTACACAAAAGAGGAAGGCTTAGCAAATATTAGGACTTCCAGGAGTCACCCACGAGGGCAAACCATACCCCGTGGTTGACCCAAGCCATGTGGGTGAGCTCCATAAGTCGAGACCCTGGAAACTGCCTGAGAGAGTGAACCACGGCTAGGATCCACATCCCGTGGATGGGTCCACGGTCCGTGGTTAGGGAGTCGTGGGTCAAGGTCCAGAAAACCAAGTCCCAGACTACAAACCACTCTTGACCAGGATGGAATGTGGGTCCATCCACAGTCCATCGAGGTGGTCTTATTGGTGGGTCTGTGGAATGGTTAAGTTGAGGACTTATGGGTCTTTTTCGATTTTAATTAGAAATAAGTGGTGTCGTTTTGACTAAAATTAAACCACCTATATAATTATTTTAGACCCCTAAACTCACTCAATTAGGTCATGCTCTCAAATCCCAAAAGAATTCCCAAAACTCCTCTAAAAAATTCTCTCTCTAGAAGGAAGAAGAAGAAGGAAGAATAGGAAGCTAGGTCAAGTTCAAGGTTTCCAATCTTCAAGCTTGTGAGGGATTTGTAATTAAGGTATGATGGCTTTTCATCCATGGGATCCTTCCTCCCATGGAGTCCCTTAGAATTCCACAATTTAGAAAAAGAATTCCCCAATTCTAGCTAAGGTTTCATCCAATGTTGTGGGCTATGATGAATGTTGATCCATTTGAGTGGATTATGGTTGTTTATGATTAAACTGATAGAATTGCATGTTTTTAGGATGAAATTACATGTATCCATGCCTATTCCATGATTTGACCTAGAATTTATATAAGTGGGTTGATGCCATGAAGGGGAACTTTATGGGTTTAGGCTTGTCCTTATAGGATAGATCAAATATGATTAGAATTGCTTCAGAATGAAGCTTAGATGATGATCATGAGATCTAGGGCTTTGAAATTAAAGTTTATGATGTGAATTGTTAGTAATTGATGTTATTGTTGAGGAAGGGGTACTTCCTACATGAATTGCTTTATTATTAATGTATACGTAAAAGGCTTTCTCACATGAATAATTCTATGTTTGAAAGGATTGCTCACCTATTATGAATATAAACTAAAATGACAAATGAATGATAAGTTTAGAGGGGACTACCCTTGACCTCCATATGCAAGGATATGAGGTCATTTCCATACTCCTTAGAATTGAACATGAGGTGAGTCCCCACGTTCCTACTATGATGAATTGACATAGAGGCAAGTACCCATGCTCTTTATGAAATGATGTGGAGGAGAGTAGCCTTGTCATAAGATGTGATTGTGGAGGCGATTACCCATGATCTAAAAGTAAGTAAGGTGAGAGGCGAATACCATTAGCCTTTGTAAGTTAGGCAATGAGGCGAATCACCATGTCTTTAAAAGTAAGTATAAACTAATGTAAATTATCTTATGAAGATATGAATAGCTTGGATTGTTGTGTGAAGTACCTTCCATGAGGTAAGTTGACTAAGATGTGATGACCTAAGTCTTGACTAAGGATGAGTAAGGTTGCTTTAGAAGTATTCCTTTTTTATTATGATACTGATGTATGTGCATGATTATGCTTATGGTTTATATTGACTAACCATGATGTTTATGTTGTTTATGCTATCTATCATATTTAGTACTTAATTGTACTAACGCATACTCTTGCCTACATTCTTATCAAATGTAGCGTATGGCGACATAGATTCTTACACTCGTGGCTAGCTCTCTTGTTGATCAAGGAATTGAAGATTTGGTGAGTCCTCATTGTCTTCGAATATGTGATCACCCTTTTCTCTTATGTCTTTCATTTCATGACTTGAACTATTGTATGGGTTGCATCCCAAGACTTTAATCATGTTGTTTTAGATGGTTTGAGACTATGGTATTAGACTTCCGCTCGTTTTATAAATGACATTGATTGTATTTAAGAGTTTTAAATTCTCGTACCTTTTCTATTACCTTATGTTATGATATGCTAAGTGGCTTGTATGAGGCCTCTCGGGGTCTTATACACCTTGTTACATCTAGGGGTACCCCTGGGTTGTGAAAGAACACTTCACTATGAGGCCCATTGTTGAAGCTTGTTAGAGATCGCCAAACCACTCAGCGAACCGTCGAACTGCATGTGGCTCGCCAAAAGTTACAGAACACTAGCCCTGCAAATGTGACCAAAGGGTGGTCGAAGTCGAGCTTGCCGAACCCCATTGGCGACCTCTAAACAGTGGCAGCATCACAGAATATTCCAGATGTCATGCCCTTCGGAAGTTATCAGAAGGCGATAGAAGTCGGGCTTGCCGAACCTCATCTGAGCATCGCGGAATAGACTGGCCGCTTTGCCAAATATTCTAGGACGATGGTCCTCCCATCATGTGCAAAAGGTGAACCAAATTGCTACCGCCGAAATGGTCGTACCATCGCACAATCACCTATCCCTGCACATCCAACACACATTATTTGAAAACAACTAAAGCTTGGGTTGCCTCCCAAGAAGTGCCTTATTTAACGTCGTGGCACGACGTGAAAATGCATTTATGCATCTTCCAAATACACCAATTCAATTACCGTATCTCATGACATTCTAAAAAATAGAGTTTCAGACGCCCCCATTCACGTTGAAAGCTGATCCATCTTTAATTTCCACTTCGATTGCCCCATTTGTAAATACTCGAGTCACTTTGAATGGACCAGACCACTTCGATTTAAGTTTATTGAGGAAATGTCTCAAGAGAGAATTGTAGAGCAAAACAAAATCACCGGCTCAGAATTCACACAGAATGATTTTGGCATCATGCCACTTCTTCATTTTCTCCTTATACAGGGATGAACTTTCATACACTCTCAACTGAAATTCCTCCAACTCATGAAGTTGATTTACTCTCATTTTCGAAGCTTCCTCCCAGTTTAGATTTGTATCTTCAATGCAGTATGATAAGCCCATAGAGCATCGTCCAACTTTCGAGACCAATCCGTTTGATTTGCATTCATAGTTTTCGCCAAATTACTTTTAATCTCTCAGTTTGAAACCTCAATTTGGCCTCTTGTTTGTGGATGATATGGCATTGAAACTTATTTTTGACCCCGTATTTGCTCAATAATAAGGCAAACATCCGGTTGCAAAAATGAGATCCTCTATCACTGAAGATAGCACGTCGGGTACCAAATTATGTTAAAATATATCGCTTTAAGAATTGCACAACACTCTTACCCTCATTGTTGGGTAATGCCACAGCTTCCACCCATTTGGAAACATAATCAACCGCCACGAAAATGTACTTGTTTCCGAAAGAACTCACGAACTGACCCATTAAATCTATTCCCAAAACATCAAACAACTCAACTTCTATGATGGGGTTAAGAGGTAATTCATGCTTTCTTGATACACCTCCTTGCTTTTGGAAAGGTATGTATTGTTTCATAAAGCCATGCACGACTCGTATAGTGATAGATAACAATAGCCACTTTGAAGCACTTTTGTTGATGTTCGCACCCCGCTATGATGTCCACCAAAAAGTGAAGTGTGACATGTGTTGAGAATTTCATTGACTTCCTATTTCGGTCTGCATCGTCTAATTATATGGTCTGCACATTCTCTGAAAAGATACGGTTCAACCTAGAAATATTTCTTTACATCGAACAAGAACCGCTTTTGTTGGTAGAAATTCAGACCCTCAGGTATTATTCCACACACTACATAGTTTGCAAGATTAGCATACAAGGGGTGTTGCTTTGGGTTACCCTCATCACTGTTACATTTGGAAATTCAGCCACAATGTCCCTTTTTTTGGGGTCAATAGTATTGATTTGTAACCGCGACAAATGATCTGCCACTTGATTTTCACACCCCTTTCGATCTTTTACTTCAAAATCAAACTCTTGCAAAAACATGACCCACCTATAACATTGGTTTCTCTTCCTTCTTAGCCATCAAGTGTCTAAAGGTTGCATGACCCGTATGCACCACCAGTTTGGTTCCCAAAAGATACGCTCTAAATTTTTCAAACGCATACACCACTGCCAATAATTCTTGCTCCGTAACGGTATAGTTCTTTTGCGCCACATTCAGTGTCTTACTTGCATAATAAGTTGGGTGAAACAACTTCCCTTTTCGTTGACCAAGGACAACTCCTAAAGCAACCCCACTAGCATCACACATGAGCTCAAACGGAATACACCAATTAGGGGCAACCATGATTGGGGCTGACACCAACTTTTCTTTGAAGCATAAAAATGCCTTTAGACAAGTATCATCAAAATTGAAAGTCGAATCCTTTTCTAACAATTTTCAAAGAGGGTGTGCTACTTTGGAAAAATCCTTTATGAATCTCCTGTAGAAGCCCACATGGCCTATAAAACTCCATCCACCTTTTACCGAGATAGGAGGGGGAAGTTTGGTAATGACTTTAACTTTATCTTGATCCACTAGCATGCCTTCTCCTGAAATTTTATGCCCCAAGACAATTCTCTCCTTTACCATGAAATGACACTTATCCCAATTTAAAAGTAGGTTGGTTTCTACACATCTTTGTAGTACTATCCCAAGATGTTCAAGACAATCTTCAAAAGAATCACCAACGATTGAGAAATCATCCATGAATACTTACATTGAGTCTTCCACCATATCGGAGAAAATAGAGAGCATACATCGTTGAAATGTCACCGGGGAATTACATAACCCAAAAGGCATCCTCTTAAAAACAAATGTTTTGTAGGGAAAGTAGTCTTCTGTTGGTCTTCTGGTGCAATGAAAATCTGGTTATATCCAGAATAACCATCCAAAAAGCAATACCACCCACGCCCCACAAGCCTATCAAGCATTTGGTCTATAAACGGGATTGGGAAATGATCTCTCTGGTCCATGCATTTAATTTCCGGTAATCGATGCATACCCGCAAGCCAGTAACCGACCTCATGGGGACAAGTTCACCTTTTTCTTTTGGAACTATTATGATCCCCCAAAACCTTAATTTACCTACTCTCTCGAGCTAGATAAGTAGGATCGAATTAAGATTCACTCTCTCGAGCTGAACCCATAACAAACCAATCACTACAATCATTAATTGATAACCTTAATTCTAAAACATCTTTCTCAAGCAAGCAAAAAATACTAAATTAGAACTGCATCAACTACAATTCATGAATTTAAAACTCAATTACGAATCAAACCCACTTTAAAACAGCAATCAATTCAATAATCACTAACACCCATAAGTTAATCTGAGCAATTAATCACATAATCTCACCCCCATGAATATGAGTTTCGGCTACTCATTATGAAAAGCACATAAATATTACCAATTGTATTCTTCATACGATGGGTAACGGAATTCACATCTTCACAATACGTCTAATCAACTCTCCCACTCAAATTGAACTTCAAAATCTAGTTATAACTTAGAAAAACAAAGTTTCAGTTCAAAACCCAGAGTCTACAATGTCAGGATGCTCTTTTCTCTTTTTGAAATTCAATTAGTACGTTTTTAGATTTTGGCCTTCGGGGTCATTCGGCGGTATAAGTCGAGTGTCACCAACCAGGTTGGCGACGCGCCAAATGCTTCTATCCATCGCCTTTTCATCTAGAGTCATCACCATTTTTCTGATGTAACATTAGGCTATCCAGGTTGGATTCACTGATTGGTTCGGCAATGCACCATTTGCCCTTTTTTTATCGTCATTTTTGTGTGCATATTTATTAATAATTTTGCAACATTTGGCGAGCAGAGTCTCCTTCGCCGATCCAATCAACATGTCACCGAAGGGTACCTTGCATCGCCCAAATTCTCTTATCCAAAGGTCGGTACGCTGTAACTTTAGGCGAGCAAAGAGACCACTCGGCAAACCGTTGAGTGGCTTTGGCGATCTTCAGCTTTGTTTTTCTTCTATCTTTTGCCCTTTAATGTCCTTGCATTGCTCTTTTGTCTTCCTAGCTACAAATCAACACATAAGCATCAGTTAAGAGCATAAGTCAGGACAATGGGGACATTAAACTATGATTATTAAGCCCTAAATGAGTCAAATTCCCAAACTCATCATTCAGTCCCAAACTTAGGCAAAATTCAAGATCTAAAGATGACACCTACGGCAGTGGACCACAGTCCGTTGATGGACCCACGGACGGTAGGTTTGTTTCGTTGTCAAGGTCTAGAGTTTGTTGGTCTCTGAGCCCACCCATGGTCGACCAATACATTTTGTGGTTTGACCTACAGACCGTATGTGAGGTTCAATAGTTACTTAGAGGAAAATGATTGTTGGGTCAACTTCAAACGGTCATATCTTTTAGCACAAAATGAATTAGGTGGCCTGGGACCTTTCAAATTAAAGATAATTGAATCCTCTTTCCAACTCCACTGAGTTTGCTAAAATCTAACCTTGGAGTTAAAAGTTATGCTCATTTTAGTGAAGTCGTGTCAGGTAGAGCATGAACGACGACCTAGTAGACGGGCGTTAGTTTAAATGACTGTTTGTCAATCCCGTAGTAGATAACACTCGTAATCTTTAAGTCAGGATCATTTTTGTCCTATCTCCTATGTGTTGGGCACTTAAATGATGTCATTTGATGCCTAAACTACGTCGTTTTACTCAGTCTAAGCTAAATAACTTAGTCACAATCTGCCCAAGGCCCTCATTCTCCTAAAAACACCCAAATTAGAGCAAAAAGAAGAGGAAAAGTCGACCAAGACTCCCAAAAACAAGCAACAGTGTTCTTCGAAGTTCAGCCCCGAAGTCCAAAGGATTTCTTCCTAGATTTCATCACCAACTATGTGGAATTTTACTAGTGGGTTCCTTTCACCCATTAGGTCCCTAGAATTTAGTTAGTTCCTTGATTCGACAAAACTTGTTTAGACATAAGGTTTGTAAAACCTTGGGAATTGTGATGATTTCAGTTGTTATAGTATCCATAGTCTAAATAACATGTTTTCTTGGAAACGTTGCTTAATTCCTTGTATAAAACTCAGAACCCTAGTTTGTGTTAATTCTCTTATTTCATGAATTATACTTGCTAGGTCATTTAAATAGAAATTCATGCTCCAGATTTTGAATGTCACATTCTCAGTATATAAATGTTGCATTCTCAGTTAGCATGTCAATATTTTAAGTTATTCAGTATTTAGTGCATTTTAGATTCATATAGTTGGGAATGAACTTAGCATAGAGTTGGACTAGGGTTCAGGGTACCCTTATATTCGAAGAACTACGTGCGCGCGTATGATTATAAGTCCTCTCTATTGGGCATCAGTATTAGTGATCACGCCACGGTCATGCCTTTATACCCCTGGCAAGGTATATTGGTTCCTCTCGATGGGGCGTATACATCGGACTCCAAGTTTAGCTCATGTGGTTTATGTCGGTTAATAGTAGCTCCCACAGTCGGACTCTTAGTGGATTGACCAAGGTTTTAGCATTTACATCAGTATATAGTTCAGCATGTTATCTTCATGATGGTTATTGCATTCAGTTCATTTTCCAGTTATGCATCAGTACATATCTATATCCTTGTTTAGATTATATCATTGCTAAGTTATGCATTTTTCAGCTTATAAACTTTGTTTATCTTAGCATATCTATATCCTGCATGCACAGTACATTGAATGTATTGACACATACTCTGCGCTACATTCTTTCATGATGTAGGTTCAAGTACTCAGCATCAAGATCACGCTTAAATTGATTCTCAATCCGCATTCAGCAGCTTCAGTGTTGAGTCCTCATATTCCGAGGACAATAGACATGCTTTCATTTAAGTCATTATTTTTAGTTTCAGTTTTGTTATAGTTAGTTGGGGGCATGTCCCATCAACTCAACTCAGTTAGTATGGTCATGATATGCAAGATTCAGGGTTAGCTTGGGGTCACTCATGATCCTAGGTCTCGTGTTATGTCAAGGGGGTAGCCTCGGGGCGTTAGGGTCACACTTATGAAGATAAAGGACTTGGTTCTCTTATTTAGTTTGAGATGCCTTTAATATAGTAGAACATGATGATGCAGACAGACTCGTGAAGGCCTTGAATATAAAGAACTTGAGAAAAATTAGCTAAAGCCTTGTCTTGTTGAAACAAGTTGTTACATTATCAAGATTTCGTTTAATAATTGGCTAGTAAACTAATAATTTTTTGCTTGAGTGATTATACAATGAATATCTGATAACTCGGTCTCATACTATAATAGGTACACACTCCAAGTGCATCTCAAACAATGTTTAGAAGGTCTGCGGATATTATCCCTACTCTTTTACTAACAACATTAAGTGAATCATCGAGGAGCACACAAAAGGGGAACCTGGTTTCTCTGTAATATTCACGTATGTAGCATCATTTTTTAATGCAGGAATTTTCTGAGTTTGTGTAAACATAAGCACTAGTGAACCTGGTCGATCATCAAAAATCTAATTCTTTTAAAAAACACCAAGAACCCTTTCTTTTACAATAAGCATCATTCAACTCCAAACCACTCCAACGATGAAAACCTCATTCTTGAAGTCACCCTTGCTTTAATTTAGGGGAACCTTGTTTTACCTCTCACATCTGAACTAGGTTCATAAATTCCAAATTGATATTCCATCAATTCTAAGTGTATAACCAGTTATCTCTCAGGGGGAACAATTCTCTTAGGAACAATTATTGGTGCTTTCTTTCATTATTGATAAATTCATCTCTATTGCACCAAATTGTGATGAATATCTTGCTTATAGTTGGTACTCCTTGGAAATATCATCAATAAAAGGTCTATCCAAAAAAGGGGTGAAAAGTTCTAAGAAAGAGAGCTCCATAACATAGTTGTTGTTGCTCTGTCACGACCCGAGAGCACCCCCAAGTCGTAACATGCGTATTCGACCTCTCGGAGGTCTCATACAAGCCCTTAGCATTCATCACATTAGATATGTAAAATAGTGCGGAATTAAAAACTCTTTAAATAAAATCCCATAAGACTCAAAGGTCACTTTTAAAAACATCATTCAAAAGTACACAAGCGGAATACTAAGTCTCTTAGCCATCTTAGACATAAACG
>NC_064286.1:30909921-30975284 GCF_019186545.1 Solanum stenotomum | reverse complement strand
AAGAATGAATTAAAACAAACCTTTTTAAAAGTTTTAATACCATGTATAGGAATTAGAAATAATATAAAATATACCCACTTTTTAATTTAACTAAAATTAATATTTACGAAAATGCCCCTTAAATTTCCGGACGGACTCCTTGCCAACTGCCCAACTTTCAAAGGGTATAACTCGCTCCTACGAACTCGGAATCGGGCAAACTCGGTGGTGTTGGAAAGATCGTTCCAAGGGCTTTCCAAACATAACTGGAACTACTCCTGGATCATCCTGAGCTAGGAGTTATGACTGCTCAAAGTTGGCCAAAAACTCACTGATTTCCCACACTTAACCAAATTTCCAGATTCAGAACCTTTTTTTTCCAAAAGTGACTACTTCCAATTTCATAACTCCAATTTATGCTTAAACTTTAAAAATTCATACGTTAGGCTCTAGTTTCACCTATCTATTTTTAGGGTCGCTACATGCTCATAATGCTTGAAAATACTCACATGGTCTCCTTGAAATTGACTATGCTCAACTGATGATGGACCTCATGTTGCTCTTGATGTAATTTCACATTCTAAGAAAACTGATCATAACGAAGGAGCTGGTGCACAATGAGCGTACTAAATTTTTTTTATAGATGGCACTAAATATCATTTTTCCTCCTCATCAAATTCTGGTCCCTTTTTTGATAAAAATACTCTTTTAGTTTCTTTTTACTTATCACATTTCAAATTTTTTATCTCTATCCAGTTTACTCATCTAAAGATTAGCCGCCTGAAACCTAAATTTGCCTACCATTTTGTCATGGCCGCCACGGCCGCCGGCCAACCTCTGACAGCTGAGGTTGGCCTATCGCAGGGGATACTGGAGGGAAACAAAATTTCTTATGCCAACACTCTAATAGCACCAAAACCAAAGCAATTTAACATAGGGATGAAACCATTGACATATCTGCATGGGGAACCAAAGCTCGTATGGAAGGAGGAGGAAGTTTAACAAATGATAATTAACGAAGACCTACAATACGCAGTGATTGGGAAATTTTCTTATGGATGGCCAGACATCCAAGAGTTGAGGAAATTGATACCAAAACAATGTTGTTTGAAAGGGTAAGTAAATATTGGGTTATTAAGTAGTAGATATATATTGATTAGGGCCTCATTGCTATGTGAACTTGTTATCAAAACCTCAATTTTATATCGTTCATAACAATCGGTCTACCCAATAAGAACTTTGAAATGGGACCCTTTGTTTGATCCAGAGGAGGAAACGACGATAGCGATAGCATGGATCTCTTTCCCATCACTGCCACCAAACTTTTTTGGTAAAGAGACGATCATTTCAATGGTTGCAGCAGTAGGATGACCATTACAAGTTGATATGGCTACTCAAAACAAGACAAGGTCAAGTTGTGCTAGGGTGAAGGTAGAGGTGGGTCTTTTAGGAGAATGCCCAAAAAGAATTAATATTGGGATGAGGAAAAACACAGGGGAAGTTATGGAAAAATGGGTGACAATTAAATATGACTATATTCCAAAGTATTGCACAATTTGCAAACTTCAAGCGCATAATGAGAAGGAGTGCTATGTTTTACATCCCAAACTTTTCACATAAATGGAACAGGCAGAGGAGGGAGAACAGCTGCAAGTCAATAAAGAAGACAAGGCTGCTAGTGTTAATCAACAAGCAGGGAAAGGGATAAAGGGATAAAACCAAGATCAATTTGGCAGATGTAATGAGGAAAATGAAAAGTTGACTTAGGAGCATGATATTATTAAGAAGGGGAGGAGGATTGGGCACAGAAGGGGGTATCATAATCAAAGAAGAAAACTAGAACAAGTATGGACTTAAAGGGTACAAGAAAGGAAAAGAGTAGAAGTGGATACAAAGAACCAATTTGGAGCCTTAAAAGATACAATATCTGGACAAGAGGACAACAATGAGGTAGAAAGAGTGGACAAACAAGAGACACATGTTAGAAAAGGGGTTGAAGACAAGGTGGAAGGGAGAGGAGCAGAAACTGTTAAAATCAGATGTCATAGGGAGAACAACGATAAAAGTTCTGAGCAAAGTCTAACAATTTACAGCCCATCCTATGCTGTAAAAGACACAAACATCACTGTCAGTGAGGAATTAATACAACAGGAGAGTGTGAGAAAGAAGTGGAAGGGTAGTGGAGAAAATACTAACAAAGGAGAAAGCAGTTGTGTCAATTGGGGAGCAAGCAACAGACTTTTTTAATTCCAATATAGACCCAGCAAACGCCAGAAGAGTTACAAGATAAATAGGATACAGAGGAGGAAGAGAGTCTGGAAGCTAATATACAGGAATTAGGAAGAGAATGAGACCTATCCCCTAGGCAAATACAAAAATTAAAGGGAAGATATGGGGAAAGCAGGAAACACAGTCGAGACATGGCTTATGTAAACACAAAGAGCAGAAAGATCATCCCCCTCACAATTTATCAATGATTGGCAAACTACTATTTTGGAACATTAGGTCGATAAAATCTCAAAATTCTTTTGAAAGGTTACTGGATCTAAATAGGAAACATTATTACTCATATATTGCTATTTTAGAGCCTTTTCAATGTCCATCAGAGTTGGAGAAGTACAGGAGAAGACTAGGAAAGCAGCAAGCCAAAGTTAATTGCTCTTCCAAAATTTGGTTGTTTTGGGATGAGGAGTGGGAAGAGCAAGAATGTTTTGATACAGTGCAACAAATTACAATTACTCTAAAGCATAGGGACAACAATGTTGTTGTTAAAATTACAACAGTGTATGCTAGATGCAGTGCCTTGGAGAGATTGGAATTGTGGGAAGACCTAGAAGTGGTTGTTAATAATACAAATTGTCCATGGATGGTAAGGGGAGATTTCAACACCATAACAGATGAGTCAGAGAAGATGGGAGGTCTGCCAGTCTCACAAATTGAAGTGGAAGATTTTGTTCAATGTATTAGTTCTTGTGCATTGAATGAAATAAAGTTCTCAAAAAGCAAGTACACCTGATGGAATGGCAGAATAGAAGTTGAATGTACTTTCAAACGGCTAAATAGTCTTTGGGAACAATAAATTCATGAAAGAGTTGCAGAACAATGAAGTACAACATTTGATCAGGGAGGATTCTGACCATGCCCCACTACATGTTACCTGCAATACCACACAAGAGCAGATTTCCAAGCCTTTTAGGTTTCTTAACTTCTATACAAAACACCACAGTTTTGAACATACAGTGGAAGAAATATGAAAGATGGAGGCAATAGGTTCCCCTTTTGCAGTGGTACAAACTAAATTGAAAAGGGTGAAATCAACTTTGGTACAATGGAGCAAAAACACATTTGGAAATATTGTCCAACAGGTGGAAACTTTAGAAGATGTGGTGAAGATCAAGGAGATTCAATTGGAAATCAACCCATCAGGAGAAAACAAAACTGCACTAAAGATAGTTGAAGCAAATCTAAAGAGGTATTTGAAAATTGAGGAAGAATATTGGAAGCAAAAGGTAGGGATGAGGTGGTTTCAAGATGGTGATAAAAACACAAAGTTTTTTCACGCCTATGTGAGGGGAAGAAGAAGAAAGTTACGGATCTCAGATAAAGACTAGCCAAGGTGATATGATTACATCCACAATGAATATTGGGGAAGAGGCATTGAATGTGTTCAAGGAACAATTTAAGGAGACCAATGAGCCAACAGATTTCACAATGTTGGACAATATTTCTAAAATGGTAACAGAGGTATAGAATGAAGAGATGGGAAAGGTACCTACAGATGGATTTTCAGGACAATTATTCCAAAGCTATTGGAATATTGTTAAAGTGCACATTGTCAACATGGTTAGAGCCTTTTTTGTGGTCAGGAGCTCCTAAGGTATATAACTCATACTAACCTAGTCCTGATCCCTAAGAAGGAGGTGGTTGATAATTTTGGTGACTTGAGACCTATTAGTCTAAGTACCTTTATGAACAAAATCATTTCACGGGTGTTGCATGAAAGGTTGGAAAAAGTGCTTCCAACCATTATTTCTCATAATCAAGAAGCATTTGTGAAAGGAAGAAGCATTACAGAGAATGTTCTCTTAGCACAAGAAATTATAAGAGACATTAATAGAAGAAACAAGCTACATAATGTGGTGGTGAAATTGGACATGGCTAAGTCATATGATAGAGTGTCATGGATATTCCTCACTAAGGTGCTAAGAAGTTTTGGATTCTCAGAAAGGATTATTGACATGGTGGTTAGGTTGTTAGCAAACAATTAGTACTCAGTGATTGTGAATGGACAATCTTTTGGCTTCTTCCAATCCTCAAGAGGATTGAAGCAAGGGGATCCACTTTCACCAACTTTATTTATTATAACTACAGAAGTATTGGCCAGAAATCTCAATCAACTTTCCAGGGACCAGAAATTCAGAGGTTTTGGACTACCCAAATGGAGCTAAGAGAGCAACACTTGAGTTATGCTGATGATACTACATTGTTCTACTCAGGACAACCATATTCAATCAAGAAAATTATGAAGGTATTGAGAGATTATGAAGAGGTGTCAGGACAGATGATCAATCTAGACAAGAGCATTTTCTACTTGTATGAAAAGGTACCATTTGGAATATGTAATCAAATAAAAAGGATTACACGGATCAAACACGGAGTTTTCCTTTCACCTATCTAGGGTGCCCCATTTTCTATGGAAGGAATAAAAAAGGCCATTTTGAAGTGTTGATCAAGAAGGTGATAAAACGATTAAGTTCATGGCAGAACAGGTTGCTCTCTTTTGGTGGAAGGTATGTCCTAATAACCCATGTTCTCCAATCAATGCCTATCTATGTTCTTTCTGTCATGAATCCACCTGATGGTGTTATCAGACAACTGCATAGAATTTTTGTAAAGTTTTTTTGGGCTAATACAGTTGGGGCTAAGAACAAGCATTGGGTTGCTTGGGAAAAAATGTACTACCCAAAAGCGAAAGGGGGATTGGGATGGAGATCATTACATGATGTTTCAAAGGCTCTTTTTGCTAAACTGTGGTGGAAGTTTAGAACCTCTACGAATTCTATATGGGCTTCTTATATGTGGAACAAATATTGTAAGAAACATCATCCAATTATTGCCCAGTGGTGTGGGGCATCTCATGTGTGGAAAAATATGGCATTAGTAAGGGAAGAAGTGGAGCATGAAATATGGTGGCAGATTAAGGGGGGCAATTCTAGTTTCTGGTTTGACAACTGGACTAAGAGCACTATATCATATTGAAGAAAATGCCAAGGAAGAAGAGGTGGAAGTGAAGGAATTCAGTACGGAAGCAAGTTGGGACAGGGAGAAGCTAATGCAGAACCTTACCACTGATTTGGTGGAGTATATCATGGAGAACATAACACCTCCAAATACACAGAGTTGTAATATTGTAGCTTGGTGGATGGCAAGTACACAAGGAAAATAAATTGCTAAGTCAGCCTAGGACATAATGAGGAAGAAACAAGAACAAATAAGAGATTATGAACTAGTTTGGCATAAGGGGCTGCCATTTAAGATTAATTTCTTCCTATGGATGGTCTGGAAGAGTAAAATTGCTACTGATGATAATTTAAAGAAGCTGAAAATCAGTATTGTGTCTAGATGTTGGTGCTGTGATAGGAAGGAGGAGGAAACAATGGAACATTTATTTCTAACAGCTCCCATAGCCAACAAGCTATAGGGGTATTTTGCTCATTTTGCAGGATTCAACACAGAAGAGATACATATGCAACAACTTGTAATTACTTAGTGGAAAAATGAGTCTGATTCAAAACTGCATAACATATACAGAGCTATGCCAACAATTATAATGTGGAGCTTGTGGAAAAGGAGGAATGCTATCAAACATGGTAGTAGACTCAGTTGGGATGGACTGGTGGACATGGCCATGGAAATGGTAAGACAGGTAGTGAAGACTCAATTCCATGGATAAAAAAGATGAGATGGACATGGCAAGAGGTAGTACACATACTCAATCAATATAAGTCAAAGATACATGTTTTAAGTGTCATATGGAAACCTGATGAAAATCAAGTAAAATGTAACACCGATGAAGCATGTAGAGGCAACCCAGGCTAGAGCTCTATTGGTTTTTGTATACGAGATACTAGAGGGGACCTAATCTATGTCAAAGCAAAAGGCATTCGCACTGAAACTAACAGTGATGCAGAAACTATTGCCATTCTATTTGCTTTTCGAGAGTGTAAGTGAACAAGAATTCAGAGTGTAGTTATTGAGACTAACTCACTCAGTCTCAAGAAGATTATCCAAAAAACATGGAGGTTGCCATGGGAATTAGAAGAGAAAGTGGAGGAGATAAGAGAAATTATGCAGAAGATCAATGCTACAATCACACATACATTCAGAGAGGGTAATTGTTTGGCTGATTCTTTGGCAAACATAGCCACAGAATCGCAAGCAGAGCATCAATATTTTAGTTTCAAGAAGATTCCTTTAACGGAAAGAAGGATCCTAAATGTAGAGAAAGCACAAATTCCAACGCTCAGAATAAGGAATCGTAAAATCATCCCACAATGAACATAAACAGTAAAGCAAAAATAAGCTACATCAGGTCCAATTTTGAGAATACAAAGACAAGTATGAAAGCAAAATATAGTACATACTCAGGAATGTAGAGAAGAATATATAAAAGCAGGGGCTATCACAACAATCCAGATACATAAGAAATAATAAACAATGGAGATTACATAAATGTTGAGGAGAGCAGGGGTCACAAAAGTGTACAACATGACAGCAGGGATACCCCAAAAATGAGATTAAATAACGATAAGGGTGGGGTCGTTTCATCACTCAAGTTAGGTGCAGATTCCAGCTGCTAAGATTCACCGATAATCAGCTTCGTTACCATGGCGTTGGAGAGGTACACTCAAAACAGTCGGAAGAAGAAGAATGTCAGAAGAAGGGAATGAAGAAATCAAGAAATCAAGCTAGAGTAAAGATTACCAGCACTGGTATCATCGATCGGTACACACGCAGCAAGAGGAAGCAAGAGGAACCAAGTTTCAGACAAGGCATCGGCGGAGAAGGAAGATCAATTCACCTTCCAAAAGAGGAAATTGCACTAATCTACAAAAATAAGATATTAGTCGGTTCCTAGAATATGTGTTCATATTGTTTGTTTTGGTGTTTTTATTTTGGGCCAAGGGCCTTGTGTAGACTTTGGTTACAGAAAATTCAATAAAAGGCCTAATAGGCCACTAAAATATTCTTTAAAAAAAATCATTTTTCCTCCTCCTTTTTGTAATCTTCGTCCCAATCCTTATCATCTATTTTTAAGACTCTTTGATATGCTTATGTCTGTCTCATACTCATAATATCATATGCTTTTTATTTAGGGCTCTAAGGGCTTAAACTGGTACATATTTATCTATTTTGTTTCTCATTGAAGATCTTGATTATGTGAGTTTACGATGGCTAATATCCTCAGATTAACTTACCTTATTGTTAGCAGAAGTGTACTTGAAAGTGTAGCCCAAGTGGCCATGAGTTAAAATAATATTGCACTCATTGTATGTTAATCGAGTTCTTTGGTTGTTGGTTTTCGATGATGCCAAAAGGGGGAAGTTATATGATGTGGATTAGGGACATATTATGCATAGTTTTTCATCATCAAAAAGGGGAAAATTGTTGGGGAGTGAGAAAACATGTTGTTATTAGTTTTGATGATTTACAAAAAGTCTAGATGGATTATATTTTCGATGATTGACAAAGAGTCTTGATGTGTGACAAAGCATTGTTTATCATCATCAAAAAGGGGGGAAATGTTTGAAAGTAGGAGAACATATATAATAGTTTTGATATTGATAAAGTGAACATGGTTCACTATTTGTTGTCTTATGTGTACCCTATCAGGTTAACCAGGTTCTCAGACGTGAATGCGGACAAATATGAGAGATTGCAGCAAAGAAGAAAAATATTAAAGTGCAGGAATAAATGAGCGAAAAAAGATATAAAGAAATAGCTTAAACAAAGGAGAAAAGAAGGGAAGAATTAAAGAAGGAAAGAAAAATAAAGAAATAGCAATTCAAGTAGAAGAAATAAAGAAGGAAAGAAATAAAGAAGGAAGGAGATAAAGAAGTAGTAATTCAAGTTGAAGAAGGGAAGAAATAAAGAAATAGAAATCCAAGTCAAAGAAGGAAAGCAGTAAAAATAAAAGAGTTGTAAGCGAATAAGGAAAGAACCAGACAAGTTCAATAAGGAAAAAGATTAGAAACCAATTTCGTTCCTTATAGGAGTTGAAGAAGGCAAATCAAACTCTATAAAAGGTTCAAGCCAAAGAGAGAAAAGAGTGGTCTTTGCAAAAACACAAATTGAGAGAATTTTTCAGCAAAATCAGAACAATACCTATTGTATATTCACGAAATTCATTATCTTGGGAGCAATAGTAATTTAAGCAAAACTGCAGGGCTTCGTCACAACAATAAGAACCAGGTTGATGAGTTGTGTTCGAGTCTAAACTATTGATTGTTGAAGTCTAATCAATTAAAGTGTAGGGTTATTAGTCTTTGTTGATATGTTCTAGGTTTATTGAGTTGTAATTATTCTTAGATTTTGTAACAAGATGTGGGGTTGACTTCTTGGAGAGTAGTGTATTGAGAGAATTGTAACAAGAAGTGGGTTTGACTTCTTGGGGGTTGAGTTAAGAGAGCTTTGAGAGAATTGTAACAAGAAGCGAGTTTGACTTCTTGAAGGGTTGAGTCTTTGATTATAATTAATCGTTGGGGAGTGAAAGGTACTAGAGTTAGTTCTTTTTGACTGTTAAGTTATAATCTTGAATTGGGTTGAAGTTACTAAAACTAGGATTTTTCCTTCCGTGAGTGAAGAAGGTTTTCACGAGAAATTATTGTTTTCTTATTTATGTTCTTTCTTATGCAAATTTACAAGAACCTAGTTCTTGTACAAGGGGTAAGGTTTCTTCATAGTGGAAACGCTCTATTTGGATATGTCGTTACGCACATCAGTTATAAATTTGTTGTGATTTACGGAAATTTTACTGACGATGTTGACGTATGTGTTCTTTCTTTCTTCTGATATAATTTCTTACCATGAGTTTCTTCTTTTTTGTAACATGTCTTCGGACCACAAATTTATTCTTTCCTCTAACATGTCTTCTAACCACGGATTCCTTCTTTCCTCTAACATGTCTTTGGGCCACAATCCCCTTCCATCATTATCAGAAGTTGTGATGGTCACGTTAAAAGTGGCAGATACCTTTGGTGAGTTTGGTTTTTCTCTTCACTGATTTTATGTAGACAACTTGCCTTCGAAATCCATACTTATTTTTCCTTTTTATAATATTTTGGTGCCACACATCCTCATCTCATGCGACCATGATTGTAATTTCCCCGTGCAGTTTTATCATAGAAAAATATTGAAGAAATAGGAGAAACAACTTATACTAAGAATTTATTTCATACATCTATAAATTCAAGAGAATTTTAAAAATCTCTAACAGAAAATGAGGGAGGAAATTACAAGATGGACAATTGAACCTCACTAACAAGATGAAAATTCAGGTAGTTAACCATCTGAGTTACTAAAATTCCCCCAATTTAAGAAAGGTTCAAATTAATTAATGAGAATAAATTAAAATGAATTAATCCCTTAACAATAACTAAATTCTATCTAAGGATAAACCTAACCTTACAAATCCTTTCATCAATATCTAGCAAACCCTAAAATAGTAAAATAATAAACTATTTATATTAGGGCTGGTAGTTAGGTTTACAATGACCAATACCCCAAATTATTAAGGAAGCTAAGTTAACACAATTAAAAGCTAGTCACAATAGCCTTAATAATTATAAATAGGAAAAATTATAGAAATCCCACTTTTTAGTTTACTTATTACCATTACCCCCTATAAGTTTTACAAATCTCCAAAATCCCTCATTTTCGCGCATCAGATTAGTGTATCTCGCACATCAAATTAATGTATCAGCACTTATATTATTGTATCTTGCGAATCAGATTAGTGTATCATGTGTAAAATGTACATCAGATTAGTGTATCATGTATAAAATGTAATGTATCTTACTTAATGATTAATATATCTCGCGCATCAGATTAATGTATCAGCGCTTATATTATTGTATCTGTTTGAGGGATTTCTGTAATTATAAACTTTTAAAGAATAGATTGTAATTTTACCTTAAAAGTATGTGATTTCTGTAATTTGCCCTAACTATGACTTGGAAATTTCTTGTCAACCATGTTAACTCCAATCGTATCAAAGTATATGTTATTTTCAATTAACACAAAATTCGAATAAATATGTTCTATAAAGTTTAATACATAAAAATAATACTTTGCATTTTATGCTAGTTTCATCTATGATAAATTTTGAACAATTATTTTCATGCAATTTATTGACTCAACCACACTTTTGAGTCCAAATAAAAATGGAAAAAATTACAGAAATTCCACCTTTTAGTTTACTTATTACCATTATTCCCTATAAGTTTTACAAATTTCCAAAATCCCTCATTTTCGCGCATCAGATTAATGTATCAACGCTTATATTATTGTATCTCGCGCATCAGATTAATGTATCAGAGCTATATAAGTGCTGATACATGCGCGAGATACAATAATATAAGCGTTGATACATTAATCTGATGCGTGAGATCAGTGACGGAGGCAGAAATTATATCAAGGGGGTTCAAATAAAAAAAATGTTGTTGCTTGGTATCGAACCCGTGACCCAAAGCTCACAGAGGCTGAATCCTGACCCCCATAAACCATTGAGCTACTCCTTTGACATATGCTCAGGGGGTTCAATTTTAAATATATACACGTACACAAAAAAATTGATCTTATATATATAGTGTAATTTTTTTTCCGAGGGGGGTCGGATGACCCCCCTGCACACACTATAGATCCGCCCCTACGTGAGATACAATAATATAAGCGCTGATACATTAATCTGATGCGCGAGATACAATAATATAAGCGTTGATACACTAATTTGATGCGCGAAAATGAGGGATTTCTGTAATTATAAACTTTTAATGGATAAATTGTAATTTTGCCTTTAAAGTATGTGATTTATGTAATTTGTCCATAAAAATAACATATACATTTTTATATTGGGTAAAAATACATGTCGTGTCAGGTAAAAATCGGAAAGAGATCCTTCTGGTCCAGTTTCGTCAATGGGGTGGTAGATTCATGCCAAATGTCCACCCAAATAATGGCTGTGATTTATTTTATTTGAAAACAATTATAAATGGTTAGATCATTTTGAATAAAAAATAATAAGAAAATTAAAAAATAACGGCAACTGTTTATATTAATGTGGCTGTCATTTTTGTTAATCTCTTCTAGAAAAAAAATAAAAAAATATAAGATAATATTTCAAAAACAACAAACATAATAGATTTAATAGACTGTATGACTATAATTTCGATAATTGTGTTTCATAGCTATAGTTTTGTTTGCTATGGAAGCTATTGTTTGTATATTTCTCCCCATTTGTATATTTTCCTTGCGAATACACAAATATGTTAAGTATATAAAATTCTGCATTTATACATTTAAGAATTTTTTAAAATTTTGTTTCTATATTTTGCTTGCCAATATACAAGAAGGGTAATTTATTATGTTTTTTTTCATAAATCGTATACAAATAACTAGGGTAAGTATATATAAAATTATGATTTTATACCATCAAAAACCGAATTATATAAATGCTGAATTTATACAAAACAGGTAAGTTATACAAATCAAGCGAATTATAAGAATTGAAAAACCGTAACAGCAAATTACAATTTTCTTAACCTATAAATATAGTACCGAATATAAGGTAAATGTTTGTTATTTTGCCTAATTTTTCCAAAATATAATGCAGCATGTAGGGCCCAATAAGATAACATGGAAAAGCTTAATGTTGTGCAGTCCAAAATTAATTATAATTGATTTCTAATTTTAATTTTGTTTCGTGGCATAAAAGCTATTGAATAATGAGATATATGTGATGAAAAAAATTCATATGACGTTTAAACACCATAATAGGTAAGTATATAAACAAAATGTTTATGACATACAATTTTTCAAAGTTCAACAACGGGCATATAATATTTTGTCATAATATTTATATTAATCAATATACAATTTTATGTATGAAAAATATATAATTAATATTAAGACTAAAATATGAAAAATTAATAATATATTTTTTCTGTTGATATACAACAAGCATATATTGTGTATATTTATAAATAAATAAATCAATAAATGCATATAATAATAATAAAAAATATTGAAGACTATTTTTCTCTTTTTTCTTTTTAATATACGTAATTATTTTAAGTTCTTTTTTACCATTAGTCAAACTCATTAGGCCCCACATGCTACATTGTAGAGCTTTGAAAAGAATGGCACACGTGTTTAAAAACGTTTCCATTATATTTTAAAGAGAAAATACTCCCTCCGTTCCTATTTACTTGTCCATATTTCCTTTTTTGGTTGTCCCTATCTAGTTGTCCATTTTGACAAATCAAGAAAGGACAACAATTTTTTTCCTATTATACCCTTATTTACACTTCTTGAAAATTGTAAAAGTGTATATTGTTTCCCTCCAATTTATTTCACTTTAATTCAAATAAGTGATTGTAATTTTGAAGTGAAAAGTTGTCATAAGGGTAAAATTGTAACTTCACTGTGCTAATCATTGTTGCCTTAATCTGTGTGTCATTTCTAAAGTGGACAACTAAAAAGGGACGGAGGGAGTATATTATTATCCTTTATTAACACTTTTTTTTAAAAAAAAAAAAAGACACTGCGTGATACATAGAGTGTATTTCAGCCGCCACTAAAGTTTGAGATAAGAGGAAAAAAAAAATATTTTACTTATTTCAGCATTTATTTAACTAGAAATATTATTTTCTTTTATCTATTTATTTTATTGTATTTTTCAATTCGTCTACCCCTTTATCCTCATTTAATTGGAAAACTGAGTTTGCAGAGCAGGGAGGGAAATTTTAATGACTCAGTTAGTTGACTAACTAAATTTTACCTTGTTGGTGAAGATTTGATTTCCCACATTATAATCCCCTTCCCAACACCCAATTTTTTTTTTAGAAAAAGATTTGCGGAGTAAATTTATATTTACCTAGGGAAATCGGGATTAATGAAATTATTGCAAAGAGAGAGATGAAAGCGAAGTGAGGTGACAAAGGAAGATTGAAAAGGGCCAATGAGAAAAGTGCCCTGAGAGATTGATGATGAGGGCGATGACAGAGGAAGAATTGTTGGAATCATATTCAGACCAAGTAGAAAATACCTCATCTAAATCGGAGAGAGAATTTAAACTTTGCAAATACTACTTATCATGATTTTGAGTAAAAAAAAACAAAGTACGAGATTAATGTAACAAATTCTAATTCCTCACTATATTAATAAGAGAACTTAAAAGTGATTACAACTTTAAAATTGTGATTGCAATACTCAAACTACAAAAATAACAAGTAACAATGGAAATAACAAGTAACTAAAGATAAAGATAAGAATGAGATGAGAAGCTTAGACTCTAGAAAACAAGACAGGACAAACACTTTCTTCAATATGCACAACCCTTATGTGTTAACTCCAAAACCTATTTAACCAATTGATAATTAGGTCTGGATCCAAAAAAAAAACTCTCCAACATTTTAATCAACTCAATAATATTAAATGGACCAGTCTCATCACCTCTTCCAGCAAATAAGGCCTTATGTAATTAGTTTGGTTCACAACAATACTCCACCCTGAATGGAGAACCTTGTCCTCAAGGTTCTGCAGTAGCATAGAATGTTGGTTCAGCTGGTTTGTGCAAAGCTTGACCCAAGAGTTGCACCAAAGAAGAGGATAAATTTGGGTCGTTTCAAAAAGTTTCAATTTGCAGGGGAGAATAAAATACTTGAGCACTTCGAAAGAGAGACAGTGTTGCTTTCCCAAAGGATTACGTAGCTGCAAGCTCATGGAGTGTTGTCGATGAGGTTGGAGTCGGACTAAAAATCAGTTACCAACTTCAAAAAATTCAACACAATAAGAAACAAGTGAACCACCTTTAAGTTGAATAAATTCCACTCACATGTTGCACATCTCAAAATCACTAACAAGTTGTGTTGATGTTGAACACCCTTTTTTAGGTCCTTTAATTTCTCATTCGAAATATTCCAATGATTGAATTTAATTTTTGAACAGTAATATGATTAATTGTGTTGATAAAACACAGTCATTCGAGTATTTGTTGAAACTATCTGGTAGCTAGAGAGTGAATGACTGGAAGGAAAAACATATTCCTAACTCAACCTTCCAAACAAGAGTGACGTGAGAAACTTCGAATGTCGTGGACAGTGGCGAATTTATGTGTAAAAATTGGGTCACCCGAACCCGTGGTCCTCCGACTAAACTCGATATATTACTTGTATAATTATTAAAGAACATATTAAATAAACACTTGTTGAACCCATTCTTAAAGTTGCTGGATGGTTCACTGGTTTGACAGCTAGATTTTAACACCAAGGTCCTAAGTTCAATCCCAGCCAGCCACAATTCACTTCTATTTCTTTTAGTAACTAATAACACTTGTTTTTTTAAAAAAAAAATGAAATTCTAAAGCAATGGTGCACCCGCTTTCTTGAAATCCTGGATTCGCCTCTGGTCATGGATATGAAACATCTTTTTCCTGTGGTGGTACCTCATTTGTTGTTTGTATGTGCGAAATCAAACAAGACAACTTTAGAGCTTCAACTTGAGGCGCATCACTATCGTCATCCATGACTTTACATCCATATGGACAAACAACAAGCAAGAATTGCCACCCTTTTCCATTCACCAAACTCATGCACCATGCAAACTCACAAAGAATAAAGAAAATGCACACGCCATTGCCATACGGGATTCCGCACTAGAATCACTGAATTATCATACGCAATGGGGCAAAACGTAACAGTAGATATCAACAATAGTAGTCGTTTCACGTTCGCGGTAGAACGCTGGTAAAGACTTGGAATAAGGAATTCATACACAAACATTTACTATAGTTCCTTGAGCAACGACATTAAAGAATGCCGCACTAGGATTAAATGGAAATTGGCACAAAATATTGTGAGCATTCAGTTTCTCTATATAGTATTCATGCTCTAAAACAAGCATCATATCATCCGAAGACATGGTGGAACAATATCCCCAAACTCATGGGGGCGGATCCACGTGGGTTCCAGGGGTTCACTGAACCCCCTCGACAAAAAAATACACTGTCTATATAAAGTAAATTTTATGTATTTCTATAAATATATATATTTTGAATCCTCTCATTAACAAAGACAAACTGATGGTGCAATGGTAAGTTCCCCTGAAATTAAGTTGTGGTCATTGGTTCGAATCCCAAAACGAGTGGTTTTAAACCGAAAAAAATTCAAGGTTCCCATTTCTAAAATCTTATTTACACGTTTATACTTTTATTTTTCGAACCCCCTGAACGAAATTCCTGAGTCCGCCACTGCAAACTCGAGATATCTTTAAAGATCTCAAATTTATTTTTCTGTTTACTAGACCCATTCACCGGAGAAGTTGTCGTACTATACCTTTTTAATATCTCTTAGAAAACATTCATCGAACACCTTCCCTTCGGTAATGATGAGGGATCATGTACCAAATCTCCTTCTACGGATGTTGCATTCAGGGCCGGCTCTTGCCTATGAATTTTTAGCCCCAATTTTTGGGATCCTCAAATTTCTATTAAAAAAAATCATGTTTAATTTTTTCATGAAAAAAATTAATCATTTATAATAAAAAGTGTGTGTCTATATATATATATATATATATATATTCTTCGCTAACACTCACATTATTTATCCTTTTTAACTCCTTTTGTACTCTATTTCTTCAAATCTTTGACAGTTAGAGTAATATTCTATCAAAAATATGAATCAATAGCCGAAAAGTGTTGAACAAAGTAAATTACAAATATGTTTTTATTTCTTCGTAACTTTTCATATTAAAGTAGGGTACACCAAGTTATCAACTTTTTGAATCAGATTCTATGATTATAACTCTCATCTTTATTTAAAATTTATCAATTTATTACTTATAGAACTATATTTTTGATTTATATAATAATTGTCTCAATAAAATGATGATTTTCAATGTTGAATTGATAAAGTCTTACTTAAAAATAATAACTAAAAAAAGTATTTGAAAAAATCATTTATAAGAAAAAATATTAAGGAATAATTTACATCTAAAAATTTAGAAAAATAAATAACTACAGATAAAATTTATTTAAATTTTAGGCCTCTAATTAAAATTTCACTTTACGCCTCGAATTATGTTGAGCCACCCCTGGTTGCATTACCAATTTGAAAAGTTCCCAGACCTTCGAGAGTCGCAATCTATACATTACTTCCGGTAAGCATTGTCAAGGAATCAGCATTGGTATACTTCTTAGAAAATTTCTCGAGCATATGGTATGCCTCCATGTTTCCACTTGTGAAGACATCTTCCAAATCAGATGAGTTTTCAACATGTCTTAGAGCTACAACTGCAGAGGCATAGGTCGTTGGAGGAACAAATGTAGCGTAGTGCACATAGTCAATATAAAATCATGAAGTATCTTCCATACTCACCGAAGGAGTGAAGGTTAGCTGTAGAAATCGCATAAGCAATTTTTCTATAAAATGCTTTCAGTAGAAGAATTGCTTGTTACGATTCAACCAAGTAAACTAAGTAATAGCTTTACCATCAAGGTAGAAGTAAGGAAGAGGTAGCTAGTCCTTTTGGGAGAAGCCAAGGCAGGTGAAATACTTCTCAGCCCGAAGAATCCAGCCCTCTGGGCGTTGCCATCTCTAAATCGATCCAATACCGCCATTACCATTTGAAGTATGAAAAATGAAAGCACCAATGTAATAAATCCAAATTCCTCACTATATTAATAAGAGAACTGAAACACTCGATTACAACTTTAGAATTGTGATTACAATATTCGAACTACGAAAATACAATATAAATATTGAAATAACAAGTAACTAAAGATAGAAATAGGAATGAGATGAGAAACTTAGACTCTAAAAAAGAAGAAGGGACAAATATTTTCTTCAATATGCTTAACCCTTCTGTGTTAACTTCAAGACCAATTTCACTAATTGATAATAATTGGGCATGAATCTCAAATAAAACTCTCCAACATTTTAATCATGCCAATAATCTTAAATAGACAGTCTCATTCACCTGTTCCATCCCATAGGCTCTTATGTAGTTAGTTTGGTTCACAACAATTAACCACTAAAAAACTGAATTTTGGTTTTTGCTCCTTCAGTTTTGCTAAGCCACTAATTTTGATTGTGTCTTTGATTTTCCGAATTTAATTTTGATTGGGTGATAACAATGATTGAGATAGTGTTATAGCAGCGGTGACTATATATGCTAGAGGATTGCCAGCGGCAACAAAGAAGAGCAAAAAAGATAGGGTTACTAGCAAACCGAGACCGAGGCAATATTAGAAGTTAGGGGTTCTAAATCCCCTCGCCCCCCCTTTCCTTATCATTGAGTTGACAATCAACTTTATTAGAGATTTACAAGTTATTACTTAATATTTTAGTTAAAATATAGGGTCTACAGGAAAGTTACTGAATTCGTCCGAACTCACGAAACCTCATCTAGCTCCGCCCAGTCCAACATACATGAACAATTGAAGAATAAGAAAATAGAATTGTTTTTTTTAAAAATAAAATAACTAATATGAAAATAAACATTAAAAATAAAAAATAATTGACACATACCAAGTAATAATTGATGCGCATATGCATTTTTCTTTTACTTAGGGCTGACAAAAAAAAGGGGATGCTTTTAGCTTTTATAAATTATTTAAAGGGTTATTAGGACCTTTATAAAATTTATGTATTTATTTAAAAAAGTGTTATAATTAAAGGAGATAATGACATATTTTATCTATTTTAAAAATTAATTATATAAACTTTCAAACAGCGTAATGTAGCAACTAAAAAAAACAAAAAAATAATATTAAATACTCTATCTGTCTCAATTTATGTGACACTTTTCATTTTTCGAGATCAAACAATTTAAGTTTAATCGAAAATTTGTGCAAAAAATCTTCAATTTTCTTAAAATGAAATTTATATATTTATAAACTACTTAAAACGTATTATAAGTCACAATAATTAAAAAATTTAAGAAAATTTACAATTAAACATAGACTTATTTGAATCTCAAAATTCAAGAAGTCGCACATAAATTGAAAAGGAGGAAGCAATAACTTTGGACTTTTTTTCATTGGAGGGGAACCGTTCCCGTAAAATTCTTTTTGAAGGATTAACGAGAAATATTTGAAGTGGCGCGACACATCATCGAACCTTCCGCTTCTTTGAACAAAAACAAATACACCCGTCCGACTTGAAGACTTTTCTCTGTCTTCTTAAAAATATAAACGACTCTGTTACACTTTTTGCGTTCTTTCAAGTCCATCTTTCTCAATAACTTCTTTTTTTTTTCTTCCCTTTGAATTTTAGAGCTTAGCGCAACAAGAATATTAGATGACGACGATGGAGAGCTTAATTGGTTTGGTTAATAGAATTCAGATGGCATGTACTGCTCTTGGTGACTATGGCGCTACTAATAACTCCTTCTCTTCTCTTTGGGATCAACTTCCCTCTGTTGCCGTCGTCGGTGGTCAGGTGCCTGCCCTCAATTTTCAACTTTTGACACAAAATTTAAGAAAACAAATTGAGTTTTGAAATTTATCGTCTAAAATACTATTTGACAGATCATTTCATTAAATTAAATTATTTTCAATCATACAGATATGTGTTTTTATTGAATTCACGTTGCATATAAATTGTTGGTATTATAGATTTGGTGCTACTGAAAATGTTGAAGAACAATATTTTTTCTCACCTTTTTGTGTGTGTTGAACTCAGAGTTCAGGAAAGTCATCTGTGTTGGAAAGTATGGTTGGCCGAGATTTTCTTCCACGAGGATCAGGTCAGACACGTTATCTTTATTCTTAATTAAGGTTATTTTTTTAATAAACCACTAGTAGAAAATATTAATTGTATATTTTCCCGTTGAAATCACATTGTCAAATGAGTGGTATACTCATATTTTAGTAGTTTTGCAGGGATTGTTACAAGGAGACCCTTAGTATTGCAACTTCACAAGACGGATGAGGGGCAGCAGGAATATGCAGAATTCGGTCACCTCCCGAGAACACCGTTTACAGATTTCTGTATGTGAAACGAATTATTTTAATTACTACCCCTCCAAAAAAAATAAAAATTTATAGTTTACTTTTTTTTAAATTTTTTCGATTCAACTTCAAATGAATAGTTAAGTACATTTGAAAATAAATAGGCATAGAAAATACCAAACTTCTTAGTCTGCAGTGAGTTCTTTGATTGACTGTTCTTTGTCTCTTATTTTGTGTTTGAATGCCTACACACAATTCGGTTATTTGCTGGATGCTGGTGCAAAAGATGTTCTTTTCATAGAGTATTTTCTTTTACAGCACTCGTACGGAAGGAGATTCAGGATGAAACTGACAGAATAACAGGGAAAACAAGGCAGATATCTCCTGTTCCTATCCACTTGAGCATATACTCTCCTAATGGTATGCTCTATATTATTGTTTAAATCTTTTAAGGAACTAATTGGAATGTCCAAAATCAACTTATGCTTATTTGAGTTTTTTTGGAGGTGTTTAGTTGGAATGGCTGTTTCAATATTTCCTCGAATAATTTTCTCGTATCATGTTACTTTTGGTGGTCCAACTCTCCCTAATATAGCAAACAACTTCCTTTCTCACACTGACATATTCATGGTTGATATTATGCACCGGCAGTGGTCAATTTAACACTGATCGATTTACCTGGCTTGACCAAAGTGGCTGTCGGTATGTATTGTACCTTTTCTCCTAATTATGCATATTTATATTGATCTGAGTGTCTTCAGTAGTATCAATTTGTTACTGCAGAGGAGCAGCCTGAGAGTGTTGTCAAAGACATTGAAGACATGGTTCGATCGTATGTTGAGAAGGTAATGACACCCTTATTTCTCTTTCTTGTGTATTCTTTTTATCCTTGAGAGTACCCCAACCCCCGACTAATAATGAGTGTATTGGATGGCAACAACTTACCTAGTTGTTGTTGACAAGCATGAACCACAGGCAATTTAGGGACTTCACGTTCTTTTGTTCAAATTATGAAAGTTAACACCGGAAGAACCAAAGAGGGTGCAACATCTACTATTTATATAAAAAATAATTTCCTTGGACCTACCTAGCCGCCCTTGCCTCAAATAGAGTTAATCTAACAATAGACTGATCTACTGTGTTAACATACTTTGTGCCATAGAGCTTTCTTGGGGAGCATACATCAACATTCCCTTACATTCAGATAGAATAAGTTCCTTGCAAATTAATCGAAGTGTTTCTTTCTAGGATCTATAATCAATATGAATTTGGCAAATTATATGGTGCTAAAGAGTAATTGCTCAAATATTTCTATAAGTTGACAATTATATGCTGGTAGACCTTTACTGCTGGATTGCTGCATTTATCTTACATTCAGCCCAATGTGCACGATCTTTAATGAATGTATATCATCTATACATTCATCATTTTAAGTAGTCCAAGACTTTATTTTCACCTTTTTGGCAAGTTTATCCTTCAAAGATCATGCACATTGGGCTTAATACTGGAATTATTGTCATGCTTCTATATCTGATGGCTAAATTGGTACAGTTTAACCATCTGAACTGATGACATTTTCTTTGATATGTAGCCCAACTGCATCATTCTAGCAATTTCTCCCGCAAATCAGGATATTGCTACTTCAGATGCTATAAAACTTTCGAGGGAAGTAGATCCCACAGGTATATATTCTTGGGATGTAACAAATTGGAGTTTGTAATATTTTGGGGGAACTGTTCTGTCTCTATCTTTGTGATAATTTTCCACAAGGAGTTAAATTACTTCTCATGCAGGTGAACGAACATTTGGCGTGTTGACTAAGCTTGATTTGATGGATAAAGGAACTAATGCTTTAGATGTGAGTTCTTCTATCCTCTCCAATGATTGTCGACAAAAGTTTCTTGTTTTTTTCTTGGTTAAACTATCTCCTCCTCCTCCTGCTTCTTTTTTTAATAGACATTGGGCCAGGGGCCTGTTTTTGTTAATGAATCAAAAGGAATTATCGACGAAAGTTAACTATCCATATCTCCTAGTTATTTTAGTATTATTGAAGTTATTATTAAGTAAAAAACAATGTACCCTATCTAGTAACTGAGGCTTCAAAATGTCAATTATATACCATGGTATCGGAGTAGGCAAATGTCTTAAGTTCAAGTCTTACCATTGTCCATTTATCAAAAAGAATTTTAATATGTTTGGCTCAAGAAAACATGAAGGAATGTGTTGAAAGATAATTAAGTAGATATAAGTGTGTCCTTAATAATATTAAACTCTTAGATGAAATGGTCACACAATTTAACAGAACTTTTACTATTTGAGGGTTAAACAGTTTTTTCTTTCACTATGATCCTGTCATACATTATTTAAATATTCATAACTGTAAAAAAATGATATATACTTCTTTCTGCATAGTTTTTAAATTTGTAAATGTTATGCCGAAAAGTTGAAGGGATTGATGTTCAAATTCAAATAAGAGTAGATGTTTCGATCCTTGTACTCCGAAACCCCATTATTATTTGAGGGACATAAGAAATAATATTTGTCATGAATGATTTCTTGTGATGGTTATCAGCAATCAGTTTATGTTCATTCAATTTGATCATATATAATTTTGTGAATTTGGTTTATCTTCCTATTGAACTATGAACTATTGTTGTTTCCTCCCTGTCAAACTGGTTCTCTCATTTCTTCTTTAATTTAGTGAGGACAGCCTCATCACTTATGAAAGCATTTGAATTCGTTTTATTTTTCGAATCTAAGGTTCTTGAAGGAAGGGCTTATCGCTTGCAACAACCTTGGGTTGGAATTGTGAATCGTTCACAAGCTGATATAAATAAAAATGTGGACATGATCTATGCAAGAAGGAAGGAGCGTGAATATTTTGCAAGCAGTCCTGACTATGGGCATCTGGCTAGCAAGATGGGTTCAGAATATCTTGCAAAACTTCTTTCAAAGGTCTATTTTTAATGCTGTCTGTGGAAGAAAGAGTCCTCAATAAATTAAAATAGAGTTAACACTTGAGTTTTTTTTCTGGTTCAGCATTTGGAGTCTGTAATTAGAGCTAAAATACCAGGGATCATATCAGTTATCAATAAAAGCATAGATGAACTTGAATCTGAGATGGACCTTCTTGGGAGGCCTATTTCTGTTGATGCTGGGGTAAGCTTCATTTTGTTCCGCTCAGTGTTGTTTTTCATTGAGATACTATATACTCAGTAACGTCACTACTCTATCTCAGGCGCAATTGTATACTATCTTGGAACTTTGTCGTGCTTTTGACAAGATATTCAAGGAGCATCTGGATGGAGGGTACGTGGATTACTTTTTCGTTTCTTAATTTGATTTTTGTAACCACGTATCTTTGCTATTTCTGAGTAATCCAAGCTTGCACTTGCCTTGGCTACTATGGGGTAATATTGTACATTCATGTAAAATCATGTTCACATCCATAAAACTTGTAAGTATGCATAGCTTGGGTTAGCATTTCGTGGGAAATACTAATGAAAAGGTGTCTTCTCGATGTCCATGGTACCAGATGAAAATAATCTGTAACTTAAAAGCTTCATCTGTCTATTTCGTTTACCATTTCATTAGGAGTGTAATGTTTACCTTTAAATAGTTATCATTAATTTCCAATGATAACTTGGACCTTAAAGCTCTTGGTTTGAAGAAATATTGTAATTTATATTAAATTCACATAACATTGAAAAATTGAAGTGCCACGAAAAAAGAATTGAAGAAATGGTGAGCTCTATGTGAGAGAAGAAATAAATAACTTCATTTATATTTGTGCACAAGACTTCTGTCCAGTTACTCTACATCCCAAACATTTGGTTTTGTTTTAATTCATTGTTTATGCTTTTTCCTCGATCCATCTTGCTATCCTCTTATGCTGTTTCCGAGATTGCTTGGAGCATTCGTACTACAATAACATACTTTTGACTTAGTTTTGGGTCTTGGAAAGCCTATTTCTCTTTTAAATAAAAAAGACCAATGAACATTTGGATTGTTGTTCTGTTGGAGATGAATGTAAACCCACTCAGTATACACGTATAGTGTTTGTCTGAAGTAACAGAATGCCTTGGCATTTGTAGAAAAGTGATATCGCGATATATTCTTTAACAAGTTTTTTTTTCTGAATGTTGATCTTCCTGAATCGAAGAGAAAAAAAGGAGGAAGAAGATTTGAGCATCCATTCATTTTACCCCTTCCTAGAAAGAGAGGGCACTGAGGTCCAAATACAATAGATACTATCCTAATTTGGCTCACAAAATAATCCCCTTTATGTGTTGTTGGGAACTTAATCTATAACGTACATGTTCTTGTCAAGTTCCAGAATGAGACTTGCTTACACATAATTGCTGTGAAGAAGTTAGATATAAGTACTATTTACTAATTACAACAACAAGTATGCTTCAATCTCAAGCAAATTCGGCCTGTCTATATAACTATAAGTCCTTACTGACGACAATCAGGGTTCATTGAAGTACTGTTTATTCATTGTTATAAATATTTCAAAAGAGAGAGAAGTGGGTACATTGTTGCTAGCCATCACATAGTGGCATGAAAAATAGTATTTAAACAATGTTGAACCTTAGAAGTGAATAGAGATATCATCAAATGCAACCTGAAGTTCAAAATGGACAAGGAAAATCAAATAATTGGAAAGGGTTCAATTAGATCACCGCAATGCACAGAGGGGAGAGATAATTTGGAGATACTCCTCTAAGGAACACATGAACACTTGTATATTTTATGTTATGACTGTACGTGAAATTCAGCTAAAAATATATGGAATTTCATCAATTATACATCACTTATTTCTTTCAGCCGTCCAGGAGGTGATCGAATATATGGAGTTTTTGACAATCAGCTTCCTGCTGCTTTAAGAAAGCTCCCATTTGATTGGTATCTTTCGATGCAAAATGTGAGAAAAATTGTTTCTGAGGCTGATGGTTATCAGCCTCACTTGATTGCACCTGAGCAAGGTTATAGACGGCTTATTGAGGGAGCACTAAATTATTTTAGAGGACCAGCTGAAGCCTCTGTAGATGCTGTAAGTACTTATTTTGAAGTTATTGAAGTCAACTGACATACATGCTTCTTCCCATGACAATTAACTCGATGTATAACTAAGCAAAAATCCATTTATTAGGTTCACGTTGTCTTAAAGGAACTTGTGAGGAAATCAGTCGGAGAATGTCAGGTAATGTTGACCCTGCGTAGGGTTAAGCTCTATTCTTCCCCACCGTCTCCTTTTCTCTTCCCTTTCTAATCATGATGATGGAGCAGGAGTTGAAGCGGTTTCCCAGTCTGCAATCTGCAATAGCTGCAGCCTCATATGAAGCCTTGGAAAAGTATTGCGAAGAAGGTAGAAAGACGGTTTTAAGACTGGTAGACATGGAAGCTAACTACTTGACAGTGGACTTCTTCAGAAAACTTCCTCAAGAAGTGGAGAAAGGGGGAAATCCAGCAACTACACCTGCTGTAGACCGGTATGCCGAGGGTCACTTTAGGAGGATTGCTTCGAACGTATCATCTTATATAAATATGGTGACTGTTACGCTGAGGAACACAATTCCCAAAGCAGTGGTTTATTGCCAAGTTAAGGAAGCCAAACAATCTTTGCTGAATTACTTCTACACTCAAATTGGGAAAAAAGAGGTACTTACTTGGCTTCAGATTTACATTTGTGTTTAGCATAGGTTTAATACGTGATCTAACAATTCTGGTTTAGGTTTGTTTGGATGAAAATCTTCTACATTTGTGCAGCTTAATTTTGACGCATGATACTCAGAAATTTGATTTAACTTCTTTAAGATGAAGCTAAGGATATGATATGATTCCACTTAATGTGCTAGTTAGACACAGGATTGACTAGCATTGTGATGTCATTTCGTAAGTTTTCCTCTAAAAGTTAGTACTTGCCAATTTGAGAGGCTTGATATTCGCGATTCTTTCTTTTTGGCAAGAGAATACATCTGAGATATACGTGTTGCAAATATAAATTTCTTATGCACCATAAGAAGCTCCGAGCAGTGGTAGAGACAAGATTTTTTCATTAGGGGTGTCAATTGTAGTATAAAAAAGGAATTTCATTAATGAATGTCAATTGTAGTGAAAAATAATAATTATGAGGCTAGTAGGACTAGAACATGTGAACTCAAGAAATTTTCGCAACCTCTTAACCACCAGACTAAACCTTCAGCTTGTTTCAAGAGGTGTCAATACTTGCATATATATATATATATATATATATATTAAACCAAAATTTTACCTGTATATAGAATGTAATTTTCCAGGCAAGGGGTGTCCCCGACACCCCTTGTGTGTGGGTGGCTCCGAGTATCATAGCTAGGTTGTAAATTTTTCTGTGCATGGTTCGAGTATATCATCACAGACAATATATTGTAAATAGAATGGGTTCTCTTAAGTAACATTAAGAGCTCAGTCTGTTCAAGTTTAATGGCTGCAGCATTTATCTTTCCTGTAAAATAAATTTATCTCAGTTAAGCTTCTTTTATTTTTTTTCACACAATCCAATTCAAATAATTACTCTTCTGAAGGGAATTAGATAGAATATTAATTTTCCTACTTTTAGTGTTTCAAAGGCAGTGCTAATAGTAATTTTTGGGAGATTTTCAGGGTAAGGACCTGGGAAAATTATTAGATGAAGACCCGGCTTTGATGGGCAAAAGAGAGCAATGTGCCAAGAGTCTTCAACTGTACAAGAAAGCAAGAGATGAAATTGAATCTGTATCATTGGTTCGATGAGATTTGGCAGAAGAGAATGACTGAATTCTTTGTCATTATTTGATACCGTATATTCTTTCACTTTATTGCCTTGGACTAGACTCGGAAAATCCAATTTGTTGTATAATTGGTACAAACGAAAAGCCTTTTGGATTTTCTTTTTTTTAATGAACTATACAAAAGAAACTAATTGTTAGTGTTTAACAGAGAAGAATAAGAATTGAGAAGACAGAAAGGAAAAGTGTTTTTCATTGATTAATTTGAGACACAATAAAGTACATCACATCTTAACTAAGATGATATAAAATAACGCTAAAATATCTGCTAAAAGTAAGTTACTGCTTGCTGAAATTGAGGAATTAATCCTTAACAGTAGCTAACAATGTTTAATCTGACTAGGAAACAGAAAACAACTAAAAAATAGCAATTTATTCCTCAACATTCTTCTGTCCTACGTCATCTTCTAGCTTGAATTTAGGTCATGTAGTTCTAGAACACAACTGCAACACTCCTCCTGGCTCAAGAACTGCATAGTCCAAGCTTCATTCTAAGGAATTCAAATCTGCTCAACATGAAGTGGCTTAGTGAACACATCAAACAATTTGATCTTCTGACCTGCAATAAACAAATTTCATCTCTCCACCTTCTTGCACTTCCCTGAGAAAGTGCAATTTGATATTAAAATGTTTTGTTTTTCCGTGAAAAATTGGATTACGAGTAATTGCTATGGCTGCCTGATTATCCACAAAGACTTCCGGCCTTTCTTGTCGCTCCAGTTCAATATCTAACATAATCTTCCTTGGCCAAAGAGCTTAATTAACAACTGTCGTTGCAACTATAATTCAACTTATGCAGTTGCCAATGCCACGATACCTTACTTCTTTGAGCACCATAAAAAACATCCCAAACCAAGGCTAAAACAATTACATGAAGTGCTTTTCATGTCATCATGTGACCCATCCCAATCACTGGCTAAAACAATAACCTGAAGTGCTTTTCATGTCATTATCTAACCCAACCCAATCATTGTCAGAATACCAATCATTGTCAAAATACCCTTGCAACTTAAAAATCTGACTTTTCCCAAACCTAACACCATAGTTCAAAGTAACCTTGACATACCTTATCACCATTTTAGCTGCTTTCATGTGCATTTCACTTGCACAATTCAAAGATCTAGACAAGACACTTAGGGCCTGTTTTAGCCATGCAATATGAAATCATGAGATGAATTGAAGTTTTGTCTGGACATGCGATATGAAATTTTTGTATTGTATATTTTCTCATAAACATAAGAATCACATAAGTTGTAAAACTATTAAAATAGCCCAATTGTATATTCAATCTTACCAAATAAATGAAAATTTATAAAATCGCATAATAAATTATTATTAGACTATTTGTTCCCCACTTAAGTAATTGTTTCATCAAACTTTAATTCAATAATAAAAATTGAACATAAATTGTAGTGAACTAGTCTTTAATATAATCCTCCCACATAATATGTACAATCTCCTCATGTTGAACTTGCATTTCTCGATCATGTGACCGAGAAGACAAACCAACATTGTTACTTTGAGCCATTTGTTGGTTAATATCATCCGCAACTATATTTTCATGCTCATAGACCATAAATACTTCATCACTCCTTCTCGCAAATAATTATGTAACACTGCACAAGCTATGCAAATTTCACTTGTGTGTCAATATCATAATGGTTCATGCCTTGTTTCAGTATTTTGAATCTATTTTTCCAAGCTCCAAAAGTCCTTGGGGTTATTTTAACAAAATATAAACTTGTGGATCAATTTATGTGTTTTAAAAATCTGATATGGAATTGCCATATAATTCCATATCATGATTTTTGGAGAATATGGTATTCCATCTCATGATATGGAATCAGCGTGAATCGCATGTCCAAACGTTGATTTCATCTCACGATTCCATATCGTGATATGGTATCGCATGGCCAAACGCCTG
The DNA here is from genome assembly GCF_019186545.1 of Solanum stenotomum. NCBI lineage: Eukaryota > Viridiplantae > Streptophyta > Magnoliopsida > Solanales > Solanaceae > Solanum > Solanum stenotomum. The sequence goes on along the minus strand of NC_064286.1, from coordinate 30,947,344 downwards.
CTTATTGCTTAAAGAATGTCGGGTCTCGTGGCAGTGAGATACATGAGCCATCCAACCATACTTCTATAATTTGCCTCGTCAACCTTGTCACTACCATCATCTTTATTCAGCTTTGCTTTTTTATTCATTGGAGTGTTCATAGGTTTGCAATCTTCCATTTGAACTTCTTCATTATTCCCCTTACATATTTCTTTTGACAAATGAACACTTCATTTTAGGTTTGACAAATCTGCATTCCAAGAAAGTAAGACATTTCTCACAAGTCTGTAATTTCAAACACTTTCTTCATCTATACTTGAATTCATCTATCATTTCAAGGTTGTTGCATGTTACAAGAAGATCATCAACATAAAGTGATATAACCACAATATCAGAATCTCTTTCTTTTAATAAATAGAGTTGATTAGCTTAGGCTTTTCTTAAAACATAAGCCTTGCAAGTGATCATCAATTCGACTGTACCAAGTCCTTTGAACTTGTTTTAAACCATAAAAGGCTTTCTTCAATAGATACACTTTGTGGTCATGTCTCTTTACAGAAAAACCTTGAGGTTGCTCCACATAAATTTGCTCTTGTAGAAAACCATTTTAAACAGCTTACTTGACATCTAATTGAAAGATTTTTCAACATTTTTGAGTAGCAATAGGTAGTAACAACCTTATAGTATCAAGCCTAGCAACTGGAGCAAAGGTTTCTGAATAATCAACTCCAAAAATTTGTGAGTAACCTTTCACAACAAGTCTTCCCTTGAGCTTGTTAACAGATCCTTCAACATTCAATTCTGTGTGATAAACGCACTTCACACCAATGATCTTCCTATGTTGTGGTTATTCCACAAGCTGTCAGGTCTCGCTCTTCTCGATCATTGCAAGCTGGTCCTCCATTGCAGCTTGCCACTTAGGATTCAAATGACTTCTTCAAATCCAGAAGGCTATAAAATGGCTGCATTGCATCTCTGGTATATGTCAAAGAGCGACCTTATTCCTCTCACAAGTTGATCATCAACGTTCTCAACTGAATCTCATAGATTGATTGTGATCTACTTCTGGTTAACTTCTTCCCAATTCCATTGCTCATTCTCCATTAAAAATACATCTCTGCTTATCGTAATTTTTCCTGTATGAGGCTGAAAATTCGGTAAGCTTTGGAGACTGTACAATAACAAAAAAAGACTCCATGTTCAGCTTTCTTATCTAAGTTGTCCTCTTAACCTGTGTAATATGTGAGAAACACAAACAACCCAAGATTATTAAGTTTTATTATGACTGCTTATACCTGTGCCATTCCTCGAAAAGGTGTCTTGTCTTTTCCTTCACGACTTTTGTAGGCAACCTGTTCAGCAAAAAAACAACAACAATGTTAGCTGATTGAAGCCCATATCTTTTTTGGTAGGCCCTTCTCATATAACAAGCATCTCGACATCTCTATTATCTATCTATCCTTCATTTTACTGACACCATTTTGCCGCAGAGTATATGAAACAGTGAGTTGATGCTCAATTCCTGCATTTTCATAGAACTTTTGAAGATGTGTACTAGGTACCATTATCTGATGTAAGTATTTGAGTCCTGCAACCACTTTGATTTTCTACCAAAACTTTAAATTTCCAGAACACTTCAGGTACTTCAGAGTTGAACCAGAGAAAATAAATCCAACACATTCATGTCGTATCATCAATAATGAATGCTATAAAATATTTAATTCCGTTAAGAGAAGCAGTCCTATGTGGTCTACACAAATCAGTATGGACTAATTGAAGCTTCACTAATGCTCTCAAGGTTGCCTTGGAAAAAGGCATCCTACTTTGCTTTCTCAATTAACATGTGTTGCAAGTTGTGTGTTCGTCCTCCATAAGTGGTAGTCTTGGAACCATATCATTCTTGAGCATGTACAAGAAAGCCCTGTGACGGAAATGTCTGAGTCTCTTGTCCCATACATTTGTTGTCATCTCTTGGCTCGGATAGGCAGTCAACTTTTCCTCCTTTCGATCAAAGGAAAAACTCTTTCCTCTCATTTTAACTTGATAGATTTGTTGACCATTTGGATCAAAGATCACACACTTCTTATCCTCAAACGTAAGCTTAAAACCATTCTCCAAAATTTGTCGTACGCTCAACAAATTTTATCAAGTTCAGGTGCAAAAAGTACATATGAGATTAACTTTGTACCTGTGTGGCTTTCAATAGCTACTGTGCCTTTCCCTTTGGCCGGAAGATAATCTCCATTACCAATTTTCACTTTAGAGATTGCAGATCTGTCTAACACTCTAAAAATCTCCTCATCATGAGTCATATGATTTGTACAACCACTATCAATTAACCAACTTTCGCTTGAACTTCTACTTGCAAAAGAAGTAGACACAAAAAAATGATCTTCTTCTTGTTGGTTTGCAATTTGAGCTCCATTTAATTTTTGTGGTCCTTTTTCTTTGCATATAATCTCAGCAAGACAAAGTTTATGACACTTTCTGCATTTCATATCAGGGTTTTTCCAACATTTGAAGTGTGTATAACTCCTCTTCCCAAAATGCTGACATGGTGGATGTTTTCCACCTTTGTTGTCGTTGCTAGATTTGCTATCCCTTGCAACAACTTCTGTTGATGTAGCATAGCTTTTCTTGAACTTTTGCTTACTACTTTGCCTCCAGCATTGAGTTGATTCCTTGCTTGCAAAGCTCCTTCAACAGTTTCCTCATTCCTCATCATTCTTCTTTGTTCCTGTGCTTGCAAGGAGTTTAAAAGTTCAGCCAAATTAATGTTTGACAAATTATTTTGTACTTTCCAGTGAAGCAATTGTTGCTTCAAACTCTTCAGGTGAAGTAATAAGGATTTTCTACACAATCCTTGTATCATAAAGTTCAGCACCAAGTAACTTTACATTATTGGCCAGATAAATATCTGAGTACTCTTTAATTGTCTCATATTCCTTCATTTTTTGCGTTTCAAATTCGCTCACCAGGTTTAAGACCTTCATGCATCGAATTCTTTCATCTCCATAATATTCTTTTTTCATAAAGTCGCATATTTCCTTATTCGATCTAAGAGTCGTGAATCCTGAAAAAATAGTAGGAGATACTGCAGCATAGAGGCACGCCTTCGTATTCGACTTCCTCGTCTTATTCTCTTTGTGAGTTTAAATCTGAGCCATTGTAGGATTGCCTGGTAAAGGAGGAACTTCATAATCCTCCTCTACTGCCTCCCAGAGATCACATGCATTAATGTAGGCTTCCATCCTAACAGCCAAACCTGGTAGTTTTCTCCATCAAAAATTGGTAGAGCAATTGATGAAAAAATACCTTCACCTTCCATTATTCTGCAAGCAAGTTTTATGGAATGGTTTGATTATGTTTGGGTTTTACTCAATATAACTCACAAATTCTCACAAGTTCCTTAAGAATTAAAGGGCTCTGATGGCAATCTTAGTGTTTAACATAAGAGAATAAGAACTGATTGAACAAGAGAAAGGAAAAGTGACTTTTATTGATTAATTTGAGACACAATAAAATACATCACAACTTAATTAAGATGATGTAAAGTAATGCTAAAATATCTACTAAAACTAAAATACTGCTTGCCGAAATTGAGGAACTAAGCCTTAACAATAGCTAACAGAGTTTTAATCTGACTAGGAAACAAAAAACAGCTAAAAAATAGCAATTTATTCTGTTGTGCACTTCCTCAACATTCTTCTGCCCTACGTCATCTTCTAGCTTGAATTTAGGTCATGTAGTTCTAGAAGACAACTGCAACACTAATATTAATTTCTTTTTTTTTTGTAATTTTTTTTCAAAGTGAAAAATAAACCAAAAGCCATTGCGCCGTTAGCCGACTGGGAGGACTCCCTAGAAATTCCTTGTTTAGAGAAAGTTGTACAATCAATGAAAAGAGAAGACAATACGATTACTGAGAGTGAGAAGTCACACATTCTCGAGGAAAAGCAGATGGTGAAAGGCCTGGAAAGCACAAAAGCTCGATCGGGCCTTACTAACTAATTTATTTTTTTGGAATTTCTGTTTTTAATAAATGCATAAAAACTTCTGAAACAAGAAATCTTGTGTTTTCTCCTTTTTCATAATGTAAAAGTCAAAGGATAAAATTTTCTTTAATTTTATTGATCATTCTGAAACTGGTCAACATAAAAAAACCTTTCAAATAAATGCAATTTTTAGATAGCACATAAAATCATCTAAGTGTTAAAATAAAAGATAGATATATGTCCTAGATGGACCCGACCCCTATGTTTAATCCTACTAAGTCAAATTCAAATGATGCAAGTGGAGACTAATAGGAATAATCATGTTTGTTTAGTTCTATTAGGTTCAAACCTGATAGGGGAAGGTGTCGAGACTGACTCGAGTGGAAAACTGGAGCTAGAGAGGGCCATCTTATCGGTAATAGCGTTATTTCGACTTTATTGTTAGTCCAATCATGTCTAACTTGTGTTACTAGTTATCCTTCACTAGGTTTCAAAATGCTCTGGCTTTATCTTAATAGAAAGTAGGATGTATAACTGGATTCACATAAACATGTGTGAATAGTTTTGAGAGACTCAAAGGGAGCGCACGAGAGAAATTTTTTTATAATATAGTTCAACAATATTAAAGCGATAAATGAGCAAGCAGGTATGATGACAAGTTAATATTCAATCATTCAGTAAGAATAATTTTGATGATTAACAAAGTGGACTAGGTTCTAAAGGTTGGTTGCAGAGTGAAGGCGCGAGTGAATATCTTGGAATCCCCATAAGGTTCTAAAAAAAGGAAAAGCCGACCTATTGAAGATCTATTTTTCTTGTGGGACTCAACTAGGGTTTTCAGACGTGCAAACCATGATGACTATAAAAGGAGAAGTCGCATAATCAAACAATGGCTTTTCCACAAACTAAATACCAATATCTTTGGTAAAAGGTAAGAGATGCCAGAGGAAGCATACTACAGTTAAAGTAAAAATAACTAGAGTTAGGTTTTCTTTTGAAGGAATTTATTGTTAATGTGACTAAGAATCATTATTGAATTGTATTAGCAAAAAAGAGTTTGTGAGAGTTGTAATATAAAGTTGTTGTAACTTTTTGGATAGTAGAGATATCAATTAGAGTTAATTGTTGGAGTTGGGATACTAGATTTAGTGCCTTAGATTATAGAGTTTTAATATGAAATTGCTCTTTGATGTTATTGAGAAATTGCTGGAAATCCTATATGTTGTAGGCTGTGATTTTTCTTCCCTTGATCATGGAGGTTTTCCATGATAAACGTTTGAATTCTTCCATGTTATCTGTTTATGTTAAAGTGTTACAAGAATCATGTTCTTGTATCAAATAGGTGGTATAGGTTTCTTCAAGTTAGTATTAGAGCATGTCTTTTTGTTCAAAAGAATAAAACTTAAAGAGGATCAATGGTTGCACTACATACTGGACAAGAAGGAGTGTCAGAAACAATACTATACCACTATTCAATGGAAATTTTTATGGATGGTGGAGAAAATAAAATGATGGATTATATGATAGGAGAAGATCTAGATATCTGGAGTGTTATTCTAAATGGTTCTACTATTTTGATGAAGAGTGGACTAGACTGACAGATTGGTAGTTAAAAACAATGCAATGCTAAAGACAAAAAGATCTTGATATGTAGAGTAGGTCCTGATGAAGTCAACAGAGTTTCTGCATGTCTAGATGATACGGTGATATGACACACTTTGCAAATGGAATATGAGGGAACAAGTCAAGTCAAGAAGTCAAAGATTTATAATCTGAATAGACAGTTGAACTGTTTAGGATGATGGAGGGTGAGATTATTCAAGACATTCACACTAGATTCATTTCTATCATTAATGAAATCTATTCATTGGAGAAGTGATTCCTATAGGAAAAGCTATCAGAAAACTTTCGAGTGTTCTTATTGAATCTTAGGAAATTTGATTAACGCTCAACTACACCTCATCCAATACTAGGTGTAGACAATCGTAATCTAGTATAAGCCCAACAAGTGAGTTAGGATCGATCCAACAGGGAGCGGTACAGTTTCGAATTCAATTATGAAGTTATAAACATGATATAAATGATTGTAGGAATAGAAATTATCGGAGACTCTTAATTAAATAAAAAAAATATTGACATATATGTTAGGTGGGGGATTTCTTTTATATTAGACAGCAGTTAAAACCACAACAATCAACAAGAGTAATCAAATGATTGAGATGTACTTGGAGGAATGACCAACTAATTACCAATTCTTGCTAAATGGGTGCTAGATGATTGCTAAAAGTTACTAAATCTTCATGGGTAGGATAGACCTTAGCTGAGATAGTGTTTTCTCAAACAACTACCTCGCTTCAATTGAGTTCTTTCGAACCTCAACAGGCTAAATATGAAAACCAGCCCACAACCTCATTACATCTACTCTCTCGAGCTAGATAGGTAGAACGGGACTTAGGATTCACTCTCTCGAGCAGAACCCACAATGACCCAATCACTACGAATGCTAATTTATCACCTTGATTTTACACCTCTCTCTCAAGCAAGCATAAAACACTAAATCACATTGAAATAAATATTTAATAAAGCAATTTAACAGCATAAATAAATTAGAACCAATTCAAATTAGCACTACAATCAATAATTTCTAACACTCACTTAGCTAAATTAAGCAATTAGTCACATGGTCAAACCCCAAAGAATGGGGTTTTAGTTAATCATCATAAAAGTGGAAATTCAATATCGATTACATGCTCCATAGCTGGGTATTGATTTTCAAAATCTAAAGATGAATAAATCTTGCTTCAATTTCAACACCCAACTCGAAACCTACTTGAAAAAATGCTTAGAAACCAACAAGAACAATGTTTTTGTTCTAGGCCTCTGTTTCCACAATGTTTTTAATACATTCTCTCTCCTCAAAATATCAATTTATATTGATCCAAAATTTGGCCCTTTTTTTGGGGCCAATTGGTGAGGCAAGACGGGCTTCGCCGATAGGTCGACGATTCGCCAATCGCCCCTGTCCATCGCCTCCTTGTTTCATGTTTTCATCCAATATGCACTGTAACTTTAGGCGAGCTATATCGGGATCACCGATTGATTCCGCGATTCACCCTTTGTTCCTTTGGATCGCCAATTTACTTGCATCTTTACTACTCATTCAGTAACTTTGGGCGGTCTAACCTCTTTTCGCCGATTCATTCGGCGAGTTGCCAATATGGAACATAGTTCACCCAAATTTCTCTCGTTTCAGAAGTGGTGTACTGTAAAATTACGTTGGATAAATACTCTCGGTGAACTGCCGAGTGGTTGTGGCGATCACCATGAACGCTCTTCTCCACTTCTTTGGCTTGTTAGTTCGTTTTTGTCCGGTGGTGTCCTTGCCTTGCTCCTGAGCCTTAAATAATGCAAATCAACACTTTAACATCACATTAGAGCATAAATTAGGCATTTGAGTACACTAAAACTATCAAAACAAACCCTAAATGAGTCAAAATCTCAGATTCATCAAGACCCCAACTTAAACTTTTGCTTTTCCTCAAGTAAAACTCAAGATCAATAGTTCAATAAGGATGTCTACAAGCAATACTTCATAATACTCAACATGAATGCACATAACAAGGTTCAAACTACACATACAATGCTCAATTGTGCACTCAAAGATTCAAACTGTGACTCACCATCATCAAGTGTACTCAAGCTCACAATGCTTGCTCCAAATGCAAGTTCAAGCTCAACAATGGTACTCAAATGCCCTCACAACAAAGATGAATCCATAATCACACAAAATTTCTCAAAACTTGAAAATCCCGAAATCAAATACAACTCTCACACTCACAAAGATGAACACATGCATGAATCCACCCATATGCTAGCCTTTATTTTCCAATCAACATTCATTTCAGCTCACTAAAGATCACAAAGGTATTTTCAAGGCTTGTAACGGGGCTAAGTGTAAAGGTATGGCCATTTAGGCTTAGTGTCTTCTACCTTCATGACGTATGGCCTTAAATTCACTCTTTTTCCTTCTCATTTAAGCATGTTCAAACTCCACCCCATTATTTAACTCAATCATGAATTACCGGATACCCCATTTCTTGTGCAATTTTAACCACTTTATTTCACAACTTTTTCTCCTTTTCAGTCATTTTATTTTCTTTTCAATTCCTTTATTTCCTTTCTTTTTCTTTTTAAATGGAGGGGTTCCATCTTTTTCAAAACAATCGATCAAATGGGAAGTTCTTCACAATTCTTGACTTTCCATCCTTTTCACCACACGCCCAACTTAGGATTTTGGCCTAAGTTGACTATTCAAACAAACCACAACTTCATGAAGGTTATGGGTGATGGGATAAAGAGGTCAAAGTTGTTCAAGTTCTTTTTTCAAGAAAAAAGATAGGCTCAAAAGGTTCCAAGCTAGGTTCACATATCTCACAAGGTTGGTCACAAAGAGGTATATTGTCAAATTGTCTCACTCTTCAAAATTCTTGCCTAAGATCATTTCAATTGTGCTTCACTCAATCAATCGGACCAACGAGGCAAGTTCTAGGTGTCATCAAGCACAATATTCAAGACAACCTCACCACACACGGCATTGATACAATTATCAAGCAAGACTCTACACATTCTAGCTAGCGTGCAATGTTCATCACAAGAGACTTCATCGACAATCGGCTAGTCGCAACAAGATGCTCAAAGTTCACATATTGTCTATGTAAATTTGTTTGCCTCATCGAAGACACACATTCATGTCGCTCAATTAAGAGCACTATTCAGGTCATCGGTATTGACCACAACCGTCACTTAAAAATTTCAAGAGAACAACAAGTAACCACCTCACCAAAAGTAATAAACATTGTCCTCAATCTAGTCAAAGAACACAACACCAAATAATAAAAAGAATATAAATAGGAATAAAAACAAGAGGCACTGGCACTAAACAAACATAGTAGGGTGAGAAGGAATCTTCACTAGGTGGCCATTCTGCAAACCGCCGAACTACATGTAACTGGCTGAAATATCCAGCCTCGTACCGCTCCAATTTGGGCAGAAAGGCGATCGACATTGGGTGCGCAGAACTTCATCGGTACATCGCCTAGTATGCTTGTAAAATTGCCAAAATTTTAGGGACTCTGACCCTGAAGGATTGTGTAACGGGTGGAGAAAGTCGGTCTCACCCAATCATTTCGGTGCAACGCCTAGTGGTCTGAATACATCGCCAAATATTCCAGTATCTCAGTTCACTTGATGCCACAAAAGAGAGCAAAGTCGTGATCACCCATACTTGCACATTGAGCACACATTATTCAAAACCACTAACACTTGGGTTGTCTCCCAAAAAGTGCCTTATTTAATGTTGTGGCACGACGTGGAAATGATTTCAAGCATCTTCCAATACACCACTTTAATCACAGAAATCTCATGGCATTCTCCAAAATGTAACTTCAAGCTTGCCCATTCAGCTTGAAGGCTGGACCTTCCGTACCTTCAACTTCAATGGCCCTATTCGTGAACACTAGTGTCACTTTAAATGGACCGGACCACTTCGACTTGAGATTTCCCCAGAAGAGTCTTAGTCGAGAATTGTACAACAACACAAAGTCTCCAACTCGAAAGTCTCTCTTAAGGATTTTAGAGTCATGCCATTTCTTCATTGTCTCCTTGTAGAGAGCTGAACTTTCATATGCCCTAAACCTGAATTCTTCCATTTCGTTTAGCTGATCTACTCTCCCTTTCGAAGCATTACCCAATCAAGATTTAATGCCTTCAATGCCCATAGTGCTTTGTGTTCAAGTTCAATCGGTAGGTGACAAGATTTCCTAAAAATAAGATGATACAGGGACATGTCGATTGGTGTCTTGTATGCAGTGCGATATGCCCAAAGAGCATCATCTAGCTTTCGAAACCAATCTGTCCTATTTGCATTTACGGTCTTAGCTAAGATACTCTTAATCTCCAAATTCAAAACCTTGAATGGCCACCCGTTTGAGGATGATACGACATTGCCACTTTATGTTTCACTCCGTATTTACTCAATGCGAATGCAAATAGCCGGTTGCAAATATGCAAACCTCAATCACTAATTATAGTCTGAGGGGTGCCAAATCTTGCAAAGATGTAGCATTTTAAGAATTGAATAACACTCTTCCCTTCATTGTGGGGTAGTGCCACGGATTCCACCCATTTAGAAACATAATCCGCAGCCACTAAAATATATTTATTAAAAAATGAGCTCACAAACGGCCCCATGAAATCTATTCCCTATACATCAAATAACTTAACTTCCAGAATAGGCTTAAGAGGCAACCCATGCCTTCTCGATAACCCACCTTGTTTTTGGAATTGTATGCATTTCTTGACAAATTCATAAGCATCTTTGTAGAGGTATGGCCAGTAGTAACCACTTTGAAGAATTTTAGCGGTTGTTCGCACACCACTATAATGACCACCAACCAGCGAAGCATGACAAGCATTTAGAATTTTATTGACTTCCTGTTCCGGCACACATCGTCAAGTAATATGGTGTGCACATTCTCTGAATAGATATGGTTCATCCCAGAAATATCTTTTGACATCGAACAAGAACCATTTTTGTTGAAAGAAGTTCAGGTTTCCCGGCATTAACCCAGTTACCACATAGTTAGCAAAATCGGCATACCAAGGAGTCTAAATAAGAGTGACCATGAATACCTGCTCATCTGGAAATGAGTCATTTATGTCAAACTCAATCTCATCTTTCTCTTTTCCCTCCAACCTAGATAGGTGATTGGCCACCTGATTTTCGTAACCTCTTCTATCCTTGACTTCAAAGTCAAATTCTTGCAATAATAACACCCATCTTATCAACCATGGTGTAGCATCTTTCTGTGCCATCAAGTACCGTAGGGCTGCATGATTAGTGTGAACTACCACTTTGGTGCCTAGCAAGTGTGCTCGAAATTTCTCAAATGCATATACCACCGCAAGTAACTCTTGCTTTATAACCGCGTAGTTACATTGAGCACCATTTAATGTTTTTCTTGCATAATAGATTGGATGGAATAGCTTATTGCTCTTTTGACCCAAAATATTTCCCAATGCAGTTCCACTTGCATCACACATCACTTCAAATGATTCCGACAAATCTAGGCTAATAATCACCGGGGTAGAGATTAATTTCTCTTTCAAACACTTGAATGCTGCCATACATGAGCCATCAAAGTCAAATTTTTCCTCCTTCTCCAATAGTTTGCACAATGGAAGTGCAATTTTTGAGAAGTCTTTGATGAATCTCCGATAGAACTCGACATGCCCCAAGAAACTACGAATACCTTTTACCGAGATTGGTGGTGGTAGCTTCTCAATTACCTTAATCTTTGCCTTGTCAACCTCAAACCCCTTTTGTGATACCTTGTGACCCAAAACTATACCTTCTCTAACCATGAAGCATTTCTCCCAATTTAAGCTTAAATTGGTCTCCACACATCTTTGAACAGACGGCCCAAGGTATGCCAAACATGTTTCAAAAGAATTACCCTCAACTGAGAAGTCATCCATGAAGAATTCCATTGAATCTTCTACCATGTCAGCAAAAATAAACAACATACAACGTTGAAACGCTGCCGGGGCATTACACAACTCGAAAGGCATCCTTTTGAAAGTGGAAGTACCATAAGGACAAGTTAACGTGGTTTTCTCTTGATCTTTCGGTGCAATAGAGATTTTATTATACTCGAAATAACCATCCAAGAAGAAATACCATCCACGCTCCGAAAGATGATCGAGCATTTGATCCATAAAAGGCATGGGAAAGTGATCTTTTTTCGTCCATAAATTTAGCTTCCAATAATCCATGCACACCCTCCATCTGGTTATTGTTCACATAGAAACAAGTTCCCCTTTTTCATTTGGGACTACCGTAATACCACATTTTTTGGTACACATTGCACCAGACTCACCCATTTACTATTTGCAATAGAGATCACACCTGCATCCAACCATTTGTTATCTTCTTTTTCACCACCTCTTGCATTGGTGTGTTCAATCTCCTTTGATGTTCGACACTCGGTTTTCACTCACTATCAAGTTGAATCATGTGAGTGCAAATGCTAGGTGGAATGCCCATAATGTCAATGATAGTCCAGCCTATAGCCTTGACCTACCTTTTCAATACCTCAAGAAGCAATTTTACTTGCCATTCAAGCAAGTCAGCTGCAATTATAACGGGCAAGCTGTTGTTTTCCCCCAAGAATGCATATCGAAGATGAGCGGGAAGCCCTTTCAACTCAAGCTTTGGTGGTTCCTCCGTGAATGATTTAGCGGGAGGATTTTCTCAATTCTTTAGATCAATATCTAGCTTTACTGGTTTCTTTGAGTATTCACCTAATCCCGACAGCGCAGCTACCACTTCATCATACCCTTGAACTTCAGTCTCATCATAATTTGTAAGAACAGCCTCAAGAGGTTCAATCATACATATCAAATGGTTCACACTTGCCACTTCTTCATCAATTACATCAATCGTTGAAACCACATGAATATTACTTGGGTGTTTCATTGATTTGCACACATTAAAGGTGACCTCCTCTTCATTTACCCGAAACTTTAATTCCCTGGTTTCAACATCCACTAGTGCTCTTCCGGTTGCTAAAAATGGTCTTCCCAAAATAATGGGAATTTCAGCATCAATCTCACAATCAAGAATAACAAAATCAGTCGGAAAGATGAATTGATTAACCTTCACCAATATGTCATAGAGTATCCCAATGGGGTGCTTGGTTGACCTATCCGCCATAAGAAGCCGCATTGTTGTGGATTTTGGTTCACCTAACCCAAGTTGTTTATAGATTGCATAGGGCATTAGATTTATACTTGCCCCAAAATCACATAGAGCTTTCGCAAATTGAAGCATACCGATAGTGCATGGGATGGTGAATTCCCCCGGATTTTCTTTCTTTGTAATCGTTTTACTAGTCATAATGACACTACAATTATGAGAAACTTTGATTGTCTCGAAGTTCATGCTTCTCTTCTAGGTGACTAGCTCCTTCATGAATTTGGCATAACCCAGCATCTCCAACAATGCTTCCACTAACGTTACATTTCTATAAAGTATCTTGAAAACTAATAGAAACTTCTTGAATTTCTCATCCTCATTTTCTCTCTTGAGACGTTGAGGAAATAAGGGAGCTATTTTGGGAAGAGGTTGCACTATATTTGGGATTGAAGTAGCCTTTTCTTTAGCTTTTTGCAACTCTTCATCGAGGCTTTGCTTATGACTTTCCTCCTTCTATTTAACATTCCAAAAACTAGTAGACTAAACTAGGGCCTATCATAAGGGTTAAAATCATAAATAACTCCTGATACTCAATGTATATATTTTTGGGTCTAGACGTCAAGGTACGACCCCTCCAAGGACCAACCAAAGGTCCTTGAGGAGGACCCTATAATGTCCCAAAAGTCAGCAGATCCAACGAGGCAACCCACACCATGTGAATAGACCCACACCCCTTAGGCGGGCTACATGGGTGAGGCTTCCTTGGAATCTGCCTAAGGCAGTAGCCATGGGAAGGACCCACACCTCGTGGATGTGTCCACGCCACGTGGTTTGGCTCCGTAGGTCAAGCCCTCTTTTTTTCAAGCTCTAGACCATGAACCACTCCCAACCAGGATTGGCCATTGTCCCACCCACGGTTCGTGGGTCGTGGAGTCATGGGTCAAGGCTGGAAAATGGTTTTTTTGTTAAGTCTTGAGGGTTAAGTCTAGGGGTGTTTTGGGGTTTTAATTAACATTAAATGTCATCATTTTAAACTAAATTAGACTAACTATATAATATTTTTAAGTCCCTAAACTAAGTCATCCGAATCATAATTTCCAAATTCACAAATCAAAAACCAACTTCTCCCAAAGCTCTCTCTCTAGAACTCCAAGGAAGAAGAAGAAGAAGATCAATCTAGGGTTTGATGAAGGAGGCTTTTTCACTCAATTTCTTTGGAGAATCATAACTAAGGTATGGTAGTCCTTCATCTATGGATTCCCTCCAAACCCCAATTTCAAAGCTAGAAATCCCAAAAGTTAGGGTTTTATTTCAATCTCATGGATTCCTTTCAAATTCATTTTTAATGATTGAATTATGTTTCATTATGGATATATTGATGATTTTATATGGTTTTAGGTTGAATTCCCCAAGAATCCCTGAATTCCTCTAATTTCCCAAATTGGATCTCAAAGTGTGGGTATTGATTGATGCAAGTAAAATATTATAGAATTGAGCATGTAGTAATTGAACTACTTGAATTATGATATAATCCATGTCTAATGTAGTAATTCTAGATGTGTTGATGGAATATGATCTAAGGTCCTTGAAGGGCAAAGTATGAGAATTATGCATGTTTATGAGGTATATGTATATGCTTTATGAACACTTTGAGAGTAAAGTGAATATGATTGTGATCTAGTTGTTGTGTTGTTGGATGGTTATCCTCATGTACATATTTATGTATGAATATGATATGATGTGAAAGGTTTGTCACATGTAGTGATTCTAAGGGTGGAGTACAAGTCTCACCTATTGAATCTATGAGCTTTAGTATGAGTTATGTTGGATTGAGTGTCAAGACATTCTTCCATTATTATGAACTTAAGTCAAGACTTAATATGAACTCCATGGGAATCAATTCTTAGCACCGAGAGGGTATTGATATGAGATGGAAGCCCTCACATTAGTAGATGCCGAGTTTCTAGGAGCAAACTCTTGGGATGGAAGCCCTCACGATAGTAGATGCCAGGTTTTCTAGTAGCAATCCCCTTATCCTATAAACTATATGCCCACATAGGTCTTTAGCTAGTGGATCCACCTAAGCTAAGAGTATGGTTCTACCTTAGGCAAGTAGGACAACCCCTTTTCAGTGTGGGGTAGACACTAGCTCACATGGTCTATGTTGGTTAAGTCTTATCCCATTACGATAGTATGAACAAGAACATGAGATATGAACTATAGTTACTCAAGAAACTTTACTTAGTATGGGTAGGATTATGGGATCTTATTCTTGCATTGCACAAGTATGCTTTGAGGGTATTTATGGTATGTTTCCATTATGTTATGATGATCTATATGCTGAATATACTTATGACTTATGCTTTTACATTAATCTTTATGATGATCCTTAAACTTGGTAAAGTGCATGCTTTTCAACTAAAATGTCCCTTTTAGCATGTTTTCAAGGTTTTATGCATGGCTATCATACTTAGTGCATTATTGTACTAACCCATATTTTCCTACATTTTCCCAAGTGTAGGGTCAGGTTCTTGAGGCGGTTATCATTTGATTCGAGCTTTGATTTGACTATTCTCCTTGCTTGTGGTGAGTCCTCATGATTCGAGGATGGGAGATTCACTTTGAGTTTCATCCTTGTATTTTCACTTTTGGATTATGTTGTTTTGGGCTGTGACCCTATTTTTGAATCAAGTATTGTAATAGATGGCAAATTGAGACAAGTCTAGACTTTCACTTTTATTTTATGAAACTTTTGGGCTTAAATGTGGTTTTACTCTTATTGTTGTAATGATTTAAGTTATGAAATGCTAAGTGGCTTACATGGTGCCTTTAGGGGTACTATGTGCCTTGTTACGTCTAGGGGTACCCTTGGGTTGTGACAAACTTGGTAATTAGAGCACAAGGTTTAGAATGATTCTACGATGATGTCTCATAAGCCACGTCTAGTAGAGTCTTGTTCATGAGTGTGAAGCGCGCCACATTTATGAATGAGAGGCTATAAGACTTTAGGAAATTTCACTTCTTTCATAAATCTTAAGTCGTGCCTTAGAGTTTAATTTTATTAAAGTCCCTCTCCTAATCCTTCTTTTGTGTCTTCAGGATATGAATACACGAAGGGCTGACACTAGAAGAATGGATGTTAATGAGGAAGCTCTTCAAGGTAATAAAGCTCCTCAACTTAACCAAGCTCCGGTTGATCCCGTCGTGTAAAATGTGACCCATGCAAAATTTTGGTCTACTATCCAAATGTTGGCTCAAGTCGTGATGGCTCAAGCCAATAAATAAGTGGTAGCTCCGGTCAATCCTAATATGAATTCCGTGACTTCTAGATTGAGCGATTTTACAAGAATGAACCCTCTCATGTTTCTTGGTTCCCTCAAGAATTTTTGGAAGAGGTTTATAAAATAATTGATGCCATGGGGGTTATTTCGGTAGAGAAAGTTGATTTAGCCGCTTACCAATTGAAGAGTGTTTCTTATGTATGGTATACTCGATGGAAGAACAATAGGACGGAAGGAGTGGGCCCAATAGTGTGAGAAATGTTCAAATCGGCGTTCCTTGATAGGTTCTTTCCCCGAGAGTTGAGGGAGGCTAAGGTGGAATAATGCATTAACCTTCGTCAAGGAGGTATGAGTGTTCAAGAATATTTCGTAAAGTTTACTCAAGTGTCCAAGTATGCTCCGGCTATGGTGGCGGATTCAAGGCATATGTTGAGTAGGTATTTGATGGGTGTGTCCAAAGTGTAAAGAAAAGAATGTCGTACGACAATGCTTCTTCATGATATGGATATCTCACGTCTTATGGTGTATGCTGATGAGTCTGAGATTTGGACTCATTTAGGGCTTATTTACAATTATTTAGTGTCCTCAAATATTTATTTTTTGTAAATAACTGATGTAAAATCCTTGATTTCTAGGTATATGTATTGAGGAACAAATCTAGGACAGAAATGGACAATAAAGACAACATGAACGAAAAAGAGAAGGGAAAAACAAGCCTGGATCGCCGATGTCACTCGGCGAGTCGCCAAGTTGTCCCTCTACCACCTAAAAATACAGAATGCGGAGGTTGGATTAGGAATCATTTCGGTGATCAGCAGTTCCATTCGGTGTGGCACCGATCGCATCGGCGATGGATGACCACGTCGCAGAAAGCACCAATGGAGACCCAAAAAATCACAGATGGGCGAGACAAAAGATAGAAGAGAGCTTCGTGGAATGAAATGGCGATCCTGAATTTTCTCGCATAAAATTATAGTAGTCGGGTGAAGAAAATGTGAAGCAGGAAGGCGAGACGAAAGGACAATCGGCGAGTCGCTGAATGGTCGGTGAAGCCTGACTTTTCACGTCGACTGGACCCAAAAAGTCACACCAGATTTTGTATAAATTGATTTTTGCATGAGAGAGAAAGCATTCAGAAAACGTGAGGAATAAACAATATAGAGAAAAATATTGTTATTATTGATTTGAGGTGATTTCTAGCAAGATTCTTCATTTGGGTTATTAATAGAGGTCTTATTATAGAATTTTAGCTTCCAAACTTCATTTTACCTAGCTATAAAAAGCATGTCAAGTATTGAATTTCATTTTTTTTTATCATGGTTGGCTAAAACCCTAACCTTGGGGGTTTGACAAATGTGACTAATTGTTGCATTTGACTAAGTGGGGTCATCAATTAGTGAATTGTGGTGTTAATTTGAAGTGGGTCTGAGTTATCATCGTGGTTTAAATTCATTATTGCATGCTTATTGCAATATAGTTTAGAGCTTCATGCTTGCTCGAGAGAGAAGCATGTAACCAATGTGATAATTGGGCATCCTTAGTAGTGGGTCATTGTGGTTTCATCTTGAGAAAGTGAAGCTCAAGATTCAACCTTTGTGTCTAGCTCGAAAGAGTAGACTTGATGAGAAAGTGGGCTGGGCGTCTTATAGTTAGTGATGAAGTTCGAGAGAATTCATCATAAATAAGGTAAATATTCGAGAGAAAATTGCTTTACTTATAGCCTACTTTACCCACAACAACTTGACATTGTTGGTAATGATGTTCACCGACTAAGTTGAATTCAATAGTTGAATGTCAACTCCCCAAGTGTTTCCTCGTTATTTGATTGTTGAAGTGGGTTGGTAACTACAACCTAGAATTTGAATTCTAAAATCTCTTAAGTGTGGTGCTTGTTCAACTGAGAAGATCATTGTCATACTTTCATATTTGAATTCACAAGAAAGCTACTCTTTGTGGGATTGACCCCAACTCATATAGTTGGGTTTATACTGATTTATGACCGTTGACGATTAGAATTGTATGAAGTGTCTTTCAGAGTTAATCAAAATGGCGCCGCTGCCGGGGAGTAGCGTTGTTTAGAGTTCTTTTTATCAATATTTGACTTGTGAATCTGTCGGCTATAGTTGAATTGATTTAGGTGGCTTTTTGCTAGTGTTGAGTGCGGTGACTAGAAGTAAGAATGAGTGAAGCAGAGGTGGATGGTAGCCAAACAGGTCATCGGGACGGTATCAATGATATCAATAGTGTTTACAACCCAACTCAACTAGGTGAAATGGGTGCAATTTGCCTACCACTAACTAATGGTAATGCAATATTTGAGGTCACTAGCACGACTCTTCTTCTCCCCCAAATGAGGGGACTCTATGGAGGGATAGACCACGAAGATCTACATGAGCATGTAAGAAATTTTATAGAGGTGTGCAGGCCATTTTCATTCAAGAATGTGTCATAAGAGTCAATCCGACTCAGGTTATTTTCACTATCTCTGACAGGGGAGGGTAGCAAGTGGTTCGCTGAGCTACCAAGAAATTCCATCACATCATAGGATGAGCTAATTGTGGAATTCAATACAAGTTTCTTTCCCCCCATCAAGGATGATGAAACTCAGAGATAACATTCAAAATTTTAAGTGATTAGAGGGTGAACCCATCCACGAAACATGGGTGAGGTTCAAGAAACTCTTACTTCAATGCTCAACTAATGGTCTACCAAACGATTTGCTACTCCAATTTTTTTACCGGAGTCTTGATTCGGTTAATAAAGGAGTGGCTGACCAATTAATTCAAAGGGGAATACTGTTGTAATCATTTGAGGTGGCTTCATTTCATTTTGATGATATGACTAATATAAATCAAGCGTGGTATACTCAAGAAGATCAAGTTTCACCTTTGTGTTTTAGAATGACTCAAGAGCAACATGATAAGGAAAGAGAAAGGGATGAGAAAATCAAGAAGATGCTGGCCCAAATGGAATTTCTACAAGAGCATGTGTTAGAAAATGTGAGGAAGCAAATGGGGGAAAATGGAGTGTTTAGAGTTGAAGAAGGTTTTTCCTCAGGTTATTCAAAGCCGGGGGAGAATCATGGTCAGAATTCCAAGAGATACGAGGAGGGTTTCCATCCATGCTATTTACAGCGAGGTGGGAATTAAGGTTGGAACTTTTACAAAGAGGAAGAGCAAAGAAGATACCATCAAGCATGGGCTGAGCAAAGTGACTATTGGAGAGGAGATGATGATTATGAATAAAACCACACTCAATCGAGTGAAAGTCCAAAGTCGAGAGAGAGTGCAAGCAGTCCCCTGGTGAATGACTTGTTATCTCGCATCCTTGACAAAGTTGAAGGTTCGAATGACTTACTAAAAGGAATGAAGGCAGATTTTTCATCATTGAATACTAGAGTGAACTCTCATGCCGATGCAATCAAACTACTTGAAGGGCATTTGAGCTTACTTTCTGCGCAATTGGAGCCAAGTAGGATGCAAGAAAATGGCGATAGAGGTCTGGCTATGGTTACTCGTAGCGGGAAAGTAGCGATAGGCAAGGTGATGGGCAATGATAAAGAAGAGAAAGGTATGGAGGAGGAAGAAATGTCCATCCATTAAAACATTGCCAACGAAGAAGGAAGATCCCAAAGCCTTTACTATTCCTTGCACCATCGGTATGCTTAAATTCGCCAAGGCTCTATGTGATTTGGGAGCAAGTATAACCCTAATGTGCAATCTATAAGCAACTTGGATTGGGTGAAACAAAGTCCACAACAATGAGGCTTTTGATGGCTGATCGATCTATCAAACATCTTGTGGGGATACTATATGACATATTGGTAAAGGTTGACTGATTCATTTTCACGGCTGATTTTGTCATTCTCGATTGTGAAATAGATGATTAAATTCCCATCATTTTGGTAAGACCATTCTTGGCAACCGGGAGAGAATTGGTGGATATTGAAAGCGGAGAACTGAAGTTCTGGGTCAACTAGGATAAAGTAAACTTTAATGTTTGTAAGTCAATGAAACACCCAAACGATATTCATGTGGTTTCTACTGTTGATGTTATTGATGAGGCGGTGGCTAGTGTGAGTCATTTGATGTGTATGAGTGAACCACTTGAGGTTGTGCTTGCTAACTATGATGAATTCTAAGTGCAAGGCTACGATGAGGTAGTAGTTGCTCTTTCAGGCATGGGGAATATTCAAAGACCCCATTGAAGTTGGACATTGATCTGAAAAATTGAGAAAGTCCTCCCGCAAAGCGATTAACCGAAGAACCACCGAATCTGGAGTTGAAAGTACTTCCCTCCCATCTCCTTTCTTATGGACAAATAACACCTTACCCGTGATCATAGCAGCTGGCTTGTTTTTATGGCAGGTAAAATTGCTCCTTGAGGTGTTGAAACGACATATAAAAGCTATAGGTTGGACTATTGCTGACATAGTGGGCATTCCTCCCGGCATTTGCACTCACAAGATTCAGCTTGATAGTGATTGTAAACTGAGTGTTAAACATCAGCGAAGATTGAATCCACCAATGCAAGAGGTTTTTAAAAAGGAGATAATAAAGTGGTTGGACGCAGGTATTGCAGATAGCAAATGGGTAAGTCCAGTGCAATGTGTACCGAAAAAGGGGGGCATCACAATAGTCCCAAATTAAAAGGGGGAGCCTGTATCTATGAGACCGGTGACCGGATGGCGAGTTTGCATGGATTACTGGAAGCTAAACTCTTGGACCGAAAAAGATCACTTCCCTATGCCTTTCAGGGATCAAATGCTTGATCGACTTTCAAAGAGAGGTTGGTATTGCTTTTTGGATGAATACTCTGGTTATAACCAAATCTTCGTTGCTCAGGAAGACCAAGAGAAAATCACACTCACCTGCCCATATGGAACTTTTGCCTTCAAACGGATGTCGTTTGGGTTATGAAATACTCCAGCAACATTTCAACGTTGCATGCTGCCCATTTTGCTGATATGGTGGAGGATTCAATGGAAGTCTTTATGGACGACTTCTCGGTTGTGGATGATACTTTCGAAGCATGTTTGGCACACTTGGGACAAGTACTCAAGGATGTGTGGAGACAAATTTTGTCCTAAATTGGGAAAAATGTCACTTCATGGTTAGGGAAGGCATCGTTCTTGGACACAAAGTATGGCAAAAAGGGCTGGAAGTTGATAAAGCGAAGACTGAAGTGATTGAGAAGCTACCACCACCAATTTCGGTGAAGGGTATTCGTAGTTTCTTGGGGCATGCAGGTTTTTATCGGAGGTTCAGCAAAGGCTTCTCAAAAATTGCACATCCTCTATGCAAATTCTTGGAGAAGGAGGTGAAATTCCACTTTGATGATGCGTGCATGATAGCCTTAATGTGCTTGAAAGAAAAATTGGTCTCCACTCCGGTTTTCATTAGTCTCGATTGGTCAGAACCTTTCGAAGTGATGTGTGATGCAAGCGACATGTCATTATGTGTCGTATTAGGGGTAAAAACACCATAAACTATTTCACCCCATCTATTACGCAATCAAGACTCTAAACAATGCTCAACGTAACTACACAGTTACAGAACAAGAATTACTTGTGGTAGTATATGCGTTTGAGAAGTTCTGGGCATACTTGCTAGGCACTAAAGTGGTTGTTCGCACTGATCATGGTACACTGCGTTATCTGATGGTAAAGAAAGATGCCAAGACAAGATTGATAAGGTGGGTGCTACTATTGCAATAATTCGACTTTGAAGTCAAAGATAGGAAATGATGTGAAAATCAGGTGGCTGACCACTTATCAATATTAGAAGTCAAGGAAAATGATGAGTTAGAGATTGACATAAATGATGCCTTTCCTCATGAACATGTATTCTCGGTGACTCTCAAACAACCTTCTTGGTATGCTGATTTTGCGAATTACATAGTGTGTGGATTAATGCCGGAAGAGCTGAACTTCTACCAATAAAAGAGGCTCTTGTTCGATATTAAGAAGTAATTTTGGGATGAACCATATTTATTTAGAGAGTGTGTAGACCATATAATTAGGAGATGTATTTCGGAGGAAGAAGCCATCAAAATTCTCAATGCTTGTCACACTTCACCGGTTGGAGATCATCATGGTGCCATGCGCACAACTACTAAAGTCCTTCAAAGTAGTTACTACTGGCCCTCACTCTAAAAAGATGCTCATGAGTTTGTTAAAAGTGCACTCAATGTCAGAAGCAAGGTGGGGTGTTTAAAAGACACGAATTACCTCTCACGCCCATTTTAGAAGTTGAGCTATTTGATGTTTGGGGGATAGATTTCATGGGCCCATTCGTGAGTTCATTTGGTAATAAATACATTTTGGTGGCAGTAGATTATGTTTCTAAATGGGTGGAGGCCGTTGCACTACCTAACAATGAAGGGAGAAGTGTTGTTCAATTCCTAAAACACTACATCTTTGCTAGATTTGGTACTCCTCAATCTATAATTAGTGATGGGGGATCCCACTTTTGCAACAAGTGGTTTTCAGCCGCATTGAGTAAGTATGGAGTTAAACACAAGGTAGCAACTCCGTATCATCCCCAACAAGCGACCAACTTGAAATGTCAAACCAGGAGATCAAAAGCATCTTGGCCAAGAAGTGAATGCAAACATGACTGATTGGTCTCGAAAGCTTGATGACGCGCTGTGGGCATATTGCATCACATATAAAACACCAATCGATATGTCACCGTATCAACTAGTCTTCGATAAATCTTGCCATCTACCAGTTGAATTAGAACACAAAGCATCATGGGAATTGAAAGCTCTAAATCTGGACTGGGCAAAAACGTCAAAAGAGAGAGTAGAGTAGTTAAATGAGTTGGATGAATTCAGATTCAAGGCTTACGAAAGGTTAGCCCTTTACAGGGAAAATATGAAGAAATGGCATGATTCTAAAATCCTTAAAAGGGAGTTCATAGTGGGAGACTGGGTGTTCCTATATAACTCTCGACTTAGACTCTTTCTCGAAAAGCTCAAGTCCAAATGGGAAGGGCCGTTTAGAGTGACATGAGTGTTCACAAATGGTACCATTGAAGTTTAAGGTCAAGAAGGACCTGTATTCAAACTGAATGGGCAACACTTGAAGTTATACTTTGGCGAGTGCCAAGAGATTTCTCTGATTGAGGTGATATACCTAGAAGATGCTTGAGAGCATTTCCACATCGTGCCATGGCGTTAAATAAGGTGCTTCTTAGGAGGCAATCCAAGTGTTAGTATTTTAAATAATGTGTGTTGATTTTGCAGGTGCAAGATATTGTGCGAGAAGAAGATGCTATTGGCTGATCGTCGAATCCATTCGGCGAGCCCGACACAGTCCGCCTTATGGACTTCAAAATGGAGCTAAGATACTAGAACATTCGGTGGGAGATCTTCATTACTCGGTGAATTGCCGAAGTGCTTGGGCGACCCAATTTTCCCCGCCTTTCTACTCCAGCGCTGATAGCCTAATCCAATGAATGTTCGGCGAGGTCATAAGTCCATTATGCGAAGCTCCGACCTGTTCGGCGATCTCCTTCATCTTCGCTGATTTTCCCCTTTGTGAGAGTGTTCCATACTGGAATCAAGGTCGATATCCGGATCATTGAGCGCACTGCCGAGTCGTTCGATGACTGTTTTAGTTTCTCGCCACATGGGCACCTAGTGAAGATTCCTTGTCACCTTACTCTGCGTATTTACATATCAGTATTTTATCTCTATTTGTTAGTTTTTTTATTTTTATTTTATATTTTATGTTGGGTATCTTCTGTTCTGTACTCACATTGGGGACAATGTTGAATGCTTTTGGTGGGGGGTGTGTGCTTGGTTAGCGAATCCCTCGTTTGTTTGAAAAGTTACAAATTTGAGTATCGGTCTTGATCAATGCCGATGATTTAAATAGTGCTCTCAATCAAACAAAAATGAATGTGCGGCTACGATGAGGCCAAGTGAAGTTGCATAGACAATAGCTGAACTTTTTGAATCTCGTTGTGACTAGTCGGTTATCGAATGGAGGCTCTTGTGATGAACATTGCACACTAGCGAAAGTGTAGAGTCTTGTTTGATATTTGCACCAATTCCTTGTGTGATGAGCTTACAGTGAACCATTTGTGATGACACCTAGAATTTTCCCCGTTAGTCCAGTTTACTAAGTGATGCAAGCTCTTGAGATGATCTTAGGCAACAATTCTAAAGAGTGAAAAGATTTGACATTATACCTCTTTTGTGGCCAACCTTGTGAGTGTGTGAACATTGCTTGAACACCCTTTGAGCCTTAGCCTTTTCTTGGAAGAAACTTGATACAATGGTAACTCTCTCTTTATCCATTCACCTCTAATACTCATGAAATGTGATTTGTTTGAATAACCAACTTAGGCCAAAAGCCTAAGTTGGGGGTGTGGTGAAAATAGAAGGCAAATCCAGAAGTGCAAAGAAGTCTCCCATGATCCATGGTTTTGAGAATGATGGAACCCCTCCATACAGAAAAAAAGAAAAGAAAAATGAAAAAGAACAAGAACGAAAAAGTTTAAAAATAAAGTGTGAAAGTTGCAAAAGAAATGGGGTGTCTAATATGCCATGGAAAATGAATAATAGGGTGAATTGTGAGGAAATGTGTAAATGTTGAAGAAAAGGATAGAAAGTGATGTTCATACCACATTTCATGAGGAAAGAAGCCACTGAGCCTAAATGATCATACCTTTACAGTCAACACCATTACAAGCCTTGAAAAGCCCCTTTTGATCTTGAGTGAGCTGAAACAAATGTTGGTTGGAAAATAAGGGCAAACCTATGGGTGAAGTCATGCACGTATTCATCTTTGTGAGTGTGACAGTTGTATGTGATTTCAGAGCTTTAAATTAATGAAAAATAGTGTGTGAATATGGAATCATTCTTTGTGTGAGGGCATTTGAGTACCTTTGTTGAGCTTGCTTGCATTTAAAGCAAGTATTGTGAACTTGAGAATCTTTGGTAATGGCGAGTCATACTTGAACCTTTGAGTGCACAATTGATCCTGGCATAAGTAAGTTGAGTCTTTTTGTGTAGCACTATTTGAGGCATCCTTTTTGAACTGCTGAACTTGAGTTTTACTTGAGGACAAGCAAAAGTTTAAGTTGGGGGTGTTGATGAGTTTGAGATTTGGACTCATTTAGGGCTTATTTACAATTATTTAGTGTCCTCAAATGCTTATTTTGTGCAAATAACTGATGTAAAACCCTTGATTTCTAGGCATATGGATTGAGGAACAAAGCTAGGACAGAAATGGACAATAAAGACAAAACGAGCAAAAAAGAGAAGGGAAAAACAAGCCTGATGATTGCCGATGTCACTCGGCGACTCACCAAGTTCTTCCGCTACCACCTAAAGTTACAAAATGCTGAGGTTGGATTAGGAATCATTACGACAATCAGCTGTTCCATTTGGCGTGACGCTTATCGCATCGACGATAGATGACCAGGTCGTTGAAAGCACTAATGAAGACCCAAAAAATCAGAGATGGGCGAGACAAAAGATAGAAGGGTGCATCACGGAATGAAACGGCAATCCTGAGTTTTCTCGCCTAAAATTACAGTGGTCGGGTGAAGAAAATGTGAAGTAGGAAGGCGAGACGAAATGACAATCGGCGAGTCGCCGAACGGTCGGCCAAGCCTGACTTTCCTCGCCCACTGGCCCCAAAAAGTCACACCCGATTTTGTATAAATTGTTTTTTGCATGAGAGAGGAAGCATTCAGAAATTGTGAGGAACAAACGATAGAGAGCAAAATACTGTTATTATTGATTTGAGGTGATTTCTAGCAAGTTCTTTAATTGGGTTTTGTAATAAAGGTCATATTATAGAATTTTAGCATCCAAACTTCATTTTAACCAGCTATAGAAAACATGACATGTATTGAATTTCATCTTTTTACCATGGTTGGCTAAAACCCTAACCTTGGGGGTTTGACAAATGTGACCAATTGTTGCATTTGACTAAATGGGTATCATCGATTAGCAAATTGTGGTGTTAATTTGAAGTGGGTCTGAATTATCATCTTTGTTTAAACATTATTGCATGTTTAATGCAATATAGTTTAGAGTTTTTTGCTTGCTTGAGAGAGAAACATGTAACCAACGTGATAATTGTGCATCCTTAGTAGTGGGTCATTGTGGTTTCAGCTTGAGAAAGTGAAACTCAAGATTCAACCTTTGTGTCTATCTCAAAAGAGTAGACTTGATGAGAAAGTCGGTTGGGCGTCTTATAGTTAGTGTTGAAGTTCGAGAGAATTCATCATAAATAAGGTAATTGTTCGAGAGAAAATTACTTTACTTATAGCCTACTCTACCCACAACAAATTGACATTGTAGGTAATGATGTTCACCCATTAAGTTGAATTCAATAGTTGGTCAGTCAACCCCCAAGTGTTTCCTAGTTATTTGATTGTTGAAGTGGGTTAGTAACTACAACCTGAAATTTGAATCCTAAAACCTTAAGTGTGGTGCTTGTTCAGCTGAGAAGATCATTGTCATGCTTTCATATTTGAATTCACAAGAAAGTTACTCTCTTTGGGATCGACCCCACTTATGTAGTTTGGTTTATACTGATTTACGACCGTTGACACTTAGAATTGGATGAAGTGTCTTTGAGCGTTAATAAAAATGGCGCCACTGCCTGGGAGTAGCGTTGTTTAGAGTTCTTTTATCAAAATTTGACTTGTGAATCTGTCGGCTGTAGTTGAATCGATTTAGGTGGCTTTGTGCTAGTGTTGAGTGGGGTGACTAGAAGTAAGAATGAATGAAGCTGAGGTGGATGGTAGCCAAGCAGAGGTGCATTTACCATCTTGGTAGGGTGATGGATGTTGAGTCCGAAACCCCTTTTCTAGAGTCAGTTCTGGTAGTGAATGAGTTTTTGGAAGTTTTCCCCAATGATTTACCCGGTATTCCTCCCGAACGGGAAATAGATTTTTATATCGACCTTCTACTGAATACACAACCTATCTCCATTCCTCCCTATAGAATGACTCCGGCCGAATTGAGAGAGTTGAAAGAGAAACTAAGGGATTTGTTAGACAAGGGTTTTATTCGCCCGCATATCTCTCTATAGGGTGCAACGGTGTTGTTTGTTAGAAAAAAGGATGGGTCTCTTAGAATGTGCATCGATTATCATCAATTGAATAAAGTGACCAATAAGAGTAAATATCCCCTTCCGAGAATTGATGACTTGTTCGATCAACTTCAAGGGGCTAGCTATTTCTCCAAAATTGACATTTATTCGGGTTATCACCAATTAAGGGTGAGAGGGGTTGATATTCCCAACACGGCCTTTAGGAGCCGATATGGTCACTATGAAGTTGTGGTTATGTCATTTGGGTTGACAAATGCCCTGGCGACATTTATTAATTTGATGAATAATGTGTTTCGACAATATCTTGATATGTTTGTGATTGTGTTTATCGATTATATTTTGATCTATTCAAGGAGTGAGAATGAACATATGGACCATTTGAGAATTGTGTTGCAAGTTCATAAGGACCAACAACTTTTTGCAATGTTTAGCAAGTGTGAATTTTGATTGAGATCCGTAGCTTTCCTTTGGCATATTGTGTCAAGCAAGGGTATTCAGGTAGATCCTAAGAAGACGGATGCGGTCAAGAGTTGGCCTAGACCTCTAACTCCTTTCGACATTAGAAGCTTTTTGGGTTTGGTCGGTTACTATAGGAGGTTTATTGAGGGGTTTTCCTCCATTGCTTCTCCATTAACGACTTTGACTCAAAAAAAGTCTAAGTTTGAGTGATCGGAGGCTTGTGAGAAAAGCTTCTAAGAGTTGAAAGATTAAGTTACTTCCGCTCTTGTGTTGACTTTACTAGAGGGTACAAATGGGTTTGTTGTATATTGTGATGCCTCTAGAGTGGGTTAGGGATCTGTCCTCATGTAAAACGGGAAAATGATTGCCTATGCTTCAAGGCAGCTCAAGGTACATGAGAAGAATTATCCGACCCATGATGTTGAATTAGCGACAATAGTATTTTCCTTGAAAATATGAAGACATTACTTGTATGGGGTCCATGTGGATGTTTTCACCTATCACAAGAGTCTTTAATATGTGTTTAGTAAAAAAGACTTGAATCTCTGACAAAGAAGGTCGTTAGAACTATTGAAGGATTATGACATGAGTGTCCTTTACCACCCTGGCAAAGCTAATGTTGTAGCAGATGCACTTAGCAGATTATCCATGGGTAGTGTGGCTCATGTAGAGGATGGAAAGAAATAATTGGTTAGAGAGGTGCATAGATTGGCCCGACTAGGTGTCCAACTAGTGGATTCCACAAAGGGTGGAGTCATGGTCTATAATTGTTCCGAATCGTCCTCTGTGATGGATGTGATGTCTAAACAAGATCTTGATCCTTTATTGGTTGAGTTGAAAGAGTCAGTACTCAAGAATTCCGTTGAGGCTTTCTTCCAAGGGGAAGATTGGGTACTTAGGTACCAAGATGTGTTCCAGATGTTGATGCTTTGATGAAGCAAATTTTAGAGGAGGCTCATAGTTCTTGGTATTCTATTCATCTGGGAGCCACCAAGATCTACCATGATCTATGAGAAGTCTATTGGTGGAATGGTTTGAAAAGGATATTGCGGGATTTGTAGCCAAATGTTCTAATTGTCAACAAGTTCAGGTTGAGCATCAAAGGCTGGGAGGATTTTTGCAAGATATACCAATTCCCACTTGGAAGGGGGAAGAGGTGAATATGGATTTTACTGTGGGTTTGCCTCGTATCCGAAGGCAACATGGTTCTATTTGGGTCATTATAGATAGGATGACAAAATCAGCCCACTTAATTCCCGTCAAGGTTTCTCATTTGGTGGAAGACTATGCGAAGTTGTATATAAATGATATAGTTAAGTTGCATGGGGTTCCTTTATCTATTATTTCTGATCGAGGTACTCAATTACTTCACACTTTTGGAAGTCATTCCAAAAGGGGCTTGGTTCTAAGGTTAAGCTTAGCACGATTTTTCATCCCCAAACAGATGGTCAAGAGGAACCCACCATTCAAACCTTAGAGGACATGTTGAGGTCATGTGTGATAGATTTTAAAGGTAATTAGGATGACCACTTGCCAAAGGTAGAGTTTGCTACAGTAATAATTATCATTCTAGTATTGGTATGGCTCCTTTTGAAGCATTGTATGGTAGGAGATGTAAGTCTCCGGTTGGTTGGTTTGAGGTAGGTGAAATTGCTCTTATTGGTCCCGAATCAATTTTTGAAGCTATTGAGAAAGTTTGGCTCATTAGGAAGAGGTTGAGAATGGCTCAAAGTAGACAAGAGTCTTATGCCGATATGAGAAGAAGGAATCTAGAATTTGAAGTTAATGATTCGGTCTATTTGAAAATCTCACCAATGAAGGGTGTGATGAGGTTTGGCAAGAAAGGGAAGCTTAGTCCCCGGTGTGTAGGCCCATATCAAATTTTGCAACGTATTGGAAAGGTTGCCTATGAGTTGGCTCCTATTCATCCGGTATTTCATGTTTCTATGCTTAAGAAGTTTACTGTAGATTCGACATCCATTATTCCCTTAGAAGGGTTGGGAGTTGAGGAAAGCCTTTCCTATGAAGAGGTTTCGGTAGAGATACTAGATTGGCAAGTCAAGAGATTGAGAAACAAGGAAATAACTTCTGTGAAGGTTTTTATGGAGAAATATTTAGTTGAGGGTGCTACTTGGGAGGCCAAGGACGATATGAAGTCCCGATATCTTCATCTCTTTCCTTCTACTCCTATTATAGCTTGAGGTAATTAGTTCCTCTTGAGTTTTAGTGTTTTGGAAGTCATGTGTGTTGTATGAGCTTTTCCATGATTTCCTTATGTTGTGCATGTTCTTGATGAAATTTATGTTTAGTAAGAAAAATGAGTTTTTATGATTGACTTTCCTCATGTTGTTGTGCATTTAGTATGAGTAGCTTATTTGACTTCATGAGATGAGTTGATGAACATGCCTTAGTATGCTTTTGAGAGTAATTGCATATTGGCTCCATGATGTTGTGTTGAGCATTGTTTTAGTTGGAGAAGGTAGTTTCTCCTATGAATATGAGAAATATTGAGTTTCACGCATATTGGGTTGTTTGATGTAATTCCTACTTCCTTGTATTGCATTGACTATGTTTTGAGATGGAGTTGGTGTTTCCCCCTTTGATTTGTACATTATTTTGATGTTTCATGCATGATGGGCTGCTAGTCTTGAGTCTTTAATTCCGTAAGGTGTCTAGATCACCATTCGAGGACGAATGTTCCCAAGGGGGAACTACAACATTTTACACGTTCAATCACCCTAGAAAAGTGTGGCCTAAACTATAAAAAAATGTGGCCTTTGATCAAAGGCCACATTTATTGACTTTAGGCTACACTTTTTTGGGGGTGGCCTAAAGAAGCGTAACCCTAACTTTAGGCTACGCTTTTCAAGTGTTATCTTATCAGCTACGCTTCAAAAGTGTTGCCTATGAGGTAAAAAGGCCACGCTTTGCATTACCTGTTATAGCAACATTTCTATCTCCTACAACTATACTTTTAAGCGTAGCCTTTGCTTCCTTATTGGCTACGCTTCTGAAGTGTAGCATTTTGTAGCTTATCTACAACAACACTTTGAAGTGTAGTGTTTGCCAATATTCATACGACAATTTCCAATTAATAAGCTACACAATTAGCGTCCCTATGGCAACAATTTTGAAGTTTTGCAATGTTATTTTGGGTATAAAAATATTTATATGCCACATTTTTTTAATTGAATAATTACAATATAGTTTTATAATAAATAAGCACTAAATTAGCTAATAAATAATTCAAATGTATAGATTTGCAATAAACATCGAAAAACAATGTTTTGTACTAAACATACATCTAAACCAATACTTTATGTACTAACAATAAATTTCACAAAACAAAAAATAATATATTCAAACTTCTACAATAGTTCAAAAACTCATCATCTGCCGTGATTAGAAATAAATTTTCTAACATTTGACAATCTATCGAGTTGATTTGTGGCCACCATTCAAATTTGATCACTGACACTTTTCAACACATTCAAAATAAAATTAAAAATTAGAAAAAAACATTTGAAAAAATCATGTTCATTGTTGTCTCATCTGATACCTCATTATAAAAATCACTTCATACAATTCAATTCTTACACACCATATGAAACAAAGCATAGTACAAACCAAAAATCAATATTAAGACTTCCCAAAGCTAAGATTGTAAGTACCTCTAACAAAAGGTTAAATTTTGTTTCAATAAAACAAATATGTTGCTCTAACTCTCTCGAACTAGCTAGCTTAACCTAACCAAATCAAACAAACTTATCTAATAGAAAACACAAAATTATTTAAAATTGACAACATTCAGTATTTCTTTGTCCCTTTAACCCAGAATAATGGAGGCACAACAAAAACAACATATATCTAACAGAGAGAATATACGATACATCAAGCACTCTATATTAAACATTCATCAAAAGTAACGGGTTTAAGAAAATAGCAGATTCCATAAAATATCAAGATATTTTCATCATTCTTAGTGATTCTTAACTTGAAACGATAGAGAGATTTAATTGGAAGCCTCAACAGAATATAAAGGTCAGGTTTTTTACGAATGTCAAATATAAAATACCTTTAAAGAACCAATGCATGAGTTGAACCGAAAGATTGTGGATGATTTTATCCTTCTAGAGCTTGTGAACTAATTGCATCAACAATTAAAGTAAGCTTAGATCCTGCACACCCTGTAATATCTTGAACATTCAATCTAGGATTGCCTTGCACTAATTGACTAAATAAATATCACATTTCTTCCCTATTAACTTCTACACACATATATAGTCATTTTTCTATATAATATAGTCTATACCCATTAACTTCTACACACATATATAAACCAAATATATGCCAAAACTATTAACTTTTTGTTTTTGACAACACTAGTTCCCTCTTGTGAGAACCAACCTATGTACAAAACCAACAATACAAAAATAGTTCAACTAAGGTAGTATAATTAGTCCAATCACAAAATAGTCTTGCGACTGCAAACAAGAACTGGAAAAATTTGAAAACAATTCAGCGACTACCACCAAGAACTGATTTTTTTTTACATCCGCTCTTAGAAAACTATCCTATGACTGTGACCAAGAACTAAAAAAACTCGTCATCTCCTCACACTCGCACTCGCAATAGAAGAAAGGATTCCTCACACAAGACACCACTGTCTCCTCCTCCAATAATCAAAATCGGAGGGATACCTCACGTATATTAGTTTTCTTTTGAATAATAGTATTACAAAAAATTACTGAAATATATATACAAGATCATCTACAAATATAATACACAAGAAGACAAAATGATTTTTCCTAAGATATGTTAGAACTTGAACTTGAAGTGTCCTAAGGGTCTTCAGATTCTACCTTAATTTAGGGAGCAAGAGCTTCTGGATCAGACCTTTCAAGTTCTACTACATTTATTAATTTAGTTTTTGGCGCATTCAATACTTCTGTTTCTGGTGCTGCTACTGGAGCTTGGAAACCTTCAACTTCTGGTGCAGTTGGTGCTGTTATAGTGGTCACTTAAGCATTTGTGAAATTCTTTATTGCACTATCTTGAGAAAAAATCCAGTTATGTGTAATCAACAATCAGTGTTTCTTCCAAGAAATATTCTAAGCACAATGCTTCAATCAGTAAAATGTAAACACAATGAAATATTTGCACTTTATAGTAAACTGCACATTTTACTCTCTATTTAATATGTACTTTCAAGCTGAATCAACTTTAATTCTGTACTTGTTTGCTCCCCCTGCAGATATAGTTTTGTAGCATGGATCATTATGCTTGAAAAATAGTAGAAGATAGTAAATGTGCAGTTGACGAAGCCAATATCTCCAAAGTTAGCATCGCACAATATTTCTTGGCTATACATAGTGTGTATCTACAACAAATAATATTCAACAAATTAGTGATATTATTCATTCAAACTAGAGTCAACTAGTTCAAAATGACCACATTGTATGCTTACAACTGCTTACCGCTATCATCTGGAGAGTTGTATCTGTCTTCAAAAGAAAGAAAGCAATTATGGAGACCACTATAACAAAACAATATTTTTAGCAAGTGTGGTGAAGCGTGGACTATTTTCATGAGCTTAAACTTGTTCATATAGTAGCTAAGGGATTGTCCTGAGTACTTCCTAAAGCTAATAAACCACAAAGCATATGCAAGTGTAAAGAACGTACCGATACACCTATATGCAAATGACGAATAATTTTATCTACATAATACTAGTAATGTTTTAAGAATTCATGCCTCCATTGGTTGAGCTACACAAAATCTTCTACTTCCTAGAACTAAGAAAGAGCAGATATTTAATTGATCAACATACTAGTCAGGTTAGTTATACGAATCATTGATCTATTAGAGATAGAGAAAATGTCGTGAATCTGAAATATAAATAACACAGTAAATGTAAATGTGAAATATAAATAACATATTCTATAGTTCATAATTCTTGCATCTATCAGAAGACTTTTCTTTAGATTTTAAATTTTATGTATGATAGTCGGAGCACCAATAACTGATTATGATGCTAGAGCTTTGCCTCATCTTGCTAATATGCTGAAGAGGCACAAAGATGCTTAGAACTCTTGAAATGTCAATGGTGTTATTCAATGGGTAGTTGATGCAGTCATAAATCTTGTTAATGAAAATAGTAGCATCAAAACTCGTGTCAAGTTAGTTTATTCATATCTAAAAACATTGCTATTGCAGCATCTACGAAAATGGAAAAGAGAATAATGAAAGAACAACGTGGATTCAAGATTGAGATAAAATACCAACCTAGTATATTGTTGTTTTCCCCTTCTATCCTAAAAGCCATATTATTGTTACCTTTTAAAAGCCTATTCGACCTTGTTAGCTGATAATAGCTACTGCCTAAATAGAGTTCCGAATTTCCCAACTAATAGTGTATATTGAGCATCATGTTGGTCAGTACTAACCACAAAAGAACAATCCTCCAAATTAAATAAAAAATCATAGAATAGATAACACCAGTTGTGAGTGGTCAAGGACTTAATAGGAAGCTATAACTGTAAACCATTGTGTTTGATTCTAACCAGATGTCACCATGTTTGATGTTTCTACTTCACAATCATGAATCACCTATAGATAAGGTATTCTAATAAATCAAATAAATAAGATATAGAGACACTATTGTATCCCCAGATTATTAAAGCAACTTCCAAGACTTCAACTAAAATAAGAAATAGAATGGAAGAAAAATACAAAACAGTTGAAATAACACCTCCCTTCTACACGTAACATATAGGCTTGTGTTCTTTGACATAGAACCAAAGCACACACAAATTACTTTCTTTCAAAAATTTATACACTATTTCTCATTATTCAATTATATTAAATGACATAAGAGTTCTTTTGTAGAGAACTATTCTTTGTGACAAAGAAAACATCTCTTTTAGAGAGCCCTATCTGTTTTCAATGATGCTTCTACAAAATTTGGGATCATATGCATACAATATCTTTCGATTCCTTAGTAGAAATAAAAGCTAATAGTTTGAACATGTAATAACATGGCCATGCCTCTTGGGTGATATATTTTAGATGAAATAGTTGTAGAAATAGAATAGAAACTAGAAACTAGTATTGGAACTTACTTTTGATATGAAATTGGTATCCGCATCAGAATCATGTGAAGGTAGGAATTTGTCATAAGTTTCATAAAATATCTCATTGACATCCCCAAGAATGTCTACGCCATACTTTAGCTCTTTTTGGGGGTCGTTGATTTCAGCTTCTGTAAAAACAAAGACAATATATTCTCTTTTTGGATAGACATTATGGGAGTAGGAAAAATAGAAAAGGTACCTGTAACCTCCATGTTGAATAAATAATTTTGAATTATCTTAAAAGTTTCTCTGAACAAAATAATAGATTTAGTAAGCATGTACTCGATAATAAATAAGAAGAGTCACTTCCGAACAATTGCTTAGACAAAGGAGGACTTAGTTACTAGCTAGTGACATATAAAAGTAAGGTCAAAGTTAGTGTGCTTCATAATCTTATTTTTGGAAGCAAAAAGCTTGAACTTTTAGAGAGATCCTTCTATGCTACACACCACACAATAGGATATGATAAATCAATAGAATATTTGAAATCCTAAACATACATTTTTGATTTGTGACCAAGTCACTTCTATGGTAAATTGACTTAGACTGAATGAGAATCATTAGTGTAAAGAATGAAATGACTTAGTCAATCTATACATAAGCAATATGGAATTAGATTTAAAGGTCTTTAGTCCATAACACGAAAGTAGAAACATAAAGAAGGTTGATGTATTGACATTAAAATCAAATCTAATTATAAATAAATAATAAACTAGAAAGCTGCATTTTCTAATTTACAGTATCAGTAGGCAAGATCATTATATGACGCGTAGAAAGTTTCTTTCCCCTAAAAGACCAAATAGAAAAAGAGAACAAGTAAACAAGATCTAGGCTTCAAGATAAAGACAATGACAACCTATTATGTTGTTGTTTCCCCTTCTTTCTTAAAGGTCATATAACTGTACATTTTGAAAGCAAATTCGACTTTGTTAGCTGATAGAAGACAATTTCTAAGACATTTACAAGCTTTGAAATAAATATTTCAATCTGTAATGTCCATACTATCTCAAAATAAAAGCAACTAACTAATACATAGGCACAAATAAACTAAAAGAAAACAAAATGAAGCACAAACATTTCAAAAGACAATCTACAACACCATTCCAAAACACCTGGCAAATTTAATTGGACACCGAGTTGAATACTATATGTAACATAATGAAACTCAAATTTAGAAAATGTGAAGATTATTTAGAAGTTAAATTGCATCTATCAATTCAAAAACTCATAAAATGAAAAGATAGTCATACAAATTATGATTTTTTGAATACAACAACTGGGCAAAACTGATGAATAGAAGAAGGTTGGCATTTATGAGCAGATTGATTGAATCTATCTTCGTCGTTACAACCCATATCCACACCCTTAAATCCCCTAATTTCTCCAAATAATGCAGAAATTCTTCCAACTATTTCTCCAGTTTCTTGAATGTAGGCATACCCAGTATCGACTCCCATAAAATCCCTACTTCCTCCAAACAATGTTAAAATTCTTCGACCTATTTTTCTAGTTTCTTGGATGAAGGTGAAGAAAAATTTGGGAAATCACCACCATCCATCGAAGTACTGAAAAATGTAGAGTGACAACGAGATTTAAAAATGAAGAACTCAATAAGCTTACAATGGAGAATTTTTGAGTCAAAATGAGAAGAAGGAATGGGGTTTATGCATGAGATTTGTGATATGGGAACAAATTTGATTTTAGGGTTATGTTTTTTATATTGAGAGTTTTTTAATTTATTTTGTAGGATTTTAAAAATGATGAACCCATAAGGTTCTTTTTTTGGCCAATTGGAAATTAGAGGGAGAGTTAAATATGTTCGAGGGAATAAAATATCTTAGTGAAAATTCTGGGAAATATATGAGGCCACACTTATAAAGTGTTGTTTTTTAAATTATAAAAATTCCACATTTTAATAGTGCATTCATAGATGTAAATAAGCGTTTCTAATTATATCATGATATGACTACGCTTGACAAATGTTGCTAATGTTACCATGGTCAAAGCCTAAAAACTAAGGCTACACTTTAAAAGTGCACCCAAAAATATTTAAGGCAACACTTTACAAGCGTTGTCCAGATTCAGTATGGCCTTAGGACTAAAATGTTGTAGTGGGGAGATAATGTAACATTCTGGAAACTTGTAGACTAAACTAGGGCCTATCGTAAGGGTTAGAGTCGTGAATAACACCCAGTACTCACTGTATATGTTTTTGGGTCTAAACGTCAGGGTACGACCCGCCAAGGACAAGCCAAGGGTTATTAAGGAGGAACCTAGAACTACCCAAAAGTCAGCACGTCCAACGAGGCCTCCCACGCCACGTGGATGGACTCATGCCCCTTAGGTGGGCAGTGTGGGTGAGGCCTCCTTGGAATCTGCCTAAGGCAGTAACCATGGGCAGGACTCACGCCAATCAAGATGGTTCGCGGGTCAAGGTTGGAAAATGATTTTTTTGTTAAGTCTTGGGGGTTAAGTCTAGGAGTGTTTTGGGGTTTTAATTAACATTAAATGACGTTATTTTAAATTAAATTAGATTGACTATATAAGGTTTTTAAGTTCCTAAACTAATTCATCCAAATCATAATTTCTAAATTCACAAATCAAAAACCAACTTATCCCAAAGTTCTCACTCTAGAACTTCAAGGAAGAAGAAGAAGAAGAAGAAGAGGAAGAGGAGGAAGAAGAAGAATAGGAGGAAGAGGAGGAAGAAGAAGAAGAAAAGGAGGAAGAAGAAGAGGAGG
>NC_064286.1:30823915-30907287 GCF_019186545.1 Solanum stenotomum | reverse complement strand
GAAGAAGAAGAAGAAGAAGAAGAAGAAGAAGAAGAAGAAGAAGAAGAAGAAGCGGATGAGGAAGAGGAAGAGGAAGAGGAAGAGGAAGAGGAGGAGGAGGAGGAGGAGGAAGAAAAGGATGAGGAAGAAGAAGAAGAGGAGGAAGAGGAAGAGGAGGAGGAGGAAGAGGAAGAAGAGGAAGAGGTAGAGGAAGAGGAAGAGGAAGAGGAAGAGAAAGAAGAATTGTCCTTCGCAACATATTTTTGGTGACTATAAATATGTTTCCAAACATTAAGTTTAATATCAAATTTTATTCTGAACATTCATCAGAGTAATTTTTAGTTTGAACTTTACGTATTGGGACAAGTTTTCCTTAGCTTTGAAGAATTGAAGTTTTTCACTTTTGAAAAATTGGAAGTGGGTGTTTGAAATTATTCAATTTGGACCTTTGTATAGATGAAGTTAATCTTACCCAGTTGATGGAAACACAATTTGGTAACGATTTCTATCTTTTTATGATGTCTAGCTAAAACTCCTATTCTTGGGGGTGTGATTATGTGATTATGAGCTGATTTAGATTATAGGTATTGCTAATTGTTAGTCTAAATGCCGTTTAGAATCGATTTCAATAAGTTATTGTGGTTTAATTTAAGAATTGTAGTTGCAAATGTAGTTCGACCTTCGTGTCTTTGGCTTGGTCGAGAGAGAGGTTTTAAAACCAAGATTATTGATTGATGGTCTGTGGGTATTGGGTTGTCATGGGTTCAGCTCAAGATAGTGAATCATAAACCCTTTTCCACACATTCAACTTGAGAGAGTGAATGGACTAAAGCGCAAACTATTCTTATTTTGCATGCTTGTCGATGTTTGAGAGAAATTGACTTGATTTGGGGTAAATTGTTTGAGAGAAAGTTTACCTTCTCTATAGTCTACCTTAATCACTAATTTCTAGCTATTTACTAACAATTGCAATTACCCATTTTTCTACATTAGCCTATAATCAAATCACATCCTAAGAACCCATCTCATTATTGTTATTCTGTATTATTTGTGGCTGTTGTAGTTGATGATTAAAACCAAACTCCCATGTTATTTGACATTCGTGTCACCCACTGATTTGAATTATGTTTTTATTCATAAATGTCTATTCCTATGATTGACTTGAGCATATTTGTACTTTCCTATTGAATCTTAAACACGTACCACTCCCTGTGGGATTCGACCATAACTCATTTAGTTGGGTTATATACTTACTAACAATCATTGACGCTTAGAATCAGATGAAGTATCTTTGATAACGTTATTCAATCACTATCATACTTAGTGTATTTTTGTACTAACCCATATTTTCCTACATTTTCCCAAGTGTAGGGTCCGGTTCTTGAGGCGGTTATCATTTGATTTGAGCTAGAATTTGAATTTTTACCTTGCTTGTGGTGAGTCCTCATGATTCGAGGACGGGAGATTCACTTCGAGTTTCATTCTTGTATTTCCACTTTTGGATTATGTTGTTTTGGGTTGTGACCCTATTTTTGAATCAAGTATTGTAATACATGGCTAATTGAGACAAGTATAGACTTCCTCTTTGCTTTTATGAAACTTTTGGACTTAAATGCGTTTCTACTGTTATTGTTCTAATGCTTTATGTTATGATATGCTATGTGGATTACATGGTGTCTTTAGGGGGTACTATGTGTCATGTTACGTCTAGGGGTTACCCTTAGGTCGTGACATTCCCTTTCAGCATATCACTTTCCGGTGCTTGAATGAGCTGCTCTTCCTCATCATTACCCTTCACATTACCAATCAATATCTTTCAACTTTGAGTTACCCCGCCAAATTTTTGTCATAATCAGCCCTCAAAGTTGTTGTGCATTCAGTTTCAGGCCTATCAAATACCTTAGGTTCCAATTGTGCTGAAATTGACTTAATTGACCCTCAATTTGCTTGATTGTATCAGCATGAGAATTCACTCTATTATTCAATGATGAGAAGTCATCTTTCATCTATTTTATCATGTCATCCGAGCCTTCAACTTTGTCTAGGATGCGCGACAACAAATCATCCACTCGTAGGCTACTCGAACTACCATTTGATTTTGGGTTGTCACTAGATTACGTGTGGCCCTCTTCATGATTATCTTCTCTTCCCAATAATCATATTTTTCAGCCCATTCTTGGTAGTAAGGCCTCCCATCTTCTTCCTTGTGCAAGTTCCAACCTTGATTCCCACCTGGCTTTAAGTAGCACGAGTGAGAACCCTCCTCAACTCTAAACACTCCCCTTACTTTTTTGGGTTCACCCATATTTTCTAGCACTTGTTTTTGTAGCAGCTCCATTTGGGATAACTTTTTTCTAATATTCTTATCTATATATTTCTCCTTGTCAACCTGTTCTTGCCTCATCCTAAAGAAAAGGGGAAACTCGGTCCTCTTGAGTGTACCACGCCTGATTTATCTTTGTCATTTCATCAAGAAGGGACGAGGCTACCTCAAATGATTGCAACA
This sequence comes from Solanum stenotomum, assembly GCF_019186545.1. NCBI lineage: Eukaryota > Viridiplantae > Streptophyta > Magnoliopsida > Solanales > Solanaceae > Solanum > Solanum stenotomum. Next base: position 30,904,802 of record NC_064286.1, on the reverse strand, counting down.
TTATCCTTCCTCGAGCCAATGGGATAGCCACTCCATTGTTCACTGAGTCCAAACTCCGGTAAAAATACAGAAGTATCACATCACCCGGCTGCTCATGAGTAGGACATTGTAATAATAGCTTCCGAAACCCTAGCCAAGTTTCATGAATTGGTTCCCCTTCTATCAATTTGATGTTTTGGATGTTGTCACACAGTTTTACCATCTTCGAGGGTGGAAAGAACCTCACATAGAATGCATCGGTGAGTTCCTCCTATGCTAGAATAGAGTCTCTCGGTTTCTCTCTAGCCATTTGGTTGCTTCCCCTATTAAAGAGAAAGGGAACAACCTCAGTCGAATTGATTCTTGAGAAATATCCTTGAGTGAGAATGGACTGCATGTCTCCAAAAAATTCCGAATATGCTCATGGGGGTTCTCATTATCTAACCATCAAAATATGCCTTTCACTTGCAAGAGTTGCAGTATTGTGTTTGTCAAATGGAATGTAGCATGGTCCTCAATCGGAGGTAGGCAGATAGTACCGACGCCACCCAATAAAGTTTCATTGGCATGTAAGAAATCGCCACCATCATCTTGGTGACAATGTTGGTTAACGGTGCTTTCATGCGCACTCATCCTGTCACCTGATAACCATAGTTTGCAAAAAAAAAGGTAAGTTGATTCAAATACAACACAAATAGATCACAATTTAAACTTTGATAAGAAAATTATAAACACCACTCCTCGACAACAACACCATTTTGATTAACACTCAACTATACCTCATCCAATAATAGGTGTAGATGATCGTAATCTAGTATAAACCTAACAAGTGAGTTGGGTCGATCCCACAGGGAGCGGTGCAGTTTCAAATTTAATTATGAAGTTATAAATGAGATTTAAATGATTGTAGGAATAGAAATTATCGGAGAGTCTTAATTAAATAAAAAAATGCTGACATAAATGTTAGGTGTGGGATTTCATTTATATCAGACAATAGTCACAACAACAACAATCAACAAGAGCAATCAAATGATTGAGAGGTAGTTAGAGGAATGACCGACTAGTTACCAATTCTCGCTAAATGGGTGCTAGGTGATTACAAAAAGTTACTAAATCTTCATGGGTAGGATAAACATTAGATGTCGTAGGCACATATCAGCTACGCTCAATGCGGGATTTATGTTGGATCAGATCTTTTGGGAAGCTTTTGGACCTAGCGAAAAGTGCTGAGATAATTTTTCTCAAAGAACTACCTCGCTTCAATTGAGTTCTTTCGAACCTCAGTAGGCTAAATATGAAAACCAACCCACAACCTCATTACATCTACTCTCTCGAGCTAGATAGGTAGAACGGGACTTAGGATTCACTCTCTCAAGCTAAACCCACAATGACCCAATACCTATGAATGCTCATTTATCACCTTGATCTTACACCTCTCTCTCAAGCAAGTATAACACCCTAAAGAACATTGAATTAAACATTCAATAAAGCAATTTAACAGTAGAAATAAATTGGACTCACTTTGAATTAGCACTACAATCAATAATTTCTAACACCTACATAGCTAAATTAAGCAATTAGTCACATGGTCAAACCCCCAAGAATGGGGTTTCAGCTAATCATCATAAAAAGTGAAAATTCAATACCGATTACATGCTCCATAACTGGGTATTGATTTCCAAAATCTAAAGATGCATAAATCTTGCTTCAATTTCAACACCTTACTCGAAACCTACTTGAAAAAATGCTTCAATACCAACAAGAACAATGTTTTTATTCTAGGCCTCTATTTTCACAATGTTTTCAATACATTCTCTCTCCTCAAAATATCAATTTATACTAATCCAAAATCTGCCCTTTTTTTTGGAGCCAATCGGCGAGGAAAGTGGGGCTTCACCGAGCAGTCGGCGATTCACCAATGCCCCTGTCCATTGCCTTCTTATTTCATGTTTTCATCCAATATGCACTGAACTTTAGGCGATCTATATCGGAATCACCCATCGATTCCGGGATGCGCCCTTTGTTTCTTTGGATCGCCAATTTGCTTGCATCTTTACTGCTCATTTTATAACTTTCGGCAGTCTAACCTCTCTTCGCCGATCCATTCAGTGAGTCGCCAATATGGGACACAATTTGCCCAAATTTCTCTCATCTCATAAGTGGTGTACTATAAAATTAGGTGGGCTAAAGAGCCTTTAGGCGAACCGCCGAGTGGTCTTGGTGATCACTAGGATCACTTTTCTCCACTTCTTTGGCTTGTTAGTTCCTTTTCGTTCGATTTCCTTGCCATGCCCCTTAGCCTTAAATACTGCAAATCAACACTTCAACATCAGTTTAGAGTATAAATTAGGCATTTGAGGACACTAAAACTAACAAACAAAGTCGTAAATGAGTTGAAATCTCAAATTCATCAAAAGCAACATAGAAGAAATTACTTAAGCACATGATCTTGATACATTGATCATGGATGAGCTTATCATAAATCTCACAACCTATGAGCTAAAAAAGAATGAGGAAAAGGAAATAGGGACCAAAAAGGAAAGAGAAGAACACGGTTCTTAAGGAAACAAAAAAATGACTTCGAGGAAGAAAACTTAGGTTTAATAACAAAGAGGTTTCAAAGAATGTTAAAAAAGGGCCAAGGAATTAAGAGGAGAAGCTCTCAAAAGATGCCACACAAGTAGCTCAAAAATAGCTGTGTTGTAAATGTGGAACCAGATCACTTCATAAAATTCTACGTACTATAGAACCTGGAGTTTAGAAATAATAATCCAGAAAAGGTGAAAGAGGCAAGGAATGATCATACTATTAGTTTGAATCGAAGAATGGCCACCCAAGAGGTTGATCTTGCTATGAAATAGGCCTTTGCTACAATGTGAAAATAATCTAAAGAAGATTCTAATGAAGGAGGACCTAGAAATCAATCTTTGCTCGCAATAGACCACGTGAGCTGTAACATGGAATCCGGTGTCATTCTCCCACACCAAAAAGTGATATCCATGCTTGCCAAGGAAAAGACATTAAACTTTAAGCTTAGGTTGATCCACTAGCCATGTATTTCTAAGACAAACCTATAAAGGAACATAGTTAGGGACAAGGAGATTGGTTCTTGAGACCCGATCTTTACTAGTAGGAGAGCCTCTATCTCAATACCCTCTTGGTGCTACATAAAAATCCTAATAGAATAGTCATGAACGTAAACATATCATCATCCATGGAAAAGAACAATTAAGTTACCAATCTAAGATAAAAACATCATTGAGTATCTCCTTACACCTTGTGACAGAAAACCTTTCACAATTCATGCATATGTGAGAAAACCTTTCAAAATTTTATTGATGCTTATCTTGAAGTAAAACCTTTCTTTTCATATCATGCATAAGTTTCATAAAAACATCAATTATAGACTCATAGTTTCTACATAAATTAATGTCATTTACCATTCATAGTCAAAATCAAGATCAATCCATGGGTTCATGTGATCCCAAACAGAAAGCATGTAATTGATAAAACAATCATAATAAGATCAAATTAAAGAAATTGAATCAACATAAATAGAACCCTTGGAGAATTGAATAAAAACCTAATCAATTTGGTTGAAATTGAACTTGAAGAATTCAGAAAACCTTAAGGGTTCAATGGGTGAATGAATCCCACTGATGAAGCCTTACAGACCTTGATATTCAAAGCCCAAAAGTAATGGTAAAAAATGAGACTTGACTTTGAACCTTAACTTCTTCTTTTAACCTTAAGAGAGAATTGAAGGGGAGGAATTTGGATGGGATTAAGGGAATTTGAGGGATTGAAAGAGTTGGGTTAGTTTTAGGAAGAGAAAATTAGTTAAATGACTTAGAAATAAGGGTAAAATGACATAGTATAGGTATCAGATTCATAGGAAAAGACCCAAATAAACTTAAAAATAACCATCGATGGTTCCTACAGTCGGTAGAACTTTCTAATGTCCGTACTGATCAATTGTAAAACCAACTTTAGAAACCCAAATTTCACCTTAATTTCCACTAGACTTTTCTATGGTACATCCAAATTCCTACGATCTGTAGATCCTATGTATAGAACTCAACTTTTAGTCCAAAATTTCACTAAGTCTTAACTCTTTCTACAAAACAAATCCTACAACTCGTAGAACCAACAAAACCCTTTCATTTTCTTCTGTAGAACAGAGGTCTTAAATCCAATCTCTAAATAATGCCAACAGATTAATCTTATGTCCTATAAAAAATCCTATGCCTCGTCCAGTCAAGTCGTAGGTTAAACATCAGAAACTTGAAATTCCAAAAATTGACTCAACTTGTAACACCCCTATCCGAAAAAGGGAAATGAATAAGATTTTGGGAAATTGCAGGTGCGAGCCACGGAGGCCAACCACAACCTGTGGGTTGAACCATGGACTGTAAGTGGGTCCGTGGGTTAGACACCATGCCTAGTGGTTTGAGGCCAAGAACTATGACTAGAACTACATATCGTAGGTCAGACCACGGTCCATGGTTCGAGGCCCAAAAACCAAGTTTCTAACACCCATCAACGGTCCACCAGGCAGGCCGTGGGTCAGACCACGGTCCGTCGACTGGGGTCTATGGATGGTCAGTTGTCAGTTATTTTTAAGGGCAGTTGGGTATTTTCCTAATTAATTAGTTCCTATACTATGTCATTTTGCCTATGTTTAGGACCCCTATATAAGTCCTTTTACCCCAAAATTAGACCCATTTACTTCATTCTTCCAAAATTACAAAAGAAGATCAAAACCTCCACTCAAATAATTCTCTCCCTAAAACTTGAAGAAGCAGAAGAAGTATGGATCTAGGGTTTCAAGATAAGGTTCCAATTCCTCCATTGAAGGCTAGCATATGAACTTGAGGTATGATAGTTTTCATCCATGGATTCCTTCCATCCATGGAGTTCTCAAATTCCTCTATTTCAAAAGGTAAAATTCCCCCAATTAGCTAGGGTTTTCTTCTATTACCATGGGTTCTCTTGATTATTGATCTAAATTATTGTGTTTTAATATGCATGAATTAATGAATTACAATTCTTTTATGATGGTTTGTCCTATAAACCCATGTAAACGCCCATATTTTCCAAATTGTGATCATATGAGGTGGGTTGTTGATTATGAAAGAGGAGTTTTATGAATTAAAGCATGAAGTGATAGAATCACATGAATTTATGATAAAATCTCTATCTAATCCTTGAATTCTAGATTTGGTGATTTAAAGTACGCTTTTAACCTTGAAAGCGCAAAGTATGAGTTTATGCATGATCTTATGAAATCTATGTAATTGTTTTAAGGGTGCTTTGAGATGTAAAGTGCCAATGATGATGTTTGATGTTGTGTTGTGAAATGATATTATCATAAGCACATACTAGCATGATGTGAAAGGTTTTCTCACATATAAAGGATTCTTAGGTTGAAAGGAAATTCTCACCTAATTGAATTAAAGAGTAAGAGTTATCCTCATGAACCTAGTTTGGATTGGTTGTCCAAGGAAACCTTTCCATGGATAAAGAGAATAAGTAAGAAAATAATATTCTGTGGGATTTATTCTTAGCACCAAAAGGATATTGACATGAGATGGAAGCTCACCCCGTTAGTAGAGGCCGGGTTTCTAAAAACAATCTTTGAGATGGAAGCTCTCCGTTAGTAGAGGCCGGGTTTCTAGTAGCAATCTCATTATCCCTTAACTATGTCCCTCCATAGGTTGACTAGATAGTGGATCCATTTAAGCTAGAAGTTCATGGCTTTACCTTAGGCAAGTAGAACAACCCTTTTCGGTATGGGAAAAACCGGGGGATCATTTTATAGCTCACATGGTCTCTATGTCGGTTAAGGCTAATTCCCCACAACAAGATTAAAGGTGAACTAAGGTTACGGAAGGAGTATCTCATATGTGTTCAAAGATTTTAAAAATGATGTCAGCTTGCATTGGCCTTATTTTATGACTTATGTTTTCTAACTTTATTATAACATGTTTTACTTGGTCAATTGCATGTCATGAAATGAAATTCTCCTTTTAACATGTTTTAAATGTTTTTATGCATGACTATCATACTTGGTACAATGTTTTGTACTAATGCATACTCTTGCCTACATTTCCCCAAATATAGGGTCCGACAGTTAGGTTTCCGAGTTTTGTGGCTAGTGTTGATCTAGAGGTATTTCCAAGATTTGATGAGTCCTTATGCTTGAAGACGGAGTTTATTATTTTCACTTTCTTTCATGTATTTTTATTTTTAATATGATGTATGGATAGGACCAATTTCATTATATTGTATTAGATGGCTATGATGAGACATGAGTTTTAGAATTCCGCTTTTCCATTAATAAAATGTTTGGACTTGGACTATTGTTTTACTCTTATTATTCTAATTCTATTGTTAGGATGATAAGTGGCTTGTATGGAGTCCTTCGTGGTTCTATACACCATGTTACATATAGGGGTACTCGAGGGTCGTGACAAACTTGGCAATTAGAGAACAAGGTTTAGAATGGTCCTAGGATGTCTCATAAGCCACGTCACGTAGAGTCTCGTTCATGATTGTGAAGTGCGCCGCATTTATGAATGAGAGGCTACAAGATGATTAGGAAACTTCACTTCTTTCATTATTCTTAATTTGTGCGATAGAGTTTAATTCTATAAAGTCTATCTCCTAATCCTTATCCTATGTTCTTCAGGACATGGCGACCCGAAGAGCTTACACTAGCAGGAAGGTGAGGGAGAATGCGGAACAAGAAGCTCCTCAAGTTCCGGTCGATCCTTTGGTTGAGCAAGTTACAAATGCGGAGTTTAGGACTACTTTCCAAGTGTTGGCTCGATCCATGACGACCCAAGCCAATAGGGAGGTTGGGTTTGCGTGAACCCAAATGTGGGTACGGAGGCTTCAAGAATGAGGGACTTCACAAGGATGATTTCTCTAGAGTTTCATGGTTCGAAAGTTGAGGAAGAAACTCAAGAGGTCATCGATGAGGTCGATAAAGTTTTGATGATCATAGGAGTTACACCGGTTGAAAAGGTGGAGTTGGCCGCTTATCAATTGAAATGTGTGATGTTTGCATAATCAAGACACAACTTCCAATTCGAGTTATGATCGTTCAATAGTAATATATCCCAACGGAGTGATTTTGAGAATTAATAAAAAAATAAAATTTAGTTCTAATTAGTTATAGCTATAGACATTATCGAATATAAACATACTAAATCTAAACGGGGTGACGCAAACGTCAATTATCAATGGGGGACTTTTGTAATAATTAACAACTACAAACAACGAAAATATACGAAAACTAGATAGAGAGACATGATTCTTGGGATGTGATAGGAATACGGGATAAACTAAACTGTCAGGGTACCTGCTTTTGATAGTACATTGTTGAGTATTTGTCACTAAGCTAGACTATAGTGGGGGTAAATTCTCTCTCGAGCAACTTACCCCGAATCGACTTGGTTTCTCTCGAACACCGAGTTGCCGCTTTCAGCACTGCCTCTACCTTAGCCCATTCACTCTCTCGAGCTGAATGTGTGGGAGAAAGACTAGGATTCACTCTCTCGAGCTGAACCCATGTCGACCCAATACCACCAGCTATCAATTTAGTAGTCTTAGTTTTACGACCTCTCTCTCGAGCAAGCCAAAAACACTAAGATGAAATCGTATTTTCAACTACAACTCTATTAAGTTCACACACAACTACTAAACGAAATCACATTGAAATAACAAATAAACCATCAACAAGCAAGACCCAACAGATAATTTAACCCATATTCACAAAATCACACCCCAAGAATTGGGGGTTTAGCTAGACATGTAAAAGAGATAAAAATTTATACCAATATCAGTTTCCATCAACTGGGTATGAAGGATTAAGTCTTAAAACACATCAAGAGTGAAGAATCTTCGAGACCCAAGCCTAATTTCTTGGAGTTGAAACCCTTTGAATCTTCAAGGTCTTAAACAAAGTCTCCAAAACCCTCTAAATCTTGAACTCTCTAAAAAACTGTAAAAAGTTCTAAGAATAATAGTGATATATTACTAAGCTAGAAATTTTTAAACAAGTATTTATAGTGTTTGAAAATGTGTTGTGAAGGACCCTTCAGCGAATTTAGTCAGGATCGCCGATAGATTCAGCGATCTGCCATTTGGTCGATTTCATTGCCTTCCTGCTGTAGCCTTTCGCCTCTTCGCGTTTTGAGTCATTGGGAGATATGGTACTGCTTCGTGGAACTGTTCGGTGACACGCCGACTATTCCATTTCATCGCCAACTTGACATTTTCCTTTAAGGCTTCAGCGCACTGGAACAAAAGGTGATCTCCAGGCCGATCGATGACTCACCAACTGGGCTCAGGGATCTTCTTGCCTTCATTTCTTCGTTCTTTTCAGCCGCCTTGTTCCTTCTTGCCAAATAGTGTCCATGCTTTGCCTCAAACTCCAAATACCTGAAACTTAAGGTTTTTCATCAGATATTGAGACAAAATATGCACTTGAGGACACTAATTCTATCAAAATATAGCCCTAAATGAGTACAAATTATGGACTCAACAATGTGTTGCTCAAGTGTGGTAACACCAATGGAAAGAAGGGAGACTGGAAGATGCGAGTCCTCTTGATTGGGAGAAATTTAACGCCGTTTTTCTTGATATGTTCTTTCCCCTTGAGATGAGGGAAGTAAAGGTACTTGAGTTCATTAATATTCGACAAGGAAGTATGAGTGTGAGGGAATATAATCTAAAGTTCACTTAATTATCTAAATATGCTCCAACAATGGTTGCCGATTCAAGGGCTAGGATGAGTAAGTTCATTTCGGGTGTGTCCAAAATGGTGGTTAAAAAGTGCCGAACCGTAATGCTCATTGGTGATATGGACATCTGTCGTCTCATGGTGCATTGATAATGAAATAAACGCAATCAAAGATGCTTCATCCAATACTAAGGATCAACAATCGTTCAATAGTAATATAACCCAACTAGTGAGTTGAGGTCGAGTCCCAAGGGAGTGGTTCGTACTCAAGAATCAATAGAAAAGCATAAGCATGCTCAAGTCAATCATAGCTAAAAACATTTACGACGAAAAACATAATTCAAGTTTGGGGTGACACACGAGTCAAATATCAAAGGGGGTTTTGTAATCAATTATCAACTAAGATAACAAATACTATGAAAATACGAATATGGAGACGGGATTCTTGGGATGTGATAGGATTATGGGCTGAGGTAAATAACCGGGAAATTGCGATTAATAGTAAACCATTGCAAATCAGTGAATAATCTAGACTTTAGTTGGGGTAAACTTTCTCTCTAACAATTTACCCCGAATCAAATTGGTTTCTCTTGAACACCAATAAGCGATAATGAAGTACAACGTTCGCTTTAGTCCATTCACTTTCTCGAGCTGAATGTTTGGAAAAGGGTTTAGGGTTCACTTTCTCGAGCTAAACCCATGACAACCTAATACCCACAGACCATCGATTCAGTAATTTTGGTTTTAAAACCCCTCTTTTGAGCAAGCCAAAAATACGAAGTTATGATTGTATTTGCAACTACAACCCATTAAATTCAACCACAACTACTGAACGAAATCACTTTTAAACAACAAATAAACTATAAATTAACAATACCCAACAATTAATTCAACCCATAATAACATAATCACACCCCAAGAATTGGGGTTTTAGCTAGACATAGTAAAAAGATAGAAATCGATACCGAAATATGTTTCGATCAACTGGCTACGATTAATATTGTCTTAACAAACGTCTAAGATGAAGAATCTTCAATACCCACTTCCAATTTCTTAGAAATGGAAATCTTCAAATCTTCAAAGCTAAGGAAAAATGTCTCCAAAAAAAGTTCTAAGTTCTAAAACTAAATAATAAACTTGATATTCTTAAATTGCATACTAAACTTAAAATTCAAACAAGTATTTATAGTTGTCAAAAAGTGTGCTAGGAAGGACCAGTCGGCCCAATAAGTCAAGATCGCCGATCCACTCGGAGATCCGCCCTTTAGTCATTTGTATCGCCGTTTTGCTTTTGCCTTCAACATCCTTGAGGTCTTGTAACTTTGGGCTATAAGGTACTGTATCGTGGAAGTGTTTGGCGACTCGTCGACTACTCATTTCTATCGCCGACTTGATTTTCTCCTTCAGGGCTTGGCACACTGGAATATTAGGCGATACCAAGGCCATTCGGCGACTCGCCCAATGGTTTAGGAGACCCTCATGCCTTCTTTTCTTCTTTCTCTTAGCTGCTTTGTTCCTTTTTGCTCAATAAGGTCTATGCTTTGTCCCTAAGTCCAAATACCTAAAATTCAAGGATTTACATCTGTTATTAAGACAAAATATGCATTCGAGGACATTGAATCTTTTAAAATAAAGCCCTAAATTAGTCCAAATTGTGGACTCATCAACACCCTCAACTTAAACTTTTGCTTGTCCTCAAGTTAAACTCAAGTTCAATAGTTCAAAAAGGATGTCTCAAACAATTCTATAGAAGACTAAATCATGAATGTACACAAGAAGACTCAACTTACTCATGCAAGGATCAATTGTGCACTCAAAGATTAAAGTTGTGACTCACCATTACCAAAAAATCTCAAGCTCACATTACTTGCTTCAAATGCAAGTTCAAGCTCAACAAAGGTGATCAAATGCGCTCATAGAAAGAATGATTCGATATTCACACACAATGATTCAACAATTTAAAGTTTAGGAATCAAATGCAATGCTCACACTCACAAAGATGAACACAATGTATGACTTTCACCATAGGTTTACCCTTATTTTCCAATTGACTTTTGTTTCAGCTCATTTAAGATCAAAAATGTCGTTTCAAGGCTTGTAATGGGGCTGAGTGCAAAGGTATGGTCATTTAGGCTCATAGGCTATAATCCTCATGAAATGTGATATGAACAACACCTTCTTTCCTTTTCTTTATCATTCTCATTCAAGCTCAAAAGTCACCTCTTATTCATCTTCCATGGACTGTTGGAAACCCTATTTTCTTTGTATTTCCACAACTTTTTCTTTCTTTTTTTCATTTTCATTCTTTTCTTTTTTTTCTTTTTTTTTTCTATATGGAGGGGTTCCATTTTTCTCAAAACATAGGCAAAAAGGACTTCTTTGCATTTTCTTGATTTGCCTTTTCTTTTCACCACACTCCCAACTTAGGCTTTTGGCCTAAGTTGGCTATTCAAACATGCCACAAATCATGAGAATTATGGGTAATGGATCAAGAAAAGTTATGTTCTCATCAAGTTTCTTCCAAGAAAAAGGTAAGGCTAAAAGGGTGTTCAAAAGAGGTTCACACACTCACAAGGTAGGCCACACAAAGAGGTATAATGTCAAATTGGTTCACACTCTTTAAAGTTGCCTAAGATCATCTCAAGAAATTGCCTCACTTAGTTAACCGGACTAACGGGGCCAATTCTAGGTGTCATCATACATGGTTCAGCTCATCACACAAGGCATCGATACCAATGTCAAAATAAGACTACACTTTCGCTAGTGTGCAATGCTCAACACAAGAGACTCAATTCGGTACTTGGCTAGTCATAACGAGATGCAAAGAGTTCAGTTATTGACTATGCAACTTCACTTGGCGTCATTGTAGCCGCACATTCATGTTTGTTCTATTATGAGCGTTATTCAAGTCATCGGTATTGATTAAAAACCGATACTCCAATTTGCAAAAGAACAACCACATTCAACACAAACAAGAGGTGGCAAAATTTTTCAGAAGGGGTAAAAAATCATTTACAATTAAAAACACGGAGCCACAAGCTCAAACCTTCCAGAAATAGCAGTGTACAACACAATTTCAGCTCAAAAACCCAAATATATAAACAAAACCAATATTCACAAAAATTCACACAAAAGGTGGGCCTCGCCCCACCACAAATAAAATCACTTGTCCTCAAATGCAAACAAAATAAAATATCCATAAGTCAAAGTAAAGAAATACAAAGAGGGAGGTAAAGAGGGGATTCTATCTACACAGTCGCTCCATCTATCTGGGCATTAATGCCTGGCGCATTAGTCTGGTCTTGGGCCTCAGTACACGGAGTCACCTCAGAAGGAATAGTAGCAACACATTCACTTGGAGCTACTATAGATGTGTCTACCAAAGAAGCCTATATATCAGGATCTACCATGGCCTTGTCTGTCTTAGTAAGGCCCTCATATGTAGCTTCCTCAGCCTCTTCAAGCATATCCTCATTAGTCTCTTCCTCAGACTCAGAATCTGATGTCTGCTCAACTCTAACCCCATCTCTGTAGTTAGCCAGAGGCATCTCTGGTACATCTGGGATCTCCACCATCTCAAAAACCATGGACATATCAGTGGATTTCAGTTGATCAACATTGTTCCGCAAAACAGCTATGCGGCCTTTAAGGACGTCACCTCACACACCACTATCCTCGCCTCAAGGGCATCAATCACAATGCTTAATGGTGATACAACATCAACCAGGGTAGTCTGAATCAAACCCAAAATGGAGGCGTCTAGTCTTGTAGCTCGACGATCAGAAGAATGGGCAAGCTGACCCATGCAGAGTAATAAAGCTTGAGTGATTGGAGCCCGAGAGACAGTAGCAGCAACAGGTCTAGGAGGCAGTGCAACATCATAAGAACTAGGAACATCAGAAAGAGTAGCAGTAGAGGTACCTGAGGCCCATGGGCCAGTGTAGGCAAAGATGTCTCTGCAGGTAGTGAGTCTGTATTTACAACCGGGGAAGAATCCACCGGGGATGCCTTCTTCTTCTTCTCAGCCTGGTCCTTCAAATATTCTATCTCGATCCTCTAGATATTAGTAGAGGATGTGGGAATCACTTCCACATCCTTCTTAGCATGTTTAGGTACCCGAGCCCATCTACACAACTCGGTGATCAATACCAGGGATGGAAGAGAGGTCTGGCGCTGCTTGGCCCTCATGACCATCTCTTGTGCTATAATCATCCCGAGATTTAGTCTCGTCCCATCAATGATGCAGCCTAGACAGGCTGCCTTGGCCAGGCAAAGAATAGACTCATTTTGGGAGGGCATGATCGTGCTGCTAATGAAGCAAAACCAATACCTCGCTGCTACATTCATATCTTTCTTTTCTATTGGGGCCCCTGCCTCCAACCACTTCATAGTGCCATATGATATCAAAGGGGCTACCCACTTCTTCATGTTATCCAACGTCTTTGTCCTAATCATATGCAGGCAGTAATCTTCCAGTCTCGTAGTGCACTCTAGGATGACATTAATGGCAGGAAAATCGCATTGCACCCTCTTCCCACGAATAACTACATAGTCAACCAGTTTAAATATTGATTCCTGCTTCTTCCTTTGTGGTACCAAAACACTGTATACATTGTTGAGTTCCCTAACCCAACTTGTGAAGATCTGTAACTTGTGAGATTTCAGGCAATCCATTATCTCCAGGTACTTATCAATAACCCCATCTGTGGACATACACTTTTCCTCAATAATCATCCTCAACTCCTCAGTCTTTAATCTATTCATCGATTTTGGAGGAGGACCTTGTACTGGTGGTGCAAGAACTACTGTTTGCTCTGGAACTGGAGGAGGAGAAGTAGTGGCCTGAGGAGTCCGAATCCTAGATGGATCATTTATCGTTTTGGAGCGCAGCTCGACCCTTTGTGCTGCTATAAACTCATCATCATCAGAAGCTACAAATTAGCGCTCCTAGTGCTTACCCTCACTTTCAGAAGTAGTGACGTGTGTGGCATAGAAGCCATCACTGTCACAGCTGACCTCTGGTGACGCAGGTGCCTTCTTTTTGCCTTTGACTTCCCAGCAGTTGTGGGATGTTTTGTGGCTTTGCCCCTAGATGCAGCTGCATCTTCGTTGAGTGCAATCCCCTTTGCTTTCTTATGTGGTGACATGTTTTGTCCTGCAACTTTAGGTCTAGACTTGTCTGCAAAACATCAGGAAAAAGTTAGAGTCAATACAAATAAGATCACAGAAAATAGTTGCAGACAAACTCGCCGATCCAGTCGGTGAGTCACCGAATCGCTTTTGCTAGATGGATCGGGCTTGCCGAAAGGATTGGCTCAAAATTCTTGGCAAGTCGGCAATGGGAAGGGCCTTTTGGTGAATTGGCGACATCTTTCAGTGAGCAAGGGCTAGCCCGCCAAAAGTTTTAGTGCAATAAGACTACAGGGGTGCAGACAAAAGGCGATCAAGAAGACTTTTGGGGAGTCACCGAGTGCCTTCGGTGACCTTAGGCTTCTCACCAAAAGTTACATAACCCAGCAACACATATAAAATGACATTAAGGGAGAGATGGGAGACTTCAGCGTACCGCTGAGTGGTTTGGCGAGCTCGAACCAGCTCGCCAAATGACCCAACGTGCCTACTTTCAACCCATTTTCTTGAATTAAACCCCGCAACCCCCGAAAACAAAATCAAACCAAGCACTAGTCTAATTAAAGAAAGACCCATAGCACCCATTACCCCGGGATACTCAAACTTCTCCCGGTTTTGCCAAATTTGGCCATTGACACCCTTTGCCCTTAAAAATATCATCACCCTTTCTATCATTAGGGAAATTATGCCGTTCGGCAAAAATATGGGTTACTCAAACTTCACCCAACTAACTAGACAACATGAAAGTACAACCCCACATGAATTAATTCATTTTAAGGCACAAAAGTATGAGATTTCAACATTCAAACCATTACATGTAAGATTATCAAATTAAATCAGGCATTTAAACATTCTAATCCTATTAGAGAGGCGTAACACACTTCAACAAGATAATATTATTGCAAATGAGTAAAAATTCGATAAAAATAAACTCGGGGTTTGGAAAACCAAACTTTAATGCCGATTAAAATAAGATTGTAATGCTAGGAGGCAAAGTATTCCCAATCCGAGCACCAATCAACAACTCAAATACAGTAATAAAGCAAGAAATATAGAGAAATTTACTAATCGGGTGTGAGTTTGTGAAAGTCGAAAGTGAGAGAAAGTGAAGAGTTTGAAAATTTAAACCTTTGGCCTTTTAAAAAAAATCCAGTTCTCTCCCATTCGGCGACATTAGTCATGCTCACCGAACCACTCAGCGACACGTTGAGTGGCTACTGACCTCGTCGAGTTTTACAGGACCTCCAATAAACCTGGGGTCCAAACAACGGACTAGAGCGCGATTGCTGACTTGGTCGGCAATTCGCCAATCCTTTCCTCAGCTCGACGAGTTTTACAGACTCCACTTTGAAGTTTTCTTGAGTCCATCGACGGTCAAGGTCGTTGTCGCTGACCTCCTCGGTGATTCTCCAACTGGAATTTTCCTCGACATCCTGCACTTCTCAACCAATTTCCACACTTTGTCCTGCACATTCAACACACCATTATTTCAAACTTAAAAAGAAAGAACACAAAACTTGGGTTGCCTCCCAAGCAGCGCCTTAGTTAATGTCGTGGCACGATACAATTCCTCACTCAAACTCCATATTTGGGGTTGACCGTAGTGCCATTAGGTAACCTCTGTTGTTTATTTGGGTAGAGATGAGGCAGTACATCATCCACGAGGTTTTCAATTTGCTGGATAGATCTAGAGCGAGAGACAATCATATGATTTAGCACTTCAACATTCTCATTCATCTCTTCTAGCATTCTATCTTGCTCATTGAACTTTTGGAGAATGATTAACAGTGTATCCTCGACACGCCTACTCTCATTGTCCTTAGACTTTCTCCGCTCATGAGAGGGTATGTATTTGTCCTTCTTTTGGACAACACCTCCAATTCCTTGACCTTTTGGGCCAAGGTATCCAGCTGACCCAGCAAAGTGACCAATTGCTAGTCCTTCTCAGTCTCCTTGTTGGTGTTGGCCACATGATCAATGAGTTTGGCTGCGGTCTCATAAGGGTGTCACATAGGACCACCCGGGATAAGTTGGGCAGTGTATCAATAGTGCTTTAAACTTCAGCCACGACTCATGAATTTTCTCTCCTTCTACTTGCTTGAAGGTCAGGATGTTATCCCTGAACCTTATTACTTCTATCGAAAGGTGATCCATTTGTTCACAATCACCATTTACACTCATATTTCCTGTTTCAACACACAAATAAGTAAAACAAAACTAAAAATAAAGTAAGTATCACTATAACTAACGATAACAAAACTCAACTTAACTAAAAATTCTCAAGTAATACCACTCCCCGGCAACGGCGCCATTTTGTTAAAGAAATAAACGCTATCAAAGATGTTTCATCCAATACTAAGCATCATCGATCGTTCAATAGTAATATAACCCAACTAGTGAGTTGGGGTCGAGTCCCAAGGGAGCGGTTCGTACTCAAGAATCAATAAAAAAGCATAAACATGCTCAAGTCAATCATAGCTAAAAACATTTATAAGAAAAACATAATTCATGTTTGGGGTGACACAAATGTCATATATCAAAGGGGGTTTTGTAATCAATTATCAACTAAGACAACAAATACTATGAAAATACGAATATGGAGCCTAGATTCTTGGGATGTGATAGGATTATGGCCTAAGGTAAACAACTGGGTAATTGCAATTAATAGTAAACCACTGCAAATCAGTGAATAAGCTAGACTTTAGTTGGGGTAAACTTTCTCTCGAACAATTTACCCCGAATAAAATTTGTTTCTCTCGAACACCAGTAAGTGGCAATGCGGTACAACCTTTGCTTTAGTCCATTCACTCTTTCGAGCTAAATGTGTGGAAAAGGATTTAGTGTTCACTCTCTCGAGCTAAACCCATGACAACCCAATACGCACAGACCATCGATTTAGTAATTTTGGTTTTCAAACCTCTCTCTCGAGCAAGTAAAATATACGAAGTTAAGATTGTATTTGCAACTACAGCCCATTAAATTCAACCACAACTACTGAACGAAATCACTTTTAAACAACAAATAAACTATATATTAGCAATACCCAACAATTAATTCAACCCATAAGCACATAATCACACCCCAACAATTGGGGTTTTAGCTAGACATAGTAAAAAGATAGAAATCAATACCGAAATGTGTTTCCATCAATTGGGTACGATTAATATTGTCTTTACAAATGTCTAAGATGAAAAATCTTCAATACCCACTTCCAATTTCTTAGAAATGGAAATCTATAAATCTTCAAAGCTAAGGAAAAATGTCTCCAAAAAAAGTTCTAAGTTCTAAAACATAATAATAAATTTGATATTCTAAAATTGCATACTAAACTAAAAATTCAAACAAGTATTTATAGTTTTCAAAAAGTGTGTTGCGAATGACCCGTCAATGCACTAAGTCGGGATCGCCGATCCACTCGATGATCCGCCCTTTGGTCATTTGTATTGCCATTTTGTTTTTGCCTTCAACATCCTTGAGGTCCTGTAACTTTGGGCGATAATGCAGTGCATCATGAACTGTTCGGTGACTCGCTGATTGTTTCTTTCTATCGCCGACTTGATTTTCTCCTTCAGGGCTTGGCACACTAGAACATTAGGTGAGACAAAGGCCATTCGGCGACTTGCCCAATGGTTTAGGCGATCCTCAGCTTTTCTTTTTTTCTTTCTTTCAGTTGCCTTGTTCCTTTTTGCTCAATAGTATCCATGCTTTGTCCCTAAGTCCAAATACCTAAATTTCAAGGTTTTACATTAGTTATTGAGACAAAATGTGCATTCAAAGACACTAAATCTATTAAAATAAAGCCCTAAATTAGTCCAAATCGTGGACTCATCATGCATGCACAACAAATAAAAGAGGAGAAACTCAAGGAAAAATCTAGAGAGGTAAAAAGGGCTAAGTTCGGTGATGGAAATTTCACACATGCAAGGTCTGATGGACATGGTCGTCCTATATTTCGACAAGGATTTTCCGATCAAGGTTCCTCCAATGCTCCTTCTAAGTTCAAAAAAGATAGGGTCTCTAACCCTAAGCCTCAAGGAGGGAATGGTGGTGGATCTTCATTGCTTAGGTCTACTTGTGCCAAGTGTGGGAAGAAGCACAAGGGTAATTGCCTAGCCGGCATGGATGGTTGTTTTAGTTGTGGTAAAAGTGGTCCAAAAATGAGGGATTGTTGATGCTTACGGCTAAAGAAAGAGAGGGCAAGCAATCTCTTCCTAGTGGTTCGATTCGAATGCTCCCAAGAAAAACTGATTATACGCACTCCAGTCTCATAGTAACCAAGAGGGTTCTCTGGATGTGGTTACTGATATATTGAAAGTTTTCCAACTTCATGTATATGCTTTACTTGATCCCGGTGTTACTTTGTGTTTTGTACGCCATATGTGGCTATGTGGTTTGATGTTCTTCCGGATGAGTTGTTAGAACATTTTTTTATCATTACTCTTGTTGATGATTCTATTATGGCTAAGAGGGTCTATATAAAGTGTCATGTTTCCTTATCCTATATAGTTACTCTTGTTTACTTGGTAGAGCTAGACATGTTAGATTTTGATGTTATTCTTGGTATGGATTAGCTACAGGTATGCTTCTAATGATTGTAGAACTCGTGCAGTCAAGTTTCAGTTTCCAAATGAGCCTATCCTAGAGTGGAAGGGGGGAATTTATATTTCTAAGGGCCAGTTTGTCTCTTTTCTTAATGCTAGAAAGATGATTTCTAAGGGTTGCATTTACCATCTTGTTAAGGTGAGAGATGTAGATTCTGAAACCCCTATTGTCGAGTCATTCTCCGTTGTTAATGAGTTTCTGGAAGTGTTCCCAGATGATTTGCCTGGTATTCCTCCCGAGAGGGAAATAGACTTCGGTATTGACCATCTCCCAGATATGCAACCTATTTTTATTCCTCCTTATCGAATGGCTCTGGCAGAATTAAGCGAGTTGAAAGAGAAATTAAAGGATTTTTGGGATAAGGGTTTCATCTGACCGAGTATCTCTCCATGGGGTGCTCTAGTTTTTTTTGTTAGAAGGAAAGATGGTTCTCTTTGTATGTGCATTGACTATCGACAGTTGAACAAGGTGACCATTAAGAATAAGTATCCTCTTCCAAGGATAGATGATTTATTAGACCAACTTCAAGGAGCAAGTTACTTCTCTAAAATTGATCTTCGATCGGGTTATCACCAATTTTGGAGACAACTTTTAGAACACGGTATGGTTATTATGAGTTTTTTGTAATGTCGTTTGGGTTGACTAACGCTCCGGCGGTGTTTATGGATTTGATGAATAGAGTTTGTAGACAATACCTTGATATGTTTGTAATTGTGTTCATCGATGATATTTTGATCTACCCGAAAAGTGAGAATGAGCATATCGATCATGTGAGGTTTGTGTTGCAAATTCTCAAGGACCAACAAATCTATGCAAAGTTTAGAAAATGTGAATTTTGGTTAAGGTCCGTAGCTTTCATTGGTCATATTGTTTCAAGTAAGGGTATTGAGGTAGATCCAAAGAAGACGGATGCAGTTAAGAGTTGGTTAAGACCTCTAACCCCTTAGGATATTAGAAGCTTCTTGGGTTTGTTCAGTTACTATAGAAGGTTTGTTGATGGTTTTTTTTCCATTGCCTCTCCTTTGATGGCTTTAACTCAAAAGAAGGCTAAGTTCATATGGTTTGAAGCTTGTGAGAAGAGTTTTCAAGAGTTGAAAGATAGACTCACTTTCGCTCTAGTGTTGACCTTACCGAAAGGTACATATAGTTATGTGGTGTATTGTGATGTCTCTATAAATGGGTTTAGATGCGTGCTTATGCAAAATGGTAAAGTTATTGTCTATGCTTCAAGGAAAATTAGAATACATGTGAAGAATTATCCTTTACATGATCTTGAGTTAGTGGCAGTTGTTTTTGCCTTAAAGATTTGGAGGCATTATTTGTATGGAGTTCATGTTGTTGTTTGCACCGATCATAAGAGTTTGCAATATGTGTTCAATAAAAAGGATTTGAATCTTCGCCAAAAAAGGAGGCTTGAATTATTGAAAGATTATGATATGAGTGGTTTTGATAACCACGGTAAGGCAAATATGGTAGCGGATGCTCTTAGTCGGTTGTTTATGGGTAGTGTGGCTTATATTGATGATGGTAAGAAAGAGTTTGTTCGAGATGTTCATAGGTTGGCCCGATTAGCTGTTCAATTAGTGGACTCCACCAAGGGTGGCGTTGAGGTTCACAATGGGACCAAATAATCTTTTGTGGTGGATGTGAAAGTTAAACAAGGTATTGATCCTATTTTGTACAATTGAAAGAAACGGTTCTTAAGAAATCGGTCGAGGCTTTCTCCCAAGGGGGAGATGGTGTCCTTAGATATCAAGGTCGTTTGTGTGTTCCAAATGTTGATTACTTGAGTGAGTAGATGTTGACCGAATCCATAGTTGTTGACATCCCATTCATCTGGGAGCCACCAAGATGTACCGTGATTTGCGGGAGTTCTATTCGTGGAATGGGATGAAGAAGGATATTTCGGAATTGGTGGCTAAGTGTCCAAATTGCCAACAAGTAAAGGTTGAGCATCAAAAATCGGGAGGTATATCCCAAGACATTGGTATTCCTACTTGGAAGTGGGAAGATTTGAACATGGACTTTATTGTTGGTTTGCCTCACACCGGCTACAATATGACTCGATTTGGGTTATAGTAGATCAGATGACGAAATTAGCTTATTTCCTTCTCGTCAAGGTTTCCTATTCCGCGTAGGACTATGCCAAGTTGTATTCTGAGAGAAATGGTGAGATTGCATGGAGTGAACTTGTCCATTATTTCCGATAGCGGTACTCAATTCACTTCTCAGTTTTGGAAGTCATTCAAAAAAGGTCTTAGCACTAAGGTTAAGCTTAGTACGACCTTTCCTCCCCAAACCGATGGGAAAGCGAAGCGTACTATCCAAACTTTGGATGATATGGTGAGAGCTTGTGTGATTTATTTTAAGTGTAATTGGGATGGCCATTTTCCATTGATTGAATTTGCTTATAATAATAGTTAACACTCGAGTATTGGTATGGCTCCATTTGAGGCTCTCTATGGTAGGAGGTGTAGATCTCTTATAGGTTGGTTTGAGGTGGGTGAAATTGCCTTGATAGGTCCTGAGTTGGTACATGAGGCCATTGAGAAAGTTTGACTTATAAGAGAAAAGTTGAAAACGGGTAAAAATTGGCAAAATTCCTATGCCGATGTGAGCAGAAGGGATCTTGAGTTTAATGTTCATGATTTGGTTTACTTGAAAATATCACCCATGAAGGGTGTAATGAAGTTTGGTAAGAAAGGGAAGCTTAGTCCCTAATATGTAGACCCATTTAAGATTTTGAGGCGTGTTGGTGAGGTTGCTTATGAGCTAGATTTGCCAAATGAGTTGGAAATGGTGCATCCAATTTTCCATGTATCTATGCTTAAGAAGTGTGTTGGCTATTCGCCATCCAAAGTTCACTTAGAAGGGTTTGGATTTTATGAAACTCTTTCTTATGCGGAAGTCCCGATTGAGATTTTAGGACGACAAGTTAAGAAGTTGAGAAATAATGAAGTTGCTTCCGTGAAAGTGTTATGGAGGAATCACTTAGTTGAGGGTGCTACCTAGGAGGCCGAGGTCGACATGATGTCGCGATATCCTCATCTGTTTTCTTCTACTCTACTCTAGCTTGAGGTAATGAGTTCCTCTTGGTTTGTGCTATGTTTTTTGAGTCATGTGTGTTTTATTTGTTTCCATGATTTCCTTATGTTATGCATGTTCATGAAAAATCTTAAGTTTCGAAAGAAATGACATATATGATTCATTTTCCTCAGGTTGTTGTACATTGAGTATGAGTTGCATATAGACTTCATGAGTTGAATTGATAAACATGCTTTAGATATGCGCTTTGGGAGTAAATTGCATATGAACTCCATAAGAATATGTTGAGCATGATTTTTAGCTTGGAGAAGGTAGTTCCTCCTTGAACATGAGTAATGTTGAAATTTCATGCATATTGGGTTGCTAGATGTAGTTCCTACTTCCTTATGATGCATTGAGTATATTTTGCTTGAAGTTGATGTTTTCTCCTTGAGTATGTGCATTTTGATGAGTTGCATGCATGATGGGCTGATAGAGTTTGTTTCACCCCTCTTATGATATTTTGAGAACATCCTAGCTTGGAGTCGATAGTTCCTCCTTGGTTGCATGCATTGCATTGCTAGGTTGTGTTGTTAGTTCTTCTCCCACTCTTTTAGAACTAGTTTATATCTCATTCGAGGATGAATGATCCCAAGGGGGAGTTATTGTAACACCCCATATCCGAAAAAGGGTAATGAACCAAATTTTGGACAGTTGTAGGTGGCAGCCACAGAGGCCAACCAGGGCCCGTGGGTTGAACTAGGGACCATAAGTGGGTTTGTGGGTTGGCCACCCTACTTAATTGTTTGAGGCCAAGAACTACGGCCATACCTACGGACCATAGGTCAGACCATGGTCTATGATCAGGGCCCGTGGTTAGAGGACCAAAAACAAAGTTTCTAACACCAATCAACGGTCCACCAAAACGGGCCGTGGGTCAGACCACGTTCCGTCGACTGGTCCGTGAATGGTCAGTTGTCAGTTATTTTTAGGGTTATTTGGGTCTTTTCCTACTTTATTAATTCCTATACTATGTCATTTTGCCTATGTTTAGGACTCCTATATAAGTCCTTTTAGCCCCAAATTAGACCCATTTACTTCATTCTTCCAAAATCACAAAAGAAGATCAAAACCTCCCCTCAAATAATTCTCTCTCTAGAACTTGAAGAAGAAGAAAAATGATTCATCAAGGGTTTCAAGCAAAGGTTCCAATTCCTCCATTGAAGGCTAGCATTTGGACTTGAGGTATGATAATTTTCATCCATGGATTCCTTCCATCCATGGAGTTCCGAAATTCCTCTATTTCAAAAGGTAGAATTCCCCCAATTAGCTAGGGTTTTCTTCTATTACCATGGGTTCTCTTAATCATTGATCTAAATGATTGAGTTATGTTTTAGTTGCATGAATTGATGAATTACAATGCTTTTATGATGTTTTCCCCTATGAACTCATGTAAACACCCAAGTTTTCCAAATATTGATCATATGAGGTGGGTTGTTGATTATGAAAGATGAGTTTTATGAAGTAAAACATAAAGTGATATAATCACATGAATTTATGATAAAAATCCCTATCTAATCCTTGAATTCTAGAAGTGGTGTTTCAAAGTAAGCTTTGAACCTTGAAAGGGAAAAGTATGAGTATATGCATGATCTTATGAAATCTATGTAAATGTTTTAACGGTGCTTTGAGATTTAAAGTGCCAATGATGATGTTTGATGTTGTGTTGTGAAAGGATATTCTCATAAACACATATTAGCATGATGTGAAAGGTTTTCTCACATATAAATGATACTTAGGTTGAAAGGCAATTCTCACCTAATTGAATCAAAGAGTAAGAGCTATCCTAATGAAACTAGCTTGGATTAGTTGTCCAAGGACACCTTTCCATGGATAAAAAGAATAAGTAAGAAAATACTATTCCGTGGGATTTATGCTTAGCACCGAGAGGATATTGACATGAGATGGAAGGTCTCCTGTTAGTGGAGGCTGGGTTACTAGAAACAATCTCTTGAGATGGAAGCTTTCCCGTTAGTAGAGGCCGAGTTTCTACTAGAAATCTCCTTATCCCTTAACTATGTGGCCCCATAGGTTCATTTGCTAGTGGATCCACTTAAGCTAGAAGTTCATGGTTCTACCTTAGGGAAATAGAACAACCCTTCTCGGTGTGGGAGACACCGGGGGATCATGTTATAGATCACATGGTCTCTATGTTGGTTAAGACTAATTCCCCACAACAAGATTAAAGGTGAACTAAGGTTACTCAAGGAGTATCTCATATGTGTTCAAAGGTTTTAAAGATGATGTAAGCCTGCATTGTCCTTGTTTTATGACATATGTTTTCTAACTTTCTTAAAACATGTTTGACTTGGTCAATTGCATGTCATGAAATGAAATGTCCCTTTTAGCATGTTTTAAATGTTTTATGCATGGATATCATATTTGGTACATTGTTTTGTACTAACGCATACTCTTGCTTACATTTCCCCATAAGTAGGGTCCGACAGTCAAGTTTTCGAGTTTCGTGGCTAGTGTTGATCTTGAGATTCCAAGCTTTGGTGAGTCCTCATGCTTCGAGGATGGAGTTTATTGTTTTAAATTTCTTTCATCTACTTTATTTTTTGGGCATGATGTATGGGCTAGTCCCAATTTCATTCTATTGTATTAGATGGCTATGATAAGACATGAGTTTTAGACTTCCGCTTTTCCATTTAGAAAATGGTTGGACTTGGACTATTGTTTTACTCTTATTTTTTTAATTCTTATGTTAGGAGAGCTAGGTGGCTTGTATTAAGTCCTTCGTGGTTCTATATGCCATGTTACATCTAGAGGGTACCCCTGGGTCGTGACACAATTTCCTACAATTGCCTTTCTAGGGCCTGTAGGACTTCCTACGATCTCTAGATAGGACTCGTAGTTCACTTGTTCAACAATTTTACTACATCTTTTCTTTGAAACATGCCTTTCCAATTTTGAGGTGTTACAATATCCCTACTTGGAAAGATTCATCCTTGTATTTGACTCAATCTAACATTAATAGAGTAGGAAGAAACTAACAACCCAACATGAATGCAAATTTCATCAAAATGCACATAAAAATGGAGAATCGCTCCAAGCCAAATTGTAACATAAAAATGAAGTTTTCATGAACATGCATGCATATGGAAACATGAGAATGACTAAAAAGCATGAATACAAAGGAATGGACCATGAGGAACTAATACCTCAAGCTATAATAAGAGCGGAGGAAAAAATATGAGGATACGGGACATCGTATTGACTTCATGATGAGTCTAGAAACCAATGTGATGATAAACCTTAAATCGGTAGACCTAATGGTGGTAGCCTTTTCATGTGTGAAATGATGAACCTTAAATTGGTAGACCTAATAGTGGTGGCCCTTTCTTGAGGATTCAATGAGCTATCCTAATAATGTACCTTGAATCGGTAGACCAAATGGTGGTAGCCCTTTCATGTGTAAATATGCTCACATGGTATATGTCGGTTAATGCTTATACCCATCATGTGAGATACGTGCTATGGTTCCATGAGCCTTGGTCAAGAACACGAGCCGTGGTCCCTTTCGTGGATGCTAAGACAATATCTATGCAAAATGGTGGATACTTTCCCATGGCCACCTTCACGAGCCGTGGAGTGGACCAGACTCGTGGTTCCCCTCGTGAAGGTTGGGCAGTGTGCTCCTAGATAGGGGCAGCCTTTACCTTTGGCCTTGGCTTGGCCCCTTGTCCTTGGCACTTGCCCCTTGATCTTATCTCTATAAACCTCATTTCAACCCTAAGTGTCTTACTATAATTTGGGAAGTCATTTTACGATTTTAAACCTTACGTTTAGGCTCTAGTTTAACCTACCATTTTCTGGGGTGTTACATAAGTTCACCTTTGGTGGCCTCAAAGTGGTACTTAGTATAGATTGTGGTATGGGATGGTATTCATAAATTGTACAAGTATAGCTTAGGGTTACTTAAGGTGAAGGCTCTAATGTGATGAAATGGCTTATATGTTGATTATGTTTGTATCTTATGCCTCTTATACTTATGTTCATGATGTTTCTAAAAATGTGCATTTAGCATGATTTCAAATAAAATGTCCTTTTTAAGCATGATTTTTGCATGGCTATCATACTTAGTACATTTGTGTGCTAACCCATATTTCTACATTTTTCTGCAAAGTGTAGGTTCCAACATTTGAGTTGATTTCTTCTAGTTCAAAGGGCTTGGATTGAGTTCTTCCAAAGCTTTTGGTATGTCCTCATGGATCCGAGGACAAGTGCTTTATTGATGTTTCATGTATTTCATTGTACTAGATACTTTTAGACTTTCTATTGAAAAGGGCCGTGACCCTACTTTTGATTCAAGATGTTTTATATGGCCATGTGAGACAAGTAGACTTTCGCTGTTTTAATTGATATTTGTGATTTTATGGATTAAAAAGAGTTTTAAATTCCGCACTATTTCTATTATCTTATGTGATGACATACTATGAGGCTTGTATAAGGCTTTTTGGAGTCTTGTACGCTGCATCAAGTCTGGGGTGTAGGCTTGGGTTGTGACACAAATACTATGAGGACTCACCAATCTTCTTCTTCTTGATCTACTATGGTCCTAGCCACGAGGGTGGAAGCCGATATTACCAAACCCTACACTTATAGAAAATGTAGAAATATGGGTTAGCACAAAATGTACGAAGTATGGAAGTCATGCATAAATATCCTTGAAACATGCACAAAGAGACATTTCAGTTGAAACCATGCTATATACCACTTTTGAACATCATCTTTGAAATAGTTGAGGAATGTAACTCATAAGACATCTCATCTACAATTCATCATAGCATAAAGGATATCATCATAATTACAAGCATAGTCTCCAACATACATATAATACATACCTCAATCATCACAAGACATACTTTACACGCATAGTCAAATACCAAGATCATCTCATTATAATAGAACCATCACATAAGTAACCCTAGGTTATACTTGTGCAATGCATAGATTGGATCCCATAATCCTATCTATGCTAAGTACCACTTTTAAGCCACCATGCTCATACTTATCATGCTTTGGTCTCATCCATAATCAATAATTATAGACAAGGAAACATTCATGTTCATAGCTTGTAATAATTAAAGTCACTCTTAGCAACAATCCATATCATGCATACATAAATTCATATATCTTCATGGCATAAGGAAACCACACCATAACCCCTTTAGAAGTCTACTTGTACAATGTATAAGTGAAGTCCCATACCCCCACTCACACTAAGTAAAGCTCATTAAGAAGTCATGAGTATAGTTCATGTTCATGTTCATAATTCATATTAATCATGCATTAACTCATAATCATCATGTCACAAGAGAAACCTACCATGCCCACTATCAAAGCCTACTTGTGCAATACATGAATGAAGTCTCATACCCCCATTCATGCTAAATAGAATCTCTTCAGAAACCATAGTAAATAACCCATGTTCTAGTTTTTTTTCATATTTCTTGTTCATTTAAGGAAATAGCTTTAACCGAAATAGACCATGTGAGCTACATGGAATCCGGTGTCATGCCCCACACCGAAAAGAGGTGTCCAACTTTCCTAAGGTAGATATAACATGTTTAGCTTCTAGGTGGATCCACTAGCTAAAGACCTATGTGGGCACATAGTTATGGGATAACAAGATTTCTACTAGAAATCCGGATGACTAAGGTAAAAGGTTTCCATCTCATGAGATAACTGTTCTGGGAAGTCAGACTGACAGGCGTAAGAGGAACCCATTGGGAAGCCGGACTAACTGGCGTAAAAGCTTCCATCTCATTTTCTTATCCATTCGGTGCTAAGCATAATTCCTTTTAAGTTCATGTTAAGTCTTTACTCAAGTTCATGTTTATGGAAGGGCAACTAAACACTCAATCCAATACAACATCATGTTATAGCTCATAGATTCATTAGATATGAATGGCCTTTCAACCTTATAATCATTAATATGTGAGTAAACCTTTCACATCATGTTCATAGTGTTAAATATAATAGCCTTTCAATCAACACAACAACATTATCATAGTCCTAGATGTTTCATGCATAGTCATGTGTAAGGGTAAGGGGAGAATGATCTTTCAACAATACCACAATTACACAATAGTCATAGGAGCTTCACTTTCTAGGTGAATCATAAGCTCATACACAATTCTTATCAACATGTACAAACCCTGATAATTTGCCTTTCAAGGGATATGAATCAACTCAACTCAAACATCGAGAATTACCACATTAGATAAGGAGAATATCATGATTCAATAACTCAATCAAAACCTTAGTCACATCATAGTCATGTTCATGCATGGGGTATTTGTGTGATTGTCCTTCCAATGACACAACAACAACATTATCATCATAGACACTTTACTCTCAAAGTATTCATAAAACATGCACATAATATCATAATCATGCATACCCCTCATATCTTGTACTCAAGGATCATAGATCATGTTAAGTCAACACATCTAGCATTCACTATATTAGACATGGTTATAATCATGACTCAAGTAAATCATTTATTATATGGATAAACTCTTGTACTCATATTATAGGTCATGTGGGAGAAGTATTTTCACAATAATGTCATATACAACTCAACATACATAATATCTTCCTACTTAAAGCCTTAACATCCTTAGTTTATTCACTTTAGCTTTTACCCTTAAAGCTTTAGGAGTCATCTTCATGTCACAATCCCTACTCTCAAGAAATGCCTCGCGTGATCATTATGTATACCTAATTCTCAAGGTAATCTAACCACATGCCTCATTATTGATCAATTATAGTCATATAGTATTATATAAACTCAATCTCAATATTACTCAACTATGATCCATCATATAAGCCCTAGTTTAATCAATTCATGTCTAGAAGCTTTAATTTTAAGCAATTCATATCTAGGTCATTTGATCTAAGACAATTCATAAAGAAGTTCATCAATCCGAGAAGGTCACATCTAACCCTCAATTTACCTCTTTTGATGACATAACACTAGACTATATCAATTTCACCATAGAATCTTACGTTAATCAAGGATACATGTATGATCACACTAAAATTATGTAATTACACCATGAACAACCATTATTCACTTAATTGTGCCAATATACAATAATACCCACATCATCAAGTAAATTTAGTAAAGTGGAAGATTCATGGGTTCATGGGGGATTTCATCATAAATCAACAATAAATCATCAATTCAGTCATAATACATCATAAATTAACCATTAAAAACGTTTTGAAAGAGAACCCATGACTTAGATCGAAACCCTAGCTTTTGGGGGAAATTGGAAGCTTTGAAGTAAAGTTTTTAAGGGACTCTATAGGTGAAGGCTATCCATAGATGAATAGAAACCATACCTTATGAATATTTCCTCACTAAATTGAAGAGAAAAGGCTGCTCGTTGACCCCTAAACTTGACCCTGTTCTTTTTTTTCAATGGAGTTTCTAGAGAGAAAAATATTGGAGAGTATTTGGGGTCTTTTTTGAATCTAAAATAATGATTTTGAAACTACTTAATTAAGGGTCTATTAGGTATATATAGGGGGCCTAATAGATAATTAACCGACCCCACTTAACCCCTAACTAATTTGGAATTAACCCCCAAGTCCCCATCTTAAAATATAAGTCTTCAAAACTGCCCCACCCTCGAGACCCCGACCCACGGACTGTGGGTGGGTCCACGGGGCGTACTGAATCCTCATGGGTGGTGGTATGAGGCTTAAAGTTGCAGGTGTGAGTAGGCCTTGACCCACGACCCCTTCCCACGGGGTTTGGGTCCACCTACGGGGAGTGAGTCCCAACCGTAGGTGGCTCAATTTTGGGCAGATTCTAGGGATTTTGTTGAGTGCCCCCTCAAGGACCCTTGGCTGGTCCTTGGGGGGTCGTACCTTAACGCCCTAACCCTAAAACCTCCATACTAAGTTCGGGAAGTCATTTTACCCTTCTGAACCCCACATCAAACTCAACAACACACTCGTAAGGGTCTAGTTCCACCTACTAGTTTTCCGGGATGTCACATTATCTGCCCCTTGGGAACATTCGTCCTTGAATGATATTTCTAAACACCTTTCGGAATTAAAGACTCAAGACTAGAAGACCATCATGCATGAAACATCTAAATGCACATAAACAAGGAGGAAACATCACTCAATCTCAATATACTCAATGCTACACAAGGAAGTATGAACTACATCCAACAACCCATTTATGCATGAGATTCTCATAACTAGTCATGTTCAAGGAGGAACTTTCATCTCTTAGTTATAATATGCTCAATATACTCTCATGAAATTTAGTCTTAAAAAACATTTTATTCAAGGAGGAATTTCTAAACTCCAAACTAAAGCATGCTCATATATTCTTCTCATGAAGTACAATAGGCATCGCTTTCTCAAAGCACTACAAAATGAGGAAAAAAATTCACATAAATTCATTTTCTTTCAAAACACAAATGTTCATGAACATGCATTATATAAGGAAGTCATGACAACACATAAGCACATAACAACAATGCTAGCTAGACACACAATCTCCCCCTTGGGAGTGAGCCTATACAAATTCTTCTAAACATCATCAATCACATAATAATAGGAGGAACTACCTTTTCCAACTAAACGCAAGCTCAACTCAACATTATGGAGCCAATATGCCATTTCATCAAAAGCATAACAAAGCATGTTCATCAAATCATCTCATGAAGTCAAATATGCCATCATCATACTAAAATGCACAACAACATGAGGAACATGTAAATCATGAAAACTCATTTTTATACAAAACAAGAATTTTCTCAAGAACATGCATACCATGAGGAGATCATGGAAATTTTCTAAATCACACATGACTCCAAAACATAAAACAAGCCCAAAAAGGAACTCTTGGTCTCAAGCTAGAGTAGGAATAGAAAAAAGGGATGAGGATATCGGGACTCTCAATCAATCTTTCTATCTAAGCACATCATCTTCCCCTTGGGAGTAAGCCCCTTATTAAGACCTCAAATACTACTCCTTTCAAACAATCCTAAGGCATCACCAAGACTCATTGTAACCTTACCGTGTTCTAAAGCCAATAGAGGTCTAATAACTATGCATCCAAACCTTACCAAGGTTAGAAAGAGTGACTCTATGAGACAAGGAAATCATGGGATACATATAACATCCAAGACTCCACAATCATGAAACGAGTCAAGGAGGACTATCATCTTAAACTAGTAGAGGAATAGAAGGGAATATAAGGATATTGGGACATCATTGGCCCTTGGCCTCCCAAGTAGCACCCTCAACTAAAACCCTTACTAAATACCACTCCTCAACATTCCTCAACATTCTCATGAAAGAACATCCTTACTCTTCTATTTCTTAACTTGGCGGTCTAAGATCCCAATTTGTACTTTTAAATTAGAGAGGTTCTCATTAAGTATTTCTAGCTCACAAGCAGCCTTACCAACACCACTCAAGGTCTCATATGAGCCTACCAAACCGGGACTAAACTACTCATCTCACTCCACCTTTAAGCTGAGAATTTTGAGCCAATCCAAATCATGAACATCTAGAACACTCAATGACCTTGCTATCTAAGCACATTTATTCCAATTCTAAGGTCAGAGCAAGTCATCACTCAACTTTTTCACCTTCATCACAAAAGATTATTCTAAACCATGGATAATTTACATTTCTATCCTCTTTTAAAGGAGTCTACTCACTCAGCATCTCTAGGCATCACTGAAACACCACTTTACATCAAATTCTTCAACACATTAGAAAACTCCTTATGGCTAAGTTGGGTTCTACCAATAACCACAATTAAACCCATGTATACTAATGCCAACATAAAATTTCATCATGTCCAATTTATCAAGTCACAGAAGACAAGTACAACTAGAATAGAACTAAGAATGAAACACATACCGGGAGCAACATTAGGAGGACACTCTTGTTCACCTTTATCTTGAAGAGCATTGAACCTAATTTTCTTCCTCTCTCTTCCACTGGCGGTAAGTATTGGGCAATCTCTCACTTTGTGATCATTTCCACCACAACCATAGCAACCCTTCGTGTAACACCCTAGAAGTCTAACGTCCTAAGCTAGAGCCTTATACGATGCCTAGTAACTTAAAAAGGATAAAATTGATGTTTTTAGTCCTAATCTAATATAACTAACTTAATAAGAAAGTGTTAGTACTTAAACATTGAGAAACGATCATGACGTCCAGTAACTAGCAACTCTAATCTAGTGTTGTCATAGGCCTTGTAGAGAGGTTTTTGAGTGGCGTATGAGAACTAAATCTTGTAAAAAGGGTTTATATAAGTAGAACTAAGTGTTTAGGGTCCAAACGTATAGGTACAACCCCCCAAGGACCACCCTAGGGGTCCTTGAGGAGAACCCAACATTAGACCCCAAAAGCTATCAAACAATAGCAAACGACGAGACCAAGACTTACAGCCAGTAGACTGGTCTACGGACCGTAAGTCATGGTCGTAAGTCCATACTTAGTCGTGGGAAACTTGGCTCCCGAAAGGGAGCCCTCACTCCCAAATGACAGAGTGCACAGGACGCGCCGTCACTCCACCTACGGTCTGTAGGTGGAGGTCTCGTAGGTGCTGCCAGTTTTAGGATTTTAGTTTTTAAGTTAGGGGTCTTAGTTTTAGTTAGTTATTTAATTAAGGGTTAAGAGGGTGTGGTTAGTTAACTAATTACCTTTCTAAACCTAACTATAAGACCCTAACCCTAAGACTTTAAGTCATTCAACAAAACCCCAAACTCAAACATCAAAACATAACTTCCCTCTCTCAAAATCTTCTCTCCAAAGAACACCATTGAAGAGGGAGTTCAAGGTCCATCTAGGGCACCAAGATCTAGAATTCCTCCATCAGTTCTCAAGGAATTTACTAAGGTATGGATGCTCTTCACTCTTGGGATCTTTTCCCCAACAGGCCCTCTCAAAATTGGATTTCAAAGTTCCCCAATTTCTAGGTTTTCACTCAAATTCGTGGGTCTCTTTATAAAATCGTTTCCATTGATCTATAATGGTTATTTATGATTATATATGAAGGTTTGTGGAAGAATTTATGGAATGTTTATAGTTTTTGAGCAATTTCCCACAAGACACATGATTTTCCCCTCTTTCTCAAATCTAAACCCTAGTATGTTGTGAATGATGAATGAAGGTTGGGAATCTAGTATGTTTACATGGCATTCATTATTGTATATTGATGTTACCCTATATGAAGTATTAATGTTAAGAAATTAGGGTTGAATCTTGAAGTAAGCCTTGAGGGCTATGAATGAGGGTACTTAATACGATGAATTGTTCTTTTATTGAATTGTGGTGTTGAGATATGAATCCTTTCCCCACAACCCTAACTATGATCAAGTATGTTATTCTATGATATGATCAAGTATGTTATCCTATGATATGAACATGTATGTTATCCTATGATATGAACACTATATGACTATGATATGAGGGAACATTCTCAGATGTTCTTGACTCTTAGGATGAAAGGTTTTCTCACCTAATGAGTCCATGAGCTAATATAACATAAGTTGGGATGAATGGCCTAAGGGCACTCCCTTATGAACTATAAACTTAAGTAAAATATTAATGTTACTTAAAGGGAATTGTTCTTAGCACCGAGTGGATATGATAGAGATGGGTTCCTTCATGCTAGTCAGTTGGGTTCACATTACGGTGTTTAATGTAATGGAAACCCGCACGGTAGTAGTATACGGTTTCTAGTTCCAATTTTCATATCCCATAACTACCTGCCCCCATAGGTTTTAGCTTAGTGGATCCACCTAGATAACTATTATGTTAGTTCTACATTGGCAAGTGAAACACTCTCTTTTCAGTGTGGGAGTAGAACATGAGATTCCAAGTAGCTCACATGGTCTATTGATGCTTGTCGTGACCAACGACACTATCCTACAGTACGAGTGTCTACGATCGTCGATAATATAGTAACCCAACGAAGGGTTGGGGTCGTGTCCTAAGGGAGTAGTTTTGAGAATTAGTAGAAAAATGAAATTAAGTTCAAACTAGTCGTAGCTAAAAACATTAACAATTCAAAATTAAAAGGGGTGACACAAAGGTGTCAAATATCAAATGGGGTTTTGTCACAAGTAGTAAAAAACAACAAAAATAACAAGAAAATCAACTATGGTGAAAAGTTCTTGGGGGTGTGACCACAATACAAGTTGAGATAAATCCTTGGGTACATGTTTTCGATAGGAAATTTGCAAGATAATAGTGACTAGACTAAGTTTTAGATGGAAATAAGTTCCCTCTCGGACAACTTACCCCGTTTCAAATGTATTCCTGTCGGACACCCATTTACCGCATAAAGGCCAACCTACGCCTTACCCCACTCACTCTCTCGAGTTGAATGTTAGGATATGGGACTAGGGCTCACCCTTTTAGGCTGAACCTCACGTCGACCCACTCCTTAGGCCATCAGTCTAGAGGTCTTGGTTTCGCGACCTCCCTCTCAGGCAAGCCGAAAATACATGCGTGGTTTTGTATTTGCAACTACAAATCCATTAGAATAAACCACAACCACTAGGTGAAATCGCCATTAAAATACATCTAACCTATCAGCAAGCAACACCCAACAATAATATCGACACATATTTGCTAAATCACACCCCAAGAAAAGGGGGCTTTTAGCCACACATCAAGAAATAACAAATACACCTAAAATTATACTAAAATCAAATGGGTATAAAGAATTAAACCTTTATTTAAGCAAAAAAATAAGAATGAAGAAGTTCCACTTCCAACTTGGGGAAGATGAAATCCTTCTTTCTTCAAGTCTCCCAAAAACCCGCTCCAAACTTGAGAGAAAATATCCCAAAAAGTACGTTTCTATTGTGAAAATTAAAATAAATGTTGGACTCCCTAAAAATTAATAACAAGTTTAGTATTTATAGACTTCAGAAAATAGTGTTGGCGAATCTTTCGGCGAGGTTAGTCGGAATCACTGACTAACTCGACCATTCGCCCTTTGGTGTAGTTTGTTGTCGTCTTGCACTAGCCTTCACCATCGTCGTGTACTGTGTCATTGGGTGACATAGTACTGCTTCGGGGAACTATTCGGCGAAGCGCCGACTACTTCTTTCATCACCTTTTGATCTTGTTCCTTTAGGGCTTCGCGTACTGGAACAAAAGGCAGAGTGTGTCCCTTCGACGAATCGCCAAGTGTACTTGGCGATGCTCAGGCTTCAGCTTCTTCGTTCATTTCAGCTTTCTTGTTCCTTTTTGCACCTAAGTGTCCATGCTTCCACTAACACTTCAAATACCTGAAACTTAACAGTTTTCATCAGATATTAAGACAAAATAAACGTTTGAGGACACTATTTCTATCAAAATAAAGCCCTAAATGAGTCCAATTTGTGGACTCATCAATACCCCCAACTTAAACTTTTGCCTGTCCTCAAGCGAGATTAAGTTCAGCCATTCAAAAGGAATGTCTCTAACAGTGCTACACAAGACTTAATCATGAATGCACACAAAAAGACTCAAATTACTCATGCAAAGATCAACTGTGTACTCAAAGATTCAAGTTGTGACACACCATTACCAAAGATTCTTATGCTCACAATACTTGCTACTAATGTAAGTTCAAGCTCAACAATAGTATTTGAATGCCCTAACACAAAGAATGATTCCATAATCATGCACAGGGGTAAATCAATCTAAGATCAGGAATCAGATGCAATGCTCACACTCAAAAGGAGGAATACAATGCATGTTTTCACCCATAGGTTTGCCTTATTTTCCAATCAATCTTTGGTTCGGATTGCTCAAGATGAAAAAGTTCTTTCTAAGGCTTGTAATGGGGCTGAGTGCATAGGTATGGTCATTTAGGCTTAGTGACAGACGATTCTCATGATTTGTGGAGCTTTCAACACTTCTTTTTCTTCACCTTCTTCTATCAATTTTTCTTCTAGTGCTTCTAAGTCATCCTATTCTTTACTCCATGAATTGCTTGGACATCCCATTTCATTTAGACTTTATTCCACAATATTCTTTTTTATTCTTTTCTTTTCTCTTTTTTTTTCTCTTTTTTTGATATAGAGGTTTTCCATTTTTTTTCCGCAACACCATGAGTTGAGGAGACTGTTCTTGCACTTCTTGACTTCTTCTTTTCCTTTTCACCACACCCCCAACTTAAGCTTTTGGCTGAAGTTAGCTATTCATTAAATCAAAAGTCATGAGGATTATAGGTGGTGGTTGAATAAAGGTCTAGGTTTTCACAAGTTTTCTTCCAAAGAAGGGTAAGGCTCAAAAGGTATTCAAAAGAGTTTCACATGCTCACGGGTAGGCCACAAAAGAAGTATATGTCAAATTTGGCTAACACTCTTTAAAGTTGCCTAAGATCATTTCAAGAGCACACCTTTCTAAATTGATCAGACTAACAGGGCAAATTCTAGGTTTATTCATACAACGTTCAAAGTAAGCTCATCACACACGGAATCTACACTTAAGTCAAACAAGACTACACACTTTCGCTAGTGTGCAACGGTCATTACAAGAGAATCAATTCGATAAATGGCTAATCACAATGAGATGCAAAGAGTTCACATATTGTCTATGCAACTTCATTTGGCCTTATCTAGCCGTACATTCATGTTTGTTCAATTGTAAACACTATTGAAGTCATCGGTATTGATCGAAACCGAGACTCAAATTTTTGCAAAAGAACAGCCACTTTTAACACAAGCTGTGGAGAATTTTTTTGAAAAATAACAATAATTTTTTCAGAAGGGTCAAAAGTTGCAATAAATTAAAATCAGGAAGAAGCCATAATCTTAAACAATGGCAAAGCAGTTTTAAAATTACAATTAAAGATAGACAACCCAAATGTACACCAAAACACAAGTATCTGAAACAAGCAAAAACACAAGGTGGGCCTCACCCCACCACAAATAAGAGTGTTTGTCCTCAAATGCAAATAATACAGAATCCAAAAGGCAAAGTAAATAAAGACAGAGAGGGAGTTAAAGAGGAATCCTATTTACACATTCTTTACATCTGTTTGGGCATGAATGCTGACAAAATAATTATGGGTATTAATGAACTAACCTTTTGTACTGATTAAAATACTACTGAGAAGCTAGGCGGCAATTTCAACACAAATTCGCGCATAAACCAATGAATCAAAATACTCCAGAAGTGCAAGAAATATAAAACTATAGTACAGGTGTGAGTTTTGAATAGGTAAAAAGTGAGGGAAGGTGAATGAAGTTGAAACTTTTAATCCTTTGGCTTGCAAAAACCGTTTACTCAGCGATGTTATTTAAACATCGCCAACACACTCGGCGGAACGCTGATTGCCTGGTTTCTTGGCCAAAGTTTACAGAACCTTTGGTTTACGGGGGTCCAAACGGCGGTTTCCATTGAGATCGGCGACTTGGTCGGCGATTTGCCAATGATTTCCAACACTCGCTGAGTTTTACAGACTCTAATGTTGACGATGTCTAGAGTTAAACGGTGGATAAGGTTGGATTCACCGAAGGGATTCATCACTTGCCTATCTGCACTTTTTGTTCACTCTTCATACTTCCATCTGCACAATCAAACACACCATTATTTTATTAAAGCAAAAGAGAGTATACATAGTTTTGGGTTGCCTCCCAATCAACGCCTTAGTTAACATCGTGGCACGATGCAGTAGAGCCTTTAGGCGTCTTCCAAATACACCACTTCAACCAAAGAAATCTTTTGACAATCCCCAAAATATAATTACAGACGTTGATTGTTCACTTTAAATGAAGGTCCTTCCTGACCTTCAATTTCTATGGCACCATTGGTGAACACTCGTTTTTATCTAAAAGGTCAGACCATTTGGATTTGAGCTTTCCAGAAAAGAATCGAAGTCGAGAGTTGTATAACAAAACACAATCTCCTACCTTGAAGTCCTTCTTGAGTATTCGACCATCATGCCATCTCTTCATCTTCTCCTTGTAGATGGCTGAACTTTTATAGGATCTGAGTTTAAATTCATCCAGTTCTTTTAACTGTTCTACCCTCTCCCTTGAAGTTTTTGACTATTCCAAATTTAAGGCCTTAAATACCCACAATGCCTTGTGTTCTAACTCGATGGGCAAATGATAAGCCTTACCATATACTGATATGTGCCTTATAAGCAGTCTGGTATGCCCATAGTGCATCATCAAGTTTCCTAGACCAGTCAGTTCTATTGGCATTAACTGTGTTTGCCAGGATATTTTTGATTTCCCGATTTGACACTTTGACTTGTCCACTTGTTTGGGGATGATATGGGGTTGCTACCTTATGTTTCACCCCATATTTTCTTAGTGCCATTGAAAACCACTTATTGCAAAAGTGAGACCCCCCATCGCTAATGATTTTCCTAGGAGTACCAAATCTTGCGAAAATGTAGCGTTTCAGAAATTGGACAACAATTTTTCCTTCGATGTTTGGAAGGGCGATGGCCTCTAAACATTTGGAGATATAATCTACGGCCACCAGGATGTATTTATTTCCAAATGAGCTCACAAATGGGTCCATGAAATTGATCCCCCCATACATCGAATAGCTCGATTTCCAAAATAAGAGTGAGAGGCAAATCGTGCCTTCAAGACACTCCACCTTGTTGCTGACATTGCGAGCATTTCTTTGCAAATTCATGTGCATCTTTGTATAGGGACGGCCAGTAATAACCACTTTGGAGGACCTTAGCGGGAGTGTGAATACCACTGTGTTGACCTCCTACTGGAGATGCATGGCAAGCATGGAGAATTTTTACCACATCCTCTTCTGGAATACACCTCGTGATAACATGGTCAGTACATTCTCGACACAAGTAAGGTTTATCCCAAAAGTATCTTTTAACATAAAACAAGAATCTCTTTTGTTGGTAAAAGGTCAACTCATCAAGTATCAATCCACTCACAATGTAGTTTGCAAAGTCTGCATACCACGGTGTAGGTTTGAGAGATATAGCAAATACATGTTCATCGGGAAAGGAATCATTTATGTCGACCTCACTCTTGACATCTTCCCGTCCTTCCAACCGTGATAAATGGTCGGCCACTTGATTTTCGCAGCCTTTTCGATCCTTTACCTCAAAATCAAACTGTTGTAGTAGTAGCACCAACCTTATCAATCTTGGTTTCACATCTCTCTTTGACATTAAGTAGCGGAGTGCAGCATGATCAGTGTGTACTATTACTTTGGTTCCTAGCAAGTATGCCTAGAACTTTTCAAATGCATAGACCACTGCGAGCAACTCATGTTCAGCGACCGTATAATTTTGTTGGGCACTATTTAATGTTTTGCTCGCGTAGTAAATTAGGTGAAATAATTTGTTGCGCTTTTGCCCCAACACTACTCCCAATGCCATTCCACTAGCATCACATATTGCTTTGAAAGATTCGGACAAATTAGGACTGACGATAATTGGGGTAGATACTAATTTTTCCTCGAAGCACTTAAATGTGATCATGCAAGCATCATCAAAATGGAACTTCACTCCTTTTCGAGGAGTTTGCATAGTGGATGTGCAATCTTTTAGAAGTCTTTAAAGAACCATTGGTAGAAACCTGCATGACCTAAGAAGGTGCGAACACCCTTCACTGAAATTGGTGGGTGTAATTTCTCAATGACCTCAATTTTCATTTTGTCAACCTCCAGCCCCTTTTGTGACACCTTGTGCCTGAGAACGATACCTTTCTTCACCATAAAGTGACATTTTTCCCAATTGAGGACCAGATTCATATCCACATATCTTTATAGCACTGTCCTAAGTGTGTCAAACATTCCTCAAATGTGTCCCCTACAACTGAGAAGTCATCCATGAATACCTCCATAGAGTCTTCGACCATATCCGCAAAAATAGACAAGATGGAACGCTGGAATGTTGCTGGGGCATTACACAGCCCGAATGGCATCCTTTTGAATGCAAAAGTTCCATAAGGGCAGGTAAAAGTGATTTTCTCTTGGTCTTCCGGGGCAATAGAGAATTGATTGTAACCAGAATACCCATCTAAAAATCAATACCACCCCCTTTTTGATAACCGGTCAAGCATCTAGTCCATAAAGGGCATTGGGAAGTGGTCCTTTTGGGTCCATGAGTTAAGCTTCTGATAATCCATGCATATTCTCCACCCAGTCACTGGTCTTGTTGGCACAAGTTCTCCTTTAGCATTTGGGACTACGGTTATACCTCCTTTTTTCGATACATATTGCACCGGACTTACCCTCTTACTATCCACAATATGGTAGATCACTCTAACATCTAGCCACTTGATGATCTACTTTTTCACCACCTCTTGCATTAGAGGGTTCAGTCTTCGTTGATGCTCTACACTGGGCTTACATTCACTGTCAAGCCGAATCTTGTTAGTACAGATGCCAGGAGGAATTCCTACTATATCGACTATTGTCCATCCAATAACTTTTATATGCTTCAGCAATACTTCAATGAGCAATTTCACCTGCCTTTCAAGCAAATCAACTGCGATAATCACCGGTAAAATATTATTGGCTCCTAAGAAAGCATAGTTTAGATGAGAGGGTAAAACTTTTAAATCCAGGTTAAGTCGTTCTTCTGTTGATGGCTTCGCAGGAGGACTTTCTCTGTTTTTCATGTCGATATCCAACTTGATTGGATTCCTTGAATACTCTCCTGATCCTGATAAGGCAGCCACTATTTCCTCATATCCTTGAACTTCGGATTCTCATAATTGGCAAGTACATATTCAATGGGTTCCTTCTTGCACATTAAATGTCTCACACTTGCCACTGCTTCATCTATAACATCCTCAGTGGACACCACATGGATGTTACTTGGTTGCTTCATGGATTTGCAGATATTGAAGGTCACCTCATCATCGTTCACACGGAACTTCAATTTGCCCCCTTCGACATATACCAATGCTCTTCCAGTAGCTAAGAATGGCCTTCCCAAAATAATGGGAATTTCAGCATCGATCTCACAATCTAGAATCACAAAATTAGCTGGAAAGATGAACCGATCTACTTTTACCAATATGTCATGAAGTATCCCTATGGGGTGTTTGAATGATCGTTTATCCATAATGAGTCTCATTGTGGTTGCATTTGGTTCACCTAAACCAAGTTGCTTGTATATTGTATAGGGCATCAAGTTAATGCTTGCTCCTAAATCACACAAAGCTTTAGCAAATTGGAGCATGCCAATTCTGAATGGGATTGTGAATGCCCCAGGATCATCTATCTTGGTGATTGACTCATTTTTCATAATTACATTGCAACTACGGGGTACCTCAATCGTTTCATACTCCAGGCTCCTTTTCTTTGTAATCAACTCTTTCATGAATTTGGCGTATCCCGACATTTTTAACAATGCTTCCACCAGAGGAAGGTTAATTGATAGATTCTTGAATACTGACAAATTTTTTTTGAACTTCTTATCTTCATTTTTATTTTTCAGATGTTGAGGAAATGGTGGAGGTGTTTTGGGTAAAAGGTGCGTGACATTTGGAATCTGAACATGTTGCTCTACATCATCTTGTGGTTCTTTGGCAAGGTTTTGTGGAATAAGCAATTCTTGTTCCTCTGTACCTTGGCTCTCTTCCTGCATTCGAGAGTCCTCGTCCTCCATCACATTCCCTTTTGCCATCTTTCAACTACGGGTGACCACAACCAGCCCTTATTCATTATCTTTCATTAGTGTCCTGGATGTTAATTGAGCTGATAATAGACTAAATTGACCTTCTAGTGTTTTTATGGCATCAGCATGCGAATTCACTTTACTGTTTAGTGAGGAAAAGTCATCTCTCATTCCTTTTAGCAGATCATCAGAGCCCTCAACTTTATCAAGTATGCGTGACAATAGATCATTTACCTGAGGACTACTTGTGCTCCCATTTGATTTTGGGCTTTCACTCAATTGGGTATGGTCTTCCTCATAGTCATCTTGCTCAGCCCAATCGTGGCAATATCTCTTTGGTTCTTCACTCATGTAATGGTTCCAACCTTGATTTCTGCCCCACTGTTGATAGCGTGGGTGGAAACCCTCCTCTTATCTTGTGGAGTTCCAACCTTGATTCTCCCTCGATCTCAAGTAATCGGATGAAGAAACCCCCTACTCCCCCAATTTTTTCGAAGTTCTAACCTTGATTCTCCCCCGGTCTTACGTAACCTGAAGGAGAACCCTCATCAACTTCAAAATACTCCATATGTCCCCTTCATGTGCTCGTGTATCACTTCCATTTAAGACAATATCTTCTTGATGTTTTCATCCCTTTCCCTTTCTTTATCGAGTTATTCTTGCGTTAATCTGAAGAACATCGGGGAAACTTGGTCATCTTTTGTGTACCATGATTGATTTACTCTAGTCATGCTATCTAGTAGAGATGAGGCTACTTCAAATGATTGTAAAATTATTTCTCCTTGCACCAGCTGATCAGCTATCCCTTTATTTACTTAATCCAGAATACGGTAAAAATATTGGAGCAATAACTCACTCGACAGTCCATGCATTGGACATTTTCACAAAATTCTCTTAAATCGTGTCCAAGATTCGTTAATTGATTCGCCCTCCTTTTGATTAAAATTTTGAATGTCATCCCTCAGTTTCATCATTTTTTATGGAGGGAAGAATATTTCATGAAAATCTGTAACCAACTCTTCCCATAACTCGATGGAGTTCTTTGGAATCTCGATCAACCACTTAATGGCTTCCCCAATTAATGATAATGGAAATAAGCGCAGCCGTATGCACTCTTGCGATAGATTCTTGAATAACAGAGGGGTGCACACTTCTATGAAGCTTTGTATTTTCTCATACGAATCTTCATGCTCTAACCCGCAATATAAACCTCTTGTATGTATGAGATGAAGTGTTGTGCTAGTAAGTTCAAACGTTGCATTATCGTCTGGTTGTGGCATGCAACTCGCATCCATTTCACTCACATGTGCAGGGTTGTACACACTATTAATATCATCAATGTTGTCTCGATGAAAATCATCATCCGCTGGGTTGCCTGCTTGGCAGCTATTTTCGCCATTCACACTCATATGGTTGTTGAAACACACAATTACTCAAAACAAAACTGAAAATTAGGTAAGTAGACTACAACTAAGAAGAATAAAGATTTTACTAATCTAAGAACTCTCAAATAATACCACTCCCCGGAAGCGGCGCCATTTTGATGCTTTTGGTGACCAACGACACTAACCTATAGTACGAGTGTCTACAATCGTTGATAATATAGTAACCCAACAAAGGTTTGGGGTCGTGTTCCAAGGGAGTGGTTTTGAGAATTAGTAGAAAAATAAAATTAAGTTCAAACTAGTCGTTGCTAAAGACATTGACAATTAAAAACATTGTAAATTTAAAGGGGTGACACAAAGGTGTCAAATATCAAATGGGACTTTTGTCACAAGTAGTAAAAAACAACAAAAATAATAAGAAAATCAACTATGGGGACAAGTTCTTGGGGTGTGACCACAATACAAGTTGAGATAAATCGTTGGGTACATGCTTTCGATAGGAAATTTGCAAGATAATAGTGACTAGGCTAAGCTTTTGATGGAAATAAGTTCCCTCTCGGGCAACTTACCCCGTTTCAAAGGTGTTCTTCTTGGACACCCATTTGCCGCATGAAGGCCAGCATACGACTTACTCCACTCACTCTCTCGAGCTGAGTGTTAGGATAGGGGACTAGGGCTCACCCTCTCGGGCTGAACCTCATGTCGACCCACTTCTTAGGCCATCAGTCTAGCGGTCTTGGTTTCGCAACCTGCTCTTGGAAAAGCTGAAAACACATGGGTGGTTTTGTATTTGCAACTACAAACCCATTAGATTAAACAACAACCACTAGGTGAAATCACCATTAAAATACATCCAACATATTAGCAAGCAAGACCCAACAATAATATCAACACATATTTGCTAAGTAACACCCCAAGAATGGGGGTTTTTAGCCACACATCAAGAAATAACAAAATACACCTAAAATGAAACTAAAATCAAATGGGTATAAGGAATTAAACCTTGATTTAAGCAAAGGAAGAAGAATTGAGAAGACCCACTTCCAACTTGGGGAAGATGAAATCCTTCTTTCTTCAAGTCTCCCAAAAACCCTCTCCAAACTTGAGAGAAAATATCACAAAAAGTACTACTCTATTATGAAAATTAAAATAAATGTTCGACTCCCTAAAAAGTAATAATAAGTTTAGTATTTATAGACTTAAAAAAATAGTGTTGGCGGATCTTTCGGCGAGGTTAGTTAGAATTGCAGATTAAATCGGCGATTCGCCCTTTGGTGTAGTTCATTACCGTCTTGCACTAGCCTTCAGCATCGTCATGTTATGTGTCATTTGATGACATAGTACTGCTTCGCCAAATTGTCTATGTCGGTTATTGCTAATCTCCCTATGTTTAATGATATGAACTAAGAAACGAATATGACTTATGAAGATGATTATGAACTCCAACTAGGGCTTCTTGAAGGGTACTACTTAGTCTAGGTAAGGGTATGGGACTTTACCTAGATATTGCACAATTGGGTTTTTTGATGGGTTCTTGTATGAATTCTTTATGTATGGCAACCTATGAATGATGTTAAGGATGGTTTCACCCATTATCATGACGACTATGTATGTGACTACACTCGTGTCCTCTTGATGGTTCTACTTAGTATATATGAGGGTATGGGACTTCATATGTACATTGCACAAGTGGAATTGAAAAGGGGGTCATGGGTGGTGTCTTTATGGTATAATGTTAATTGAACTCAAACATGTAAGATATGAACTATGGTTAGGTATGATGTTTCTTATGGTTATGAATGTCTCTTTATTTTATGGTATGGATTGGCTATGCCGTACTTGAATATGCATTTTGGCTTTTAAACTTGAAATAACATGTTTTCAACCAAGGTCCCTTTTATGCATGTTTTAAATGGTTTTAATTGCATGGCTTCCATGCTTAGTGCAATTGATTGTGCTAACCCATATTTTTTCTATTTTTATAAGTGTAGGTTCCGGATAGTAGGTCCTCATTGTGAAGAAGTGAAGACTTGGATTGCATTCTCCAAGACTTTGGTATGTCCTCAAGTTCTGAGGACAACATGATGCCACCTATGTTTCTTTCTATTGTAATAGACTTCTATGTACTTCCTTTTATAAGACAATTTCATTGTAAAGGGATAAAGTCCCTATTTTAGACTTCTATGTTGTACTTAGATGGTGATTGAAACGAAGTCTAGACACTCTATTTTCTATTATGAAAGACTTTGACATTGATTGTGAAAAGTTTTTAAATTCCGCATTTTTCAATGTCTTTATGCAATGACGATTATGCTAAGGGCTTGTATAAGACCCCTTCTGGGTCAAGTGCACCGTGGTACGACTAGGGGGTGCTCTCGGCTCGTGACAAACTTGGTATCAGAGCATAAGGTTTTGGATA
This sequence comes from Solanum stenotomum, assembly GCF_019186545.1. Taxonomy (NCBI): domain Eukaryota; kingdom Viridiplantae; phylum Streptophyta; class Magnoliopsida; order Solanales; family Solanaceae; genus Solanum; species Solanum stenotomum. The sequence goes on along the minus strand of NC_064286.1, from coordinate 30,859,837 downwards.
GTAATTAGGATTGATGTCTCATGAACCACGTCAATTAAAGTCTTGTTCCTGAGTGTGAAGCGCACCACACTTATGAATGAGAGGCTATGTAATTCCTAGGAACCTTCCCATCTTTTGTATTCTTGAAGTCATGCTTAAGAGTCTTAACTCCATACGTCCTTTCTTCTAATCCTTTTCTTGTGCATATAGGCCATGAATACTAGAAGGGCTACCGCAAGAAGGGTTGATGAGGAGATTGCAAATGAGGGAGTTCCTCCCCAAGGCAACAAAGCTCCTCAAGGTCATCAAGGGCCTAAAGTTCCTATTAAAGATGGAGTTATGTCTAATGTGGAGATAAGGACGTCTATTCAAAGTTTGACTCATGTTTTAGTAGCTAAAGTTACTAGAGATGCTAGGGTGAAAGAGAATCTCCATGCTAGCACAACCGCTTCAAGGATAAGGGATTTCACTAGGATGAATCCCCCTACCTTCTTTGGCTCCAAGGTGGAGGAGGACCCACAAGGGTTTATTGATGATGTGTTCAAGGTGCTAGATGCTATGGGTGTGACTCCTCAAGAAAAGGCGGAGCTAGCCGTCTACCAAGTCAAAGATGTGGTTGAAGTATGGTATGAGCAATGTAAAGAACAAAGCCTATTAGAGCGGGTCCGGTAGATTGGGCATCATTCAAGATGACTTTCCTTGATAGGTTCTTCCCATTGGAATTGAGGGAAAGGAAAATGCAAGAAATCATCAATCTTCGATAATGAGGAATGAGTGTGAAGGAATATAGCCTCAGGTTCACTCAATTTTCCAAGCATGCTCCTACATTGGTGGCGGACTCTAGGGCAAAAATGAACAAATTTGTTATGGGTATATCTGATCTTGTGGTGAATGAATGTAGGTCGGCTATGCTTATTCCAAGCATGAACATTTCTCTTCCTATGGTTCATATCAAGCAAATTGAGGAACAAAAGCTCAAGCAAGTGGGTAAAGATTAAAAGAGGTCAAAGACCGATGATGGAAATTCTTCCAAGGGTAAACTTGGTATTCAAGATAAGCCAAAGTATAAGAACAGGTTTCCCAACCAAGGTTCTTCCAATGCTTCTAGAGTCAACAGAGGTAGGGTGTCTAACCCTAAGCCACAAGAAGGAAGAAGTGGTGATTCTTATGTTGAAAGAGTTAGTAGCGAAAAGTGTGGCAAGAAGCATCAAGGCAAATGCCTAGTTGGCACAGATAATTGTTTTGTTTGTGGAAAGTGTGGTCATATGAATAAATATTGTCCCATGATGAGAGCTCAAGGGAGGGAGAATAAACAAGCACAAGTAAGTGGTCCTATCTCCGATGTTCCTAATAAGATCCGCTTCTATGCTCTCCAATCCCGAAGTGATCAAGAGGGGTCTCCGGATGTTGTAACCAGTATGTTACAAGTATTTTCAATTGATGTTTACTCATTGTTAGACCCCGGTTCCACTTTGTCTTTTGTAACCCCTTTAGTGGCTATGAAATTTGATTTGCTCCCTGATGTCTTAGTGGAAACCTTTTCGGTTTCTACCTCGGTAGGTGATTCTGTAGTAGCTAAAAGAATTTATAAGGGTCGTCCCATTTCATTGTCCAATAGTGTCACATTGGTTGATTTGGTAGAACTTGATATGTTGGATTTTGATGCCATATTGGGGATGGATTGGTTGCATGCTTTTTTTGCTTCCATTGATTGTAGAACTCGGGTAGTGAAGTTTCAATTTCCTAATGAACCCGTGTTAGAATGGATGTGGGAAACTCAATCCCTAGAGGTCGAATTGTTTCATGTCTAAAAGCTTGTAAAATGATTTCTAAGGGATGTCTTTATCATATTGTGAGAGTCAAAGACCTTGAGTTCAAGACTCCTCCTTTAGAATCGGTCCCCGTAGTAAAGGATTTTCCGAAAGTCTTTCCCGATGACTTGCTCGGAATTCCTCCCGAACGGGAAATAGATTTCTGCATTGATCTATTACCGGATACTCAACCTATATCAATCCCTCCTTACTGGATGGCCCCGACCAAATTGAAGGAATTAAAGGCTCAACCTAAGGATTTGCTAGATAAGGATTTTATTCAACCAAGCATATCTCCATGGGGTGTTCCGGTATTATTTGTGAAAAAGAAGGATGGGTCCCTTAGGATGTGTATTGACTATCGCTAATTGAACAAGGTCACCATAAAGAATAAGTACCCTCTCCCTAGGATTGATGATTTGTTTGACCAACTTCAAAGGGTGAGTTACTTTTCAACGATAGACTTAAGGTCGGGCTATCACAAACTTAGGGTGAGAGAGGTTCACATTCCTAAGACGGCCTTCCAAACAGGATATGGTAACTATGAGTTCCTAGTTATGTCCTTTAGTCTAACAAATTCCCTGGCGGCTTTAATGGACCTTATGAATTGGGTGTTTAGAAATTATCTTGATTCATTTGATATCGTCTTTATTGATGACATTTTGATATACTCCAAGAGTGAGGGTGATCACATGAGTCATTTGAGAATAGTGCTGCAAGTCCTCAAAGATCACCAACTTTTTGCTAAGTTTAGTAAGTGCGAGTTTTGGCTAAGGTCGGCTGCTCTCCTTGGCCACATTGTTTCTAGTGAGGGTATAGAAATTGATCTGAGGAAAACGGATGCGGTCAAAAGTTGGCCTAGATCTTTGAGTCCTATCGACATCCGAAGCTTTTTGGGGTTGGCCGGGTACTAGATGAGATTTGTTGAGAGATTCTCATCTATTTCTTCTCCATTAACGGCCTTGACCCAAAAGAAGTCCAAGTTCGAATGGTCAGAGTCATGTGAAAAGAGTTTTCAATTGTTGAAGGATAAACTTACCTCCGCTACGGTATTAACCTTACAGGAGGGTACCGAAGGGTTTGTAGTGTATTGTGATGCTTCTCGAGTAGGTTTAGGTTGTGTCCTCATGCAACATGGTAAGGTGATAGATTATGCCTCAAGACAACTCACAGTGCATGAAAAGAACTATCCGACTCATGATCTTGAACTAGCGGCCGTAGTATTTGCTTTGAAAATATGGAGGCATTACCTTTATGGTGTGCATGTAGATGTGTTTACCGATCACAAAAGTCTCCAATATGTGTTTACTCAAGAAGACTTGAATCTCCGGCAAAGAAGACGGTTAGAACTTTTGAAGGACTATGATATAAGTGTCCTTTACCATCCCGTCAAAGACAATGTAGTTGTGGATGCCTTGAGTCGTATGTCTACGGGTAGTGTGGCCGATGTAGAAGATGAAAGGAAGGAGTTAGTCTGTGATGTGCATAGGTTGGCCCGGTTGGGATTTCAACTAGTAGATTCTCCAAAGCATGGCTTTATGGTCCATCATAGCTCTGAATCCTCCTTAGTAGTTGATGTGAACTCTAAGCAACACCTTGATCCTATTTTGATAGAATTAAAATAATCGGTACTCAACAAGTCCGTTTAGGATTTCTCCCAAATGGGAGACGGGGTGTTAAGCTACCAAAGTCGTCTATGTGTTCCAGATATTGAGGGCTTGAGAGAGAAAATTTTGGAAGAGGCTCATGGTTCGTGGTATTCGATTCATCCGGGATCCACCATGATGTATCGTGACCTACGGGAAGTCTATTGGTGGAATGTCATAAAGAAGGATATAGCGAGTTTTGTAGCCAAATGTCCAAATTGCCAACAAGTCAAAGCCGAATATATGAAACCGGGAGTCATGTCTCAAAATATTGATATTCATACTTGGAATGAGAGGATGTGAATATGGATTTTTAGTGGGTTTGCCTCGTACTAGGAGGCAATTTCATTCGATTTGGGTCATTGTTGATAGGTTGACAAAATCAGCCCACTTTATTCCCGTCAAAACTTCATTCTCGGCAGAAGATCATGCCAAGCTTTACATAGATGAGATAGTAAAATTTCATGGGGTTCCCTTATCTATCATTTCGGATCGGGGTGCTCAATTTACTTCACACTTTTGGAAGGCATTCCAAAAGGGGCTTGGTACTAAGGTCAAGCTTAGAACGACCTTTCATCCTCAAACGTATGGTCCAACGGAATGCACCATTCAAACATTAGAGGATAAATTAAGGACATGTGTAATCGACTTCAAAAGTAGTTGGGATTTTCATCTCCCATTGAATTAGTTTTCGTACAATAATAGCTACCACTCGAGTATTGCCATGGCACCGTTTGAAGCCTTGTCCATCTCGGGTTGGGTGGTTTGAAGTAGGTGAATTTTCTCTAATTGGTCCCGAATTAGTTTATGAGGCCATTGAAAAAGTTCGACTCATTAGAGAGAGGTTGAAGACGGCTCAAAGTCGCCAAAAGTCTTATGCCGATGTTAGAAGAAGGGATCTAAAATTTGAGGTTGGTGATTGGGTTTACTTTAAAATCTCACCTATGAAAGGTGTGATGAGATTTGGTAAGAAGGGGAAGCTAAGTTCCCGGTATGTGGGCCCATATCAAATCTTGAAAAGAGTGGGGAAGGTTGCTTATGAATTAGACCTCCTAGTGAATTGGTTTCGGTTCACCCGGTGTTTCATCTTTCCATGCTCAAAAAGTGCATTGGTGATCCGGTATCCATCCTTCCTTTAGAAGGTTTAGGAGTTTATGATAAACTCTCCTATGAAGAGGTCCCGGTTGAAATGTTGGACCGTCAAGTGAAAAGGTTAAGAAACAAGGAAGTAGTTTCAGTTAAAGTGTTGTGGAGGAACCATCTAGTTGAGAGTGCTACATGGGAGGCCGAGGCCAATATGATGTCCCGTTATCCTCATCTTTTTCCTCCTACTCCTATTCAAACTTGAGGTAAGTAGTTTCTCTTGAGTTTTAGAGAATTAGGAGTTATGTGTATTGTATGATCATTTGCCATGATTTTTCCTTATGTGGTGTGAGTCCATGTGGAAAAGCATGTATTGCATAATTTGAGTTTTTCATTAATTATATGTTCCTCTTGTTGAATTACTTGACTAAGATGATAATTGCATATTTGACTTATGAGGTGAATTGATAAATGTGATAAATTGTGTTTTGAAGTGACTTGTTGAATCCATATGGTGATCTTGAACTTATCATTTGAGTGGAGAAGGTAGTTCCTCCTATAAACATGATATATGATGAATTTCATGCATAATTGAGTTGGTAGATATAGCTCCTACCTCCTTATATTGCTTTGATATGACTTTAATTGGAGTTGAAGTTTTCTCCTTTAAAATAGTGCTTATGGTGAATTGTGCATATTAGAAGTTTTGCACATTTTGGTATTTTTGCTTGTTGGACTGTTGGTTTAAAGTTTCTGCTTAGTTGGGTGTCTTGGTTGACATTCGGGGACGAATGTTCCCAAGGGGAAGATAACGTAACACCCCAGAAGTCTAACGTCCTAAGTTAGAGCCTTATACGATGCCTAGTAACTTAAAAAGTATAAAAATGATGTTTTCAGTCCTAATCTAATATAACTAACTTAGTAAGAAAGTGTTAGTCCTTAAACATTGAGAAACGACCATGACGTCCGGGAAATAGTAACTTTAATCTAGTGTGGTCATAGGCCTTGTAGAGAGGTTTTTGAGTGTCGTATGAGAACTAAATCGTGGTAAAAGGGTTAATATAAGTAGAACTAAGTGTTTAGGGTCCAAACGTATGGGTACGATCCCCCAAGGACCACCCTAGGGGTCCTTGAGGAGGACCCAACATTTGACCCCAAAAGCTGTCAAACAGCAGCAAACAACGAGACCAAGACTTACGGCCAGTAGACTGGTCTACGGACCGTAAGTCATAGTCATAAGTCCATAATTAGTCATGGGAAACTTGGATCCCAAAAGGGAGCCCTCAGTCCCAAACGACGGAGTGCACAGGATGGGCCGTCACTCCACCTATGGTCCATAGGTGGAGGTCTCATAGGTGTTGCCAGTTTTAGGATTTTAGTTTTTCAGTTAGGGGTCTTTGTTTTAGTTAGTTATTTAATTATGGGTTAATAGGGGTGGTTAGTTAACTAATTACCTTTCTAAACCTAACTATAAGACCCTAACCCTAAGACTTTAAGTCATTCAACAAAACCCCCAACTCAAACATCAAAACATAACTTCCCTCTCTCAAAATCTTCTCTCCAAAGAACACCATTGAAGAAGGATTTCAAGTTTCATCTAGGGAACCAATATATCTAATTCCTCCATCAATTCTCAAGGAATTTACTAAGGTATGGATGCTCTTCACTCTTGGGATCTTTTCCCCAAGAGGCCCTCTCAAAATTGGATTTCCAAGTTCCCCAATTTCTAGGTTTTCACTCAAATTCGTGGGTCTCTTTCTAAAATCATTTCCATTGATCTATAATGGTTATTTATGATTATATATGAAGGTTTGTGGATGAATTTATGTAATTGTTACAGTTTTTGAGCAATTTCCCACAAGACCCATGATTTTCCCCTCTTTCTGAAATATAAACCCTAGTATGTTGTAATGATGAATAAAGGTTGGGAATCTAGTATGTTTACAAGTAATAGATTATTGTAGATTGATGTTACCCTATATGAAGTATTAATGTTAGGAAATTATGGTTGAATCTTGAAGTAAGCCTTGAGGGCTATGAATGAGGGCTCTTAATATGATGAATTGTTCTTGTATTGAATTGTGGTGTTGAGATATGAATCCTTTCCCCACAACCCTAAATATGATCAAGTATGTTTTGCTATTATATGATTAAGTATGTTATGCTATGATATGATCAAGTATGTTATGCTATGATATGAACATGTATGTTATGCTATGATATGAACATGTATGTTATGTTATGATATGAACATGTATGTTACGATATGATTATGATAGTGTTAGTATGTGGAATGGAAGGTAATTCTCATAAACACTATATGACTATGATATAAGGGAACATTCTCACATGTTCTTGACTCTTAGGATGAAAGGTTTTCTCACCTAATGAGTCCATGAGCTAATATGATATAAGTTGGGATGAATGGCCTAAGGGCACTCCCTATGAACTATAAACTTAAGTAAAGGCTTAATGTTACTTCAAGGGAATTGTGCTTAGCACTGACTGGATATGATATGAGATGGGTTCCTTCACACTAGTCAGTTGGGTACACATTACAGTGTCTCATGAGATGGAAACCCGCACGTTAGTAGTATACGGTTTATAGTAGCAATATCGATATCCCATAACTACATGCCCCCGTAGGTTTTAGGTTAGTGGATCCACCTAGATAGTTATTATGTTAGTTCTACCTTGGCAAGTGGAACACTCTCTTTTCGGTGTGGGAGTAGAACACCGGATTCCATAGATCTCACATGGTCTAGGTCAGTTATCACTAATCTTCCTATGTTTAATGAAATGAACTAAGAAATGAATATGACTTATGAAGATGATTATGAACTCTAACTAGGGCTTCTTTAGCGGTACTACTTAGTCTAGGTAAGGGTATGGGACTTTGCACAAGTGGGTTCTTTAAGGGGTTCTTGTATGAGTCCTTTATGTATGGCAACCTAGGAATGATGTTAAGTATGGTTTCACCCATTATGATGAAGACTATTTATGTGACTACACTTGTGTCCTCTTGATGGTTCTACTTAGTATCTATGAGGGTATGAGACTTCATATGTACATTGCACAAATAGACTTGAAAAGGGGGTCATGGGTGGTGTCTTTATGGTATGATGTTAATTGAACTCAAACATGTATTGTTTCTTATGGTTATGAATGTCTCTTTATCTTATGGTATGGATTGATTATGCCTTACTTGAATATGCATTTTGGCTTTTAAACTTGAAATAGCATGTTTTCAACAAAGGTCCCTTTTATACATGCTTTAAATGATTTTAATTACATGGCTTTCGTACTTAGTGCAATTGATTGTGCAAACCCATATTTCTTCTATTTTTACCAAGTGTAGGTTCCAGCTAGTAGGTCCTCATTGTGAAGAAGTGAAGACTTGGATTGCATTCTCCAAGACTTTGGTATGTCCTCAAGTTCCGAGGACAACATGATGCCACTTCTGTTTCTTTCTAATGGAATAGACATCTATGTACTTTCTTTTATAAGACAATTTCATTGTAAAGGGCTGAGGTACCTATTTGAGACATCTATGCTGTACTTAGATGGTGATTGAGACGAGGTCTAGACACTTTATTTTCTATTATGAAAGACTTTGACATTGATTGTGAAAACTTTTCAAATTCCGCATTTTTCAATGTCTTTATGCAATGACGATTATGCTAAGGGCTTGTATAAGACCCCTTCGGGGTCAAGTACGCCGTGTTACGACTAGGGGGTGCTCTCGGGTCGTGATACTTTGTGCCGGCTAGACACTTACCTCATGCCTTTTTCTACACCTAGCACAAGTAGGCCTAATCACAAAAGATCCACTGCCACTCATTCCTTGAGATTTTGGGGTACACACCCTCTTTTGGTTAAACTTTGGGGGAATCTTGGAAGATCTTTGACCATAAAATCATTCTTGAGAGGAGTTATCATTATCAAATCTATACCTCTTTGTTCCTCTAGACCTCACTTCAAGTTTCTCCCTTTCAAACCGCTGAGGATGGATCATAAGACGATAAATACTCATATCATTCTCAAGCATGTCCATACTACATTCTTTTGCTATCAAGTCGGATACACCCGACACAAACTTACTCATCTTCATCCTAGGGTCGGCCACTATGGATGGAGCATATCTCGACAACCTAGTGAACACCCGAGCATACTCCTCAACACTCATCCTACCTTGGCGAAGGTTAATAAGGTCAAGTATCTTATCCTCTCTCATCTCTAAAGGGAAAAACCTATCAAGGAATCCATTCTTAAATCATTCCCATTCCATGGGGCCCGCTTCTACCGGCCTCACCTCTTTCCATTGACTAAACCACATTTGAGAAACATCCTTAAATTGGTAAGCGGCCAATTCTGCCTTCTTTACCTGAGTCAGTCCCATAAAGTTCTACACCCTATAGACCTTATCTATAAACTCTTGAGGATCTTCCTCCATCTTTGACCCATAGAATTCCAGAATTTCATTCCCGACTTGAGTCAACAATTGAAAACCATACCTAATCTTCTCATTAGACACATACTCCTCTATAGGGACAATTGGAGCTTGGGGAGGAGCTTGGAGAGGAACCTCTTGCTCCTCATTATCTTCCTCATTCCTTTCAATGTAAGCCATTGAAATAGTCATATCCGGAAAACCATAAGGCACACCATAGGAGAAATAGCTAATAAAGATAAACTCTAGGGCACTACTTAGAGAATGAAGAAGTGAAGTTTTCTTAACTTCCGATAGCCTCCTATTCATAAATGTGGCGCGCTTCACATTTATGAACGAGACTCTACTAGACGTGGTTTGAGACATCCTAAAACTATCCCAAAATCTTGTGCTCTGATACCATGTTTGCCACGACCCCTAGATGTGACACGGCGTACAAGACTCAGAAAATCCTCATAGCATATCATGACTTAAGAACATATGGAAAGATGCGAAAAATATAAAACTTTTCTTTACAATCAAAATCTCTTATAAAATCCAAGTGGGAGTCTACAATACAATGTCTCAAACCATCTATAACACTTAGAATACAATATTAGGGACACATCCCTTACAAAAGTCTAAAATATAAAAGAAATACTTAAGGGACATAATGGTCGACCCCTCGAATGTACGAGGACTCACCAATCTTTTTTTTCTTGATCACTATGGTCCTAGGGTGGAAGCCGATATCACCAAACCCTACACTTATAGAAAATATAGAAATATGGGTTAGCACAAAATGTACTTAGGATGGAAGCGATGCATAAAAATTCTTAAAACATGCTAAAAGGGAAATTTTAGTTGAAACCATGCTATATGCCTCTTTTGAACATCTTCTTTGGAATAGTTGAGGAATGTAACTCATAAGACATCTCATGTTCAATTCATCATAGCATAAAGGATATCATCATACTTACAAGCATAGTCTCCAACATACATAAAATACAGAGCTCAATCATCACAAGACATAGTTCACACACATTGTCAAATACCAAGATCATCTCATTATAATAGAACCATCACATAAGTAATCGTGTGTTATACTTGTGCAATGCATAGATAGGATCTCGTAATCCTTTCTATGCTAAGTACAACTTTTAGGCCACCATGCTCATACTTATGATGCTTTGGTCTCATCCATAGTCAATAATCATAGACAAGGACATATTCACGTTCATAGCCTGTAATGAGAAAAGTCACTCTTAGCAACAATCCATATCATGCCTACATAAATTCATATATCTTCATGGCATAAGGAAACCACACCATAACCTCTTTATAAATCTACTTGTGCAATGTATAAGTGAAGTTCCATACCCCCATTCACACTAAGTAAAGCTCATTAAGAAGGCATGAGTATAGTTCATGTTCATGTTCATAATTCATATTAAGCATACATTAACTCATAATCATCTTGTCATAAGAGAAACCTACCATGCCCACTCTCAAAGACTACTTGTGCAATGCATGAATGAAGTCCCATACCCCCATTCATGCTAAGTAGAACTTCTTGAGGAATCATAGTAAATAACCCATGTTATTGTTCTTGTTCATGTAGGTAAATATCCTAAATCTACATAGACCATGTGAGCTGAAATCCGATGTCATTCCCCACACCGGAAAGAGGTGTCCTACTTGCCTAAGGTAGAACTAATATGTTTAGCTTTTTGTGGATCCACTAGCTAAAGACCTATGTGGTCACATAGTTATGGGATAATGAGATTGCTACTAGAAACCCGGACTGGCTTAGGTAAAATGTTTCCATCTCATGAGATAATTGTTTTGGGAAGCCGAACTGACTGGCGTAAAAGGAACCCATTGGGAAGTCGGACTAACTGGTGTAAAATCTTCCATCTCATTTTCATATCCACTCAGTGCTAAGAATAATTTCCTTTAAGTCCATGTTAAGTCTTTACTTAAGTTCATGTTTATGGAAGGGTGACTAAACACTCAATCTAATACAACATCATGAATAGCTCATAGATTCATTAGGTGAGAATGACCTTTCAACCTTAGAATCATTAATAGGTGACTAAACCTTTCACATCATGTGCATAGTTTTAAAGAGAATAGCCTTTCAATCAACACATCAACATTATCATAGTCCAAGATATTTCGTGCATAGTCACGTGTAAGGGTAAGGCGAGAATTATCTTTCAAAAATACCACAATTACACAATAGTCATAGGATCTTCACTTTCTAAGTGAATCATAAACTCATACAGAATTCTTATCAACATGTACAAACCCATATAATTTGCCCTTCAAGGTCTATGAATCAACTCAACCCATACATCTAGAATTTCCACCTTAGATAAGGGGAATATCATGATTCAATAACTAAATCAGCACCTTTAATCACATCATAGTCATGTTCATGCATGGGGTGTGTGTGTGATTTTCCTTCCAATGAAACAATGATACGCTCAAATTACACATCCCTAAAGAAGTATAAGCGATCATTGTCAAACAAAGAACCCAACTAGTAGGTTGAGGTCGATCACACGAGGAATATGGTTTAGACTAAAACTTAACTTACGATTATATTGTTTAGTCAACATATTTCCAAGACAAGTAAGTAAATGGTGGAATTTGTGAAACAAATACTTGATTGTTGTTAAGTAACAAGTGAGCATGATTCAAACTTTTTTGTTAGTAATGAGAGAAAGAAACTAGGGTGTACGTGTTCCCCATAAGCTCATAACGCGGTAATTCTAGTAATAGTAATCATTTCCTGGTGTATTAAATGCAAAATGATAAGTTATGTATCTCTAAATTCTTGGTCCGACAAATAGAGAATTTCACTCCGCACCTTGGTCCGGCGACGTGTGTATAATTTACTAACTCTTACATTTACCTTATATTAGACATCACATTAATGTATGTATTAGAATTCACCCTTGCACAAATTGACATTAGACTATTAGATAGTATCACACTAAATCTATGTTGATAATTTTTTTCTTATTAACTACCCTTTGTCCGGCAAGTAGCAACAAGGTGAGTTCTAACGTTGACCACCGTTAAAAAGACTTCTAAACAAAAGAATTATCAATGCATGCAACAACACTATTTAAGAATTACATACTTACTATTCATACTCTGTTAATTGTTCATGGTTCCCACAACCCTAGTTGTGGATTTTACTTACCCATAATAGCAAGAACACAATTCATATTTTTAGATGAAGAAATCACGAACTTACGTAATGAGTAGAAGAAACCCGAAATCTTCAATTGAAATTCAAAGCAAGAATCTTTATAAACCGAAATTAGGAAATCAAATTGCTAATGTTTGCAAGTTAATTCCCAGGAAAATACCAAGAACTAAAAGTTAACAACAAAGTCTAACCCAAGAAGAAGAAAAAGAAAAGAACTCAAAAAAGCATCTCCTATGAATGACCTCCTGCAATAATTATTTCTATGCAATATTTATAAATATAAAAAATCCTAAATAAAATAATTGAGTCCAAACCAAATTAGAAAATCAAAACCCGAAAGGAATTGATTTTCGTAAATTAATTATGTTCTTGAATTTGTGTTGCCGCCGCCTTCAATTGAGAGTTGGCCTCTTAATGGCTACCACGTGTCATACCAGCAGCCAACTTGAATGTCTTGGCTGCCTCAAAAATTACCGCGTGGCAATTGGCAAATTTGGAAATTCTGCGCAATTCTACATATAGCCAACTTTATATATAAATATATTATTATATTAAATTTAATCTATTAAGATGTTTGCTTGATTTCTTTCTTCAACCTTTCATTTTTAATTCGTTTTAGCTTCAAACTTTATCTTTTTTCCACCAATTTAATCCTACAAATAAAATATACTATTTAGCACAATTCATAAAATCCAAGCTCAAAAATGACAAATATAAATAATAAATGTGAGATAAATAATCATTAAAAATATGTATTTTGACCTCACATCAACACCTCACACTGAAACTTTTGTTCGACCTCGAGCAAACATTAAAGCTCATCAAAATAAGAATGTCATCACTTTGGTTAATACAAACAATTAGACCATATATCAATTACAAAACATCAAGTAGACTTTACAATCATTATGCAAGACATCCAAATAAACAACAAACTTCTAGCTTTCTAACTTCAAGGAAAGACTTGGAACTCATCAAATTTAAGCTTGCTCACCTACTCTCAAAGCTAATAAAATCACCTATCTATCATGAAACAAGTGCCCTCACAAAAATAAATAATCCACAGACTCAATTCAAAAGATTGAATAAAAATTAAGGATCTCATATCAAGAACAAATCTCACACTCACAAATAAAATTCACATTTATGCATAAAGAACCATAGGCTTGCCCATTATGTACATCTCCACTAATTAAGCAAGTTTGAATAGAATCAAATAGGACTTTAACGGGTTGTAATGCAGGCTAGAGGCCGGATAGAAAAACTATATAATAATGACTTACACTTCCTTTAGCATTTTGCAATTTTAGACTTCATCACCCATTATTTTCTTCTCTTTATTTTCAGCCCTCTCTTCAACAGTTATTTCACAAGTAATGCTTATCATCACAAGAATGCTTCAATCATTTTTTTTAATAATTTTTTTTATTTTTTTAAGAGGTTTTGCACTAGCCACCCTCAACTCAAGGCTTTGAGGCTCAAGTGAGGTACAAAATATCCTTGGTAGGATCAGGGCCAATGTTTTAAGCATACTTCTAAATTAGCCACCCTCAACTTAAGTTTTTAAAGCTTGGTTGAGGTGCACAATATCCACAAAGGACAAGGGCCAAATCAGAGTTTTCACACTTTTCTTCATTCTTCAGACATCAAGCATTTTCACCTTTTTTTTTCTTCTACCAATGTTTTCAACTTTTTTTTTCTCAACATAGTGCATTAAAGATTTTTTTTGGATCAAATAGAATTATGGTATCAATAAAAAGAGATTCGGCTCGATCATGTGGTTTACAAGAAAAATATAGTCTAAAAGGCTCAAAAGGGTATAGTGATATAATATTTGAAAAAGCTAAAATTTACCAGATAAATCAAAGAAAGCCTATTTTCATCTCCTAAACAAGGCAACACTTTTTATTTCGCTTCAATAACATGCATGGTTGTAGACTAAGATGCAAAAAAAGGAATAAACAAATTCTCATTACACATGGCACAAGTATCAATCAAGATGAATCAATTACACTTCTAAGAGAGACTACAAAATAAAATAAGTTAAATACAAAGTCACAACCATGAACCTAGATGTCAAAGAGTTTGCAATTTTACTATCGATCAATCATTCACAAGAAAATACTTCTAAAAAATTAGGCCTAAATAGCAAGTATCACACCACTCAAGAAGATTTTTTCTTTTCTCTAAAAAATTCTTTTTGAAGAAAACTTATTCCTAAAAAAAAAATACACTCGATTCGAAGCGACTATCCTCAGGAAAAGCATCAAAAACAAAAGTCAAGGAACCCATCTAAAAAAACTCAATAAAACAGTAAAAACTAAGAATTCATTCCTCCACCCCACACTTAAAAATATGTAATGTCCCAAAAGAATTAAATAAAATTTAAAACTAGGGTTAGAAAAACTCTCTGAGGCCTTTAGGCCTATCTAGTAGCATGTTCTCTTTATTTTCATCAAGGGGCGTCACCCCACACTTAAGCTCAAACATGCTCCTTTGCTTCAATATTTCTTTTAGGGTACTCAGACTTCCCCTAATCAGTAAAAAAAAACAAGACCAAAAGAAAAATAAAGTGACACTAATAAAATAAAAATAAAATAAAATAAGAAGTTACACTACTAATTGGGTTGCCTCCCAATAAGCGCTTAATTTAACGTCTCGGCACGATGCAGACACCTTAGTTACTCGGTTCCATCTCCTTGACCCTGTTTGATTGGATTATTGTGTCTCCTTAGATTTGCAATTTTTCTCAAAGTATTTCTTAGTTTAGTATCGTAGGAGGTCAAGAGTTCGCCTCGACTTTGTGTACTTGGCATACACTAAAGTTGAAACCTGTAGAAAACAAAAACAAACAAAAAACGTAAAATTGAGAAATAATTGACTAAAGTTCAATAATGTAGTTAAACTTAATCTAAAAGCCTTATTCCCCGGCAGCGGCACCAAAATTTGATACGCTCAAATTACACCTCCCTAAAAAAGTATAAGCGATCGTTGTCGAACAAAGAATCTAACTAGAAGGTTGGGGTCGATCCCACGAGAAGTATGGTTAGACTTAAATTTAACTTATGATTATATTTGTTTAGTCAACGTATTTTCTAGACAAGTAAGTAAAGGGGGGGGGGGGATTGTGAAACAAATACTTGATTGTTGTTAAGTAACAAGCAAGGAGGATTCAAACTTTGTTGTTATCAATGAGACAAAGAAACTAGGGTGTACGTGTTCCCAATAAGCTCATAACGCGGCAATCCTAGTAGTTGTAATCATTTCATAGTGTATTACATGCAAAGTGATAAGTTATGTATCTCTAAATTCTTGTCCATCAAATAGAGAATTTCACCCCGCACCTTGGTCCGGCTACGTATGCATAATTTACTAACCCTTACCTTTATGTCATATTAGACATCACATCAATGTATGACTTAGTTTTCACTCTCGCACCAATTGACGTTAGACTATTAGATAGTATCACACTAACTCTATGTTGATAATTCTTTTCTTATTAACTACCACCTTGGTCCGGCAAGTAGAAACAAGGCGAGTTCTAACGTTGTCCACCGTTAAAAAGACTTCTAAACGAAAGAATTATCAATGCATGCAACAACACTATTTAAGAATTATGTAGTTAGTATTCATACTTTGTTAATCGCTCATGGTTTCCACAACCCTAGTTGTGGATTTACTTACCCATAATAGCAAGAACACAATTCATATTTTTAGATGTTGAAATCATGAACTTACATAATGAGTAGAAGAAACCCGAAATATTCAATTGAAATTCAAAGCAAGAATATTTATAAACCAAAATTAGAAAATCAAATTGCTAATATTTTCAAGTTAATTCCCAAGAAAACATCAAGAACTAAAAGTTAACAATAAAGTTTAACCCAAGAAGAAGAATAAGAAAATAACTCAAAAAAGTATCTCCTATGAATGACCTCCTGCAATAATTATTTCTATGCAATATTTATAAATATAAAAAAACCTAAATAAAATAATTGAGTCCAAAACAAATTAGAAAATAAAAACCCGGAAGAAATTGATTTCCCTAAATTAATTATGCTCTCGAATTTGAGTTGCCGCCGCCTTCAATTGAGAGTTCGCCTCTTAATGGCTGCCACGTGTCATAGCAGCAGCCAACTTGAATCTCTTGGCTACCTCAAATATTGCCACGTGGCAATTGGCAAATTCAGAAATTCTGTGCAATTCTACATATACCCAACTTTATATGTAAATATATAATTGTATTAAATTTAACCTATTAATCTGTCTGCTTGTTTTCCTTTTTCAACCTTCCATTTTTAATTTGTTTTAGATCCAAATATATTTATTTTTCCACCAATTTAATCGTACAAATAAATTAATCTGCCTGCTTGTACTCCACCCTCATGGGTGGTGGTCTAAGGATTAAAGTTTCAGGTGTGAGCAGCCCTTGATCCACAACCCCTTCCCACAGGCGTGGGTCCACTTACGGGTGTGAGTCCCAACCGTAGGTGGCCCAATTTTGGGCAAATTCTAGGGGTTGTTTGGGGTCCCCCCTCAAGGACCCTTGGTTTGTCCTTGGGCAGTCGTACCTTGATGCCCTAACCCTAAAACCTTCATACAAAGTTCGAGAAGTCATTTTACACTTCTAAACCCCACATCAAACTCAACAACACACTCGTAAGGCTTTAGTTCAACCTACTAGTTTTTTGGAATGTCACAGAAAGATGATTACGATCTGTTATGAACAATCACACCACCCTTATTAGAATTAACAAGGCAAACACCCCATCGGGCCACCCTATGAACATCACAGACTAACTCCATCTTATCATCCTCAACATGAGCAACATTTTCCATTGAAAGTTGACTAAGAGTATCCACTACCACATTCACCTTTACGAAGTGAAATAGGATACTTATGTCATAATCCTCAAATAATTCAAACCATATCCTTATGCGAAGATTCAAATCCTTTTGGGCAAACATATATTTCAGACTCTTGTAAACTCTTCTCATAAGCTTCTGACCATAGGAATTTCACTTTATTTTGAGTCAATGTTGTCAAAGGAAAATACTTACATGAAAATCGTTCCACAAACCTCCTATTGTAACTGGCCAAGCCCAAGAAACTCTATATATTTGAAGCGGACAAGGGTCTAGGATAATTTTTAACCGCCTCAATTTTCTTTGGATCGACTTGAATACCTTTACCAGAGACAATATAATATGGCCAAGAAAAGAAAAATACCTCAACCAAAATTCACACTTGTTAAACTTAGCATACAATACCTTATCCTTGAGAATTTTCAACACAATCCTCAAATGTTCAACATGCTTATCCTCTCTCTGTAAGTAAATCAAAATATCATCAATAAACACAATCACAAACATATCAAGATATTGCTTGCAGACCCTATTAGTCATATCTACAATTGCCTCCGGGGCATTAGTCAAACCAAAATACATCACCAAAACTCATAATGGTGATACCAAGTTGGAAAAGACGTCTTTAAAATTTCACTCTCCTTCACTCTCAATTGGTGATAACCCAATCGGAGGTCAATCTTAGAGAAGTAACTTGATCCTTGAGTTGATCAAACAAATCATAAATCCTTGGAAGGGGATAGTTATTCTTAATGGTAACTTTATACAATTGCCGATGGTCGATGCACATTTGGAGAGAATCATCCTTCTTTTTAACTAATTACACCGGAGAATCCCTTGGTGAGATACTTGGCCTAATAAAACCCTTATCCATCAAATCTTTCAATTGATCATTTAGCTTCTTAAGTTATGTTGGGCCATACAATAGGGATGAATAAAGATATGCCATGTAGGAGAAGATCAATACCGAATTAAATCTCTCTTTCAGGAGGTACACTTGGAAGGTCATCAAGAAACACTTTGGAAAACTCATTTACAATCGAAACTGATTCAAGAGTATGACTTACAGAATCTGTATCCCTAACCCGAACAAGATGGTAAATGTAACCCTTAGAATTAATTTTCCTAGTCTTTAGTCAAGATATGAACTGACCCTTAAGAACATAATTTACCCCTTCCCATGACATGATAGGTTCCTTCGGAACTTTTAAAGTAACTAATCGGGTCCTACAATCTACGGAAGCATAACATGCATTAAGCCAATTCATTCCAAGAATAACATCAAAATCTAACATATCAAGCTCTACAAGATCAACATGAGTGACTCTATGTGAAAGGATATAAGACAATTTCTATAAACCTCATAGCTACTATAGAATCACTAGCATGAGTAGAGTCACAAAAGGGATTAGAAAGGATTTCGGGACCAACATCAAATCTCATGGCCACATAAGGAGTAACAAACAACAAGGTAGTACCTGGATCAAGTAAAGAATAAACATCAAGAATAAAGAATGTCCACATACCTTTCACAACATCCGAAAAACCCACACAATCCTATCAGGTGTGAAAATCATAAAATCTATTTTGCTTCAGAGCATCCGAATCGGAACAACTCAGTTGAAATTTCCTACCATCCCTTACTTCAGTTGCAAAAAGTGGGTAATCTCTCATCTTTCAACCATTCTTTCCACAACTAAAGCAAAGCATCTGTGTCGACCAAACATTTTCTATCATGTTTATTACCACACCTAGATCAAGCGGGAAAAGAACATCCATTACCACCACCTCCTTGAGACATAGGGTTAGAGACACTATCTTTGTTGAACTTAGAAACCGAAAGATGAGAAGAACCTTGATTAGAAAACTTTTGCCGAAATTGAGGATGCCCATGTCCATCGGACCAAGAATATGAAAAGTCACCATCCCCAGTCTTTGCCCTCTTGGACTCTCTTGCCTTTTCCTTGAGATTTTCCTCCTCAATTTGTTGGGCATGTATCATCAAACTAAATATATCCATCTCCTTAATCAACATGGCAGTCCGACATTCATTGACAACCAAGTCGAACACACCTGGCACAAACTTACTCATCCTTTCCCTAGAGTTGACAAACATAGTTCGAGCATACGTATCCAATTGAGTAAACTTCAAAGAGTTGATGTTCTATTCCCGCTTGCTTTAGGTGTGGTAAGAAACATGAAGGAAAATTTTTGGTCGGCATGGATGATTGCTTCTTTGTCATGACAAGCGATTAATTACATCAAAGAAATAGTCTAGATGTAACCCATACACGACATACAACATCCAAAAGCTAACGACACCTAAAAGAAATGAAAGTGAAATGATCCTCAGAACATGAGGACTCAACAACTATCTTTGAATCCTTAAAGTGATCAATTAGCGACGAGCGGAAGGAGAAGAAGTGTCACACCCTAAATTAGTGAAACAATGTAGGCGAAAATATGCATTAGTATATGGAATGTACTATGTTTGAGGCATATTCATAAAACATGTAACATGATCATAAGGGGACATAATTGAAACGTGATGTGCATCACCAAGCTAAACATAGTAAAACCTTTTGAAAGAAGAATTATAAATCATGAACATGGTCAATGCATCTTAAAATCATAAGTAAAGCTTCATAAAACCTTTAAGAACAACTTATGTCATTTTGTTGTTTATTAACTATTAACTGACATAGACCACGTGAGCTACAATATGGAATCCGATGTCATTGTCCCACATTAAAAAGAAATGATCTTTCTTACTAAGGAAAATAACTTAAACTTCTATCTTAGGTGGATCCACTAGCTATTTCTTTGTTTACAAACCTACAGAGGCACGTAGTTAGGGACAAAAAGATTGCCTCTAGAGACCCCGACCTTTACCAACCGGAGATCCTCCATTTCAATATCCTCTTGGTGCTACGTAAAAATTCCTACGGAATAGTCATAAACATAACCATATCATAATCCATAGAACAATTATGTTACCAATCCAAACTAAAAACAACATAGAGTAGCTCCTTAAACTATGTGTGAAAACACCTTTCAAAATTTTATTGATTCTTTTCTTAAAGCAACCTAGATCATAAAACTTTTATTTTCATAAATCATGCATACGTTTCATGAAAACATCAATTATATATTCATAGTATCTTCATAAATTCATGTCTTTTTGGGTTGATAGTCGAAATCTAGATCAATGCATGGGGTCATGTGATTCCAATTGGAAATCAAGTAATTGAGTTAAAACAATTATAATAATATCAAATTCAAGAAATAAAATCAGCAAAAATAGAACCCATGAAGAATTGAATCAAAACCTAATCAATTTGGAGAATTGAGAAACCTTAGGTCTCAATGAGTGAATGGATCCCATTGATAAATCCTTACGTACCTTGCTATTCAAAACCCAAAAGAAATGGTAAAGAAGAAAACTTGACTTGGAACCCTAGATTCTTCTTCTTGACCTTGAGAGAGAATTAGAGGGGATGAATGTGGATGTGATTTAGGGAATTTGAGGGAATGAAAGAGTAGGGTTAGTTTTAAGAATAGAAAAGTAGTTATAGGTTTTAGAAATAGGGTTAAGATTACAAAGTATAGGTATTAGATGCATAGAAAGATACTCAAATACCCCTAAAATCAATTGTCGGGTAGCTCCTATGGTTTGGACATATGACTCGTAGAACTTTCTTCAATTTGTACTTGTCAATCATAAAACCAAATTGAGAAACCCAAATTTCATCTTACTTTCCACGAGACCTTTCTATGGTATATCCAAATTCCTACAGTCCATAGAACTCAACTTTTAGTCTAAGGTTTCACCAAGTCTGAAATCTTTCTACGAAACCCATTCTATGACTCGTAGACGAACTACGACCCGTAAAAAATCGTACGTCTCGTCTTTTCAAGTCACAGGTTCATCATCATAAACTTATTTCACCTTTCTACAATTGCCTTTGTATGGCCCATAGGACTTCCTATTGTCCGTAGATAGGATTCGTGGTTCACCAGTATAACAAATTTTCTGCATCTTTTCTTTCCATTCTGAATTTCCAATTTTTGAGGTGTTACAATCCTACACACTATGTATAAGAGGATTGAGGTCCTTCATAAGACAAGGATGGAATTAGATCACAATATGAGATGGTCTAGGTCCTTAGAAATGCATGATCATATCCTTAAAAGTAATCCTCAACCAGACTTGGAGTATGATTTAAAAAAGAGTCTTTGACTCTATATGAAAAACAACAAGTATGTTTTGAACTCATTGAGGATAGTCTTGTTAGTAGAACCACACGCGCAAGATAAAAAATAATGCCTTTGAAAATAATCAGAAAGAACTAGTTTAGGGGTGTTGGGAAACCTGTCTCCAAAACTGGGTATCTGCCTAAATGGGCCATTAAGAATCTGATTCATTTATTCACTCACAAAAAGGAACCCAAGTGGATATGTGTGCCAAAAAATAATTTCTAAATGATTATGTAGGTATATGTGGGAGGAAAGAAAAAACTATTGTGTCTTGAAAGTGCATGCTCTAGACACATGATGGGCAACAAAGTGTACTTCCTTTCGCTTACTGACTTCCAATGTAGAAGTGTGGGCCTTAGGGAATGGATAGAAATTAGAAATTGTTGGAATTGGAAAGGTGGAATGCATAGACACATTATCAATCAAAATTTTCTATTATGTCAAAGGATTGAAACATAGTCTTCTAAGTGTGTCTCAAATATGTGATAAAGGAAACAATATGATGTCTACATCAAAAGAATGTCGAGTAACAAACTCGAATTCAGGAATACTATTTCTTTTGGGAAAAAGACACAAAAATTTATACAAAGCAGTTATTATGATTCCCAAAAAAGGGAAACTCAAATGTACGTACAAGTGTTGTTGTTGTTAGTTCACTACTATGAAGCAAACGATTAGGACATGCGAGCTTCTCCATGTTCAACAAGCAAATCTCAAAGAAACTAGTTATAGGTCTATCAAATTGAAGATTCAGTGAAATAATAATATGTGGAGAATCTGCCAAAGAAGAACATATGAGCTCCATATTAAAGTGAATGGGTGTGGTGGGCACAAACAATCCTCTGGAATTGTTGTACATGGACTTTCGTGGACCTATGAGAGTATAACTCTGTGGGGGAAAATGTATAATTTTATCATCATCGATGGCTACACCAGATTCTCATTGACCTTGTTCCTATGCTTAAAAGTTGAAATATATGATGTGTTTGTCATCTTTGTGCAACTGGTTCAAAAGAAATAAAAATCTGAATTAATCAACATCATCAAGTCTGATCATGGAACAAATTTTGAAAACTCAAAGTTTCTTGAATTTTGTGTTGAAAATGGTGTACATAATTATTTTTCGACCTAAGAACACCACACCAAAGTATTGTAGTGTAACGTAAAATGGAACCTTGGAAGATATGGAAAGAGGCATGTTGATAGGAATAGTCTTCCAAAGGGATATTGGGCGGAGGTCGTAAACATAGATTGTTATTGATTAATGATGTACGTGGCATTCTGCCGTAGAAAAAACACCTTATGAGTAGCTAAAAGATAGAAAACCTAATCTCGCAGATCTAAGATCATTTTGATGTGTATCTTATGTACACAGTAATGGAAAAGACACTCTTGGTAAGTTTGATGCCAAAAGTGATGAGGGAATCTTTTGTAAGACCCATTCTTTTTTTATATTCTTGCATAATATATATGGTGTAGCATGGTGTTGTTATATGAGGTGTTTGTGACTTGGTATAGTACATTGGAAAATAATATTGCAAATGGGTGGCAATATGAAAGAACCAAAATAAAGTTTTACTTCAAAGGAATCCCTCGAACAAGTGTTTGGAGTTAAAGAAATGGCTTGGGTAGCACCTCACTCATTTGAAAGGTTTAAATTAACTCATACCTTCGGGATAAACCTATGAGTGTCTAATATGCTAAGAGTAATGCTTTATGAGGTACTATAATAGAATAATTTCGTATGTCAATTATGAAGTCAAGAAAAATAGCGAAACAAAGGTCGGCAAAACTTGTCGAAGTTTCTCGAATAAAGTTTTCCAAACTTTGGGTCAAACGTCTTAAATGTTTTCTCCCAATATATAAGAAGTTAAAAAACCCATCACCTATCAAATCTAAAGTCTAGGAGTCTAGTTTGTAACAAATAATATTTTACATCAAACCAACATCCGAGTAAAAAGTTATGAGTGTTTTACTGCAGACTGTCTGGGTGGAATCCGAGTCGCGAATCAGGCAAGGTAAAAAATATGGTATGTCAGCTATTTAACATTTTAACTTGTAAAGACATTTCTTTTCAGTTCCATACAACAAATAAACTTAGGATAGGGTTCAAATGGAGTTGTTTGGTTATAATGGTTCATTTTTAGCGATTTCAACCATTAAAGGTGGCCCTCGTGCCTAGAAACGTGATCTCTACATGTGTCAATCGTTTTCCACTTCTAGTTGCTACATTTGGAACTAGTTTTGAAAGACATAAATTGGTAGTTATTGGTCTTTCTTTAGGGTTTATATAATGTGTGCTAAGGTTATCATCTCGGGACTCCTTTATAATCGCTTTTACGAAGTTCTACGGATATTTCATCAAGTTAGGACCATATGACAAATCTGTCATTTAAGTTAAATTATAAATTGTTTATAGGTGTGTACCAGTTGTATATATCCAATGTTTGTAAACTTAGGATGTAAGGAACAACTTTCATGAAGAAACTACGGGCATTCAGGCTTTCAGTGAGAATGTATGTTAAGGCTAAGCTCCGTCCCTCCTTTTAGCATGACTCCTGGGAAATTCTTGAAACGCCCAAATAGATATTTTACTATTCTATTGCTAGAAAGACCTTCTGTAAAAGGCATTGAGATCACACCTGAATTAATTTTATAATGCTACTATGTTGATATTCCACTCGTTTCGGTAAATAGGGTGTCCAAACATGTCATTTTATCAGCTTCCTTGACTATATGTCCATATGTATGAATTTTTATTCTTCTTTGGGTGGTGTGACTTAAAAATATTATTGGAGACATTTAGTATTTGCAACAAATCCTTTCCCCCCGCTAAAGTGTATTTTTAAATTCTTTTAAAGTAACGCTATTTTCAAAACTCTCAAATATAACTGAAATGTTTAACCTATTAAACACTTGATTTTGAAATACTTTCCTTTATAAATTATCTAGGAACCAAGTATAGGAACTAAGTGAAGCACCTTAAGATTTTTATAAACATTTTCAAGGTTAAGTTATCTTCCTAAAAGTATAGTTATGTTTTCAAGCTTATACGGAAAAAACATATGAGGTTTCGTGAGTCACTTACCTGTTATAAGAAAGTGATTATGGAATTCTAAGGAAAAGAGGAAAAATGGTCATAGATTGGCAACATGATTATGGAAAAACATATGCATTAGAATCCATGACATGCCATGCTATACATTCTACTTTAGATCAATAATCGAGAGGTATGGGGGCTATTGCCTTTATTTTTACGTATGAGACACAAATGACCACAGTTTTGAAAATATGGTTTCGGTTAGCTACCTGGGTGGCACCAACACTTCTAGCATTTGGTTGGGTACATAGAATGTACCAAGTATGATAGCAATGCATAAGAGTCATGAAACCATGTAGAAAAGACTTTATATGACATGCAATGACCAAGCTAAATCGTAAAATAACAAGATAGAAAACCTAAGTCAAATTCATGGTCAATGCAAGCTAAATATCTTTAAAAATTAGTTGAGATACTTCTAGAAGTAACCTTAGTTCATTATTGTGGGAAGTAGCCATTAACCGACATATAGACAATGTGAGCTATAACATGGAATCTGGTGTCTATCCCACACCGAAAAGAGATGTCTTTACTTGCCAAGGTAAGAACTATAAACTTCTAGCAGAAGTTGATCCACTAGCTAATGTCAATCTGAGACAATCATCCTATAGTGGCACATAGTTATGGGATAGGGAGATTGTTGCTAGAAACCCGACCTCTTCTACAAAAGAGCTTCCATCTCAATATCCTCTCGGTGCTAAGCATAAATCTTAAGGAATAGTAATTTTTTTTTACTTGCTTAATTATCTATGGAAGGGCACATCGAGTAGCAAATCCAAGCTAGAATTTATTAGAATAGCTCCTAGTTCTTGATTCAAAGTTTAGTTGAGAAAACATTTCAACTCTATGAATCCTTTATGTCAAGAAACACTTTCAGAACAACAACATTGATAGTTCACTCACGAAGTATACTTAAATCATTTTCATCAATTCCATAAAGAAACATGCATATCTTCATAAAATAATCTTAGGTAATTCAAAACCCACATAATATCATTATAGTCTAGAAAGCATGGGGTCATGGCGATTTAATCTAAAAACATGCAATTACTTCAATTCATGCATAAAAAGACATAAATCAATCAATTGGATAAACATTGAAATGAACCCATGAAAATTGAATAGAAACCCTAATTTTATTGGGGAATCTAACTTTACCAAATTGGGGATTTTAGGAACCTTATGGAGAAAAGAGCTCCATAGGTGAATACTATCATAACGTTATGTAAAAAGCCCTCAATAAAATAGCGAATTGGAGACTTGATATTGAAACTCTAGACTTCTTCTTCTTCCTTAGAGAGAGAAATATTTTAGAGGATTAACTTGATCAATTTTTGGGAATTGAGGAGAAATAATTGACTTGGGTGATATTGGGGTTTAAATTAATTATATAGGGCGTTGGGTAGAATACAAAACGACGTAATATAGGGTTAAAATGATTAGGGAAAATACAAATATCCACTAAAAATAATTATCAGACCTCAACCAACGGTTGCACTTACGGTCTTTAGGTCCAACCAGGGACCGTCCCGTGTAATCGTGGATGAAGTTATGGGTCTTTACTTATGGACTCTCATTGATGGTTGCAATGTACGGTCCGTGGGTCCACTAAAAAACCATACATACCCACCATAGATCCCAAATTTGACCCTCAAAATTTTACTAATTCTAGAACTCACCTACGAGATCTACCTACGACTCGTACATTGAACGACGGACCGTCCTGGTGAACCATAAAAAGGTATTGGGATTTGATATTTCAAAATCATTGAAGTTTCCACCTACGGCCCATCAGCAAGCGTACGGACCATCGATACTAGCACCAATCTTAGAAAAACCTAAACATTTTCCTTCTTTTCAGATTGGAGGTGTATAATATATCCCCTTGGTAACATTTGTCCTCCAACGGGTTTCAAGACGTCATAAGGAAGGTATTAGGAACTAAATATCACATCCCGACATGAATGCAGTCACATAAATACATATATTAGAGGAGGAAACATCATCTCCAGGCTAAAGCATGTTCAAATCATCATTTGATAAGGTCTATATGCAACTCATACTCAAATGCACATAAACATAAGGAAATCCATCAAGTTAACTCATTTTAATAAAAAATCAAGTTTTTCCTAAACATGCATAAATAAGGAATCATGGGATATCTAAGACACATAAAACCAAAAGAGTAAACCATGAGGAACTAAATATTGCAAGCTAGAATAGGAAATAAGGGAAAGATATGAAGATAACGTGACATTATGTTGGCCTCAGCCTCCCTAGTAGCACCCTCAACTAACTGATTCCTCCAAAGAACTTTTACGGAAGAAACTTCTTTGTTTCTCAACTTCCAACTTTCCGGTCAAAAATCTCAATCGAAACTCTTCATAAGAAAAACAATCCTTTATACCAAGACTCTTCAATGGTACTATAGATGTTGGAACACCAACACATTTATTCACTAAGGAGACATGGACAACTGGATGCATCGATGCAAAGTCATTACGAAAATCAAGTTCATACGCAACTTTACCAATAAACCTCAAAATCTTTTATGTGTGACATAACAGGGACAAAGTTTACATTTCTTTCCAAATCTCATCAAAGCCTTCATGGGTGAAATTTTCAAGTAGACCCAATTATTCATATCAACTTTAAGATCTCTAACATTGAAATAGGAATTTTGTCGACTTTGAGCTATTTTCAACCTTTATCTAATAAGCCATACTTTCTCAATAGGTTCATATACCAACTGGGAACCTATCAAAGCAACTTCACCCACTTCAAACAAACCTATAGGAGATCTACACCTCCTAACATATAGAGTCTTTAATAGAGCCATACAAAACCTCGAGTGATAGCTATTGTTATATGCAAGCTCAATCAAAGGTAAATGATCATCCCAATTACCCTTGAAGTCAATTACACGAGCTCTCAACATATTTTCAAAAGTATGGATAGTACGCTCTGCTTTCCCATCGGTTTGTGTATGAAAGGCTGTATTAAGATTAACACAAGTACCAACCCTCTTTCGGAAGGATTTCCAAAACTAATAAGTGAATTTGGTACCATAATAGGAGTTAATGGATATAGGCACTCCATGCAACCTAAACATTTCTCTCGAGTACAACTTAGCATTATCTTTCGCCGAATAAGAAACCTTGACTGGAATAAAATGGTCCTATTTTTTCATTCAATCCACAATAACCTAAATCGGGTCATGTTGTCACCGGTTACGGGGTAAACCCACAATAAAGCCCATATTCAAACCTTCCCACTTCCAAGTAGGAATACTGATAGCTTGGGATAGAAACCCTCGATTTTAATGCTCAGCTTCAATTGCTTACAATTAGGCCACAAATTCTGCAATATCCTTCTTCGTTCCGGTCCACCAATAGACCTTTCACTAGTCACAGTACATCTTAGTGGCTCCCGGGTGAATGGAATACAGAGAAATATGGGCTTCTGATAAGATTTTTTCTCTCAAGTCATCTATATTAGGAACACACAAACAATATTGATATCTGATCACTCCATCTCCCCCTTGGGAGAAAGCATAAACCGACCTCTTATACATCATTTTTTTCAATTCAATCAAGATTGGGTCAAGACCTTGATTGGCTTTCACTACTGACACAGACGGCGATTTTGAACCATGGTGAACCATAACACCACCTTTAGTGGAGTCAACCAATCGTATACTCGATCGGGCCAATCTATGAACATCATGAACCAACACCTTCTTATTTTCCTCAACGAGAGCAACACTATCCATTAATAGTCGACTAAGAGCATCTA
The DNA here is from genome assembly GCF_019186545.1 of Solanum stenotomum. Classification (NCBI taxonomy): domain Eukaryota; kingdom Viridiplantae; phylum Streptophyta; class Magnoliopsida; order Solanales; family Solanaceae; genus Solanum; species Solanum stenotomum. The sequence goes on along the minus strand of NC_064286.1, from coordinate 30,831,648 downwards.
CGACAACATTTCCCTTGTTGGGGTGATAGAGAATACTCATGTAATAATCCTTCAGTAACTCAAGCCACTTCTTTGGCGAAGATTTAGATCTTTCCGTTTGAACACATATTGCAAACTTTTGTGGTTGATAAAGACATCAAAATGAACATCAAACAAGTAATGCCTCCAAATGTTTAAACCAAAAACAACTGCCGCTAGTTCTAAGTCATCTATCAGATAGTTCATTACATGAATCTTAAGTTGCCTCGAAATAAAAGAAATGACTTTCCCATTTTGCATAAGGACATATATTAACCCAATTCTCGAAGCATCACAATAAACAACAAACCAATCAGTTTCTTCTGGTAAGGTCAACTCTAGAGTGGAAGTAAGCTTATCTTTCAATTCTTGAAAACTATTTTCACATTCTACGAACCATATGAATAACCTTTTTTTTTGTCAATGTCGTCAATGGAAAGGCAATCAAAGTAAACACTTCAATAAACCCTCTATAGTAACTAGCCAAACACAAAAAACTTCTAATATTCGAAAGGGATATAGGTGTAGGACAACTCTTAACCGCATTCATATTTTTAGGATCTACCTCAATACGTTTTCCTGAAACAATATGATCAAGAAAAGCCACAAATCTTAGCCAAAACTTGTACTTACTAAACTTTGCAAATATTTGTTGGTCCTTGAGGACTTGCAACACAATCCTCAAATGATCGGTGTGCTCATTTTCACTCCTTGAGTAAATCAAGATATAATCAATGAAAATAATCACAAACATGTCAAGGTATAGTTTAAACACCCTATTCATCAAATTCATAAATGTGACCAGAGCATTAGTCAAGCCAAAGGACATCACTAAAAACTCATACTGTCTATACCGAGTTTGAAAAGCCATTTTTCTATCATCTTCCTTCACCTTCAATTGGTGATAACCCAACCTGAGGTTAATCTTAGAGAAATAACTTGCTCACTGAAGTTGATAAAAAAAACTGTCTATCCTTGGAAGAGGATATATGTTCTTAATAGTAACCTTGTTCAACCTACAATAATTAATGCACATACAAAGTGAACCATATTTCATCCAAACAAACAAAACTTGAGAACCCCATGCAAAGATACTTAGTTGGATGAAACCTTTATCCAACAAATCTTTCAATTGTTCCCTTAATTCCATTAGTTCCATCAAAGCCAATTGCTCTTGAGGAATAAAGATAAGTTGCGTATCTCGAAGAAGTTCAATACCGAAGTCTATTTCCCTTTCAAGAGGAACACCGGGTAGATCATCTTGAAACACTTCTGGAAACTCATTAATAACAGGGACCGACTGTAACACCTCTGGTTGAGAGAAAGGAAAAATATTCATTTCATAGCTTATTCGGTAAAGTAAGTCGAGGATGGCAAATTGACTTAGCAATTTACCAAGTAGAGCTTCTCATCTTTTTGGAATGATTTCTACATCCAGTGTTCTGAAACATTAGGCAAGATGGATCGAGCTCGCCGTTCCATTTGATGAGTTGCCAAAATTCATTCCTAATCGCCTAGTTGGCTCAATCCATGAGCTGACTCACTGGAACTTTTAGCGAGCTTAAGGGCTCACTCGGTGAGTTACCGAGTGGCTTTTGGTGAGCTCTACCATTTTTTTTTCAATTTTAAGTCAGGGTCTTCTCGGTCTTTTCAAATTATTTTAATTTAATACCATGCTGTTTTACCCTCTATCTAAAGACCTATATAAGTGTTTTTACCACCAAATTTACCCAATTTAAAATCAATCTCTCAAATTTATAAAAGACGAACAAGTTTCTTCCTCCCAAATATTTCTCTCTAGAATCTTGAAGAAGAAGGGTTCAACGTAGGGTTGCAAGTCAAGTCTTATAATCCTCCATTGAAGATAAGAAATTGGCTTTGAGGAATGATAGTTTTCATCCATGAATTCTTTCCATTAACGGTGTTCTCAAATTCTCCTAATTTTCAAAGTTAGAAATTCCCAATTGAGTTAAGGTTTTCATCAATTGTTCTGCATTCTCTTCAATGTTGATTAAAATGATTGAATTATGATATCTTATACATGAATTGATGAATTACTATGATTTTATGATGATTCCCCATTAACCCATGTAAATCCCATGTTTTCCAATTATGATGACGTGATGTGGGTTTTGAATTATGAAAGAGGAGATTATGAAATTTAGCATGTTCTTGTGAGATTTACATAAATGTTTTAAGGATGCTTTGAGAGCAAAGTATCAATGATGATGATGATTGTTGTTGTGTTGTTGAAAGGATTTCTCATAAACACATTAAAACATGATTTGTGAAAGGACATTCTTACATAAAGGAATTTTAGGGTTGTAAGGTTTTCTCAACAAACTATGAATCAAAGGTTTTAGGAGCTATTCTAATAAGACCTAGCTTGGATTAGTTACTTAATTGTACCTTTCCATGGATGATACTATGACTAGCTTGGATCAGTTATTTAATGGTAACTTTAAATGGAAGATGCATTACCTAGCTTGGATTGGTTATTCAATGATACCTTTCCATGGATGAAATATGACTTAGCTTGGATTGACACGATGACGTGCTGTTCCATGGACAATGACTTAGCTTGGATTGGCAAGATGACATTCCTTTCCATGGATAATAAGAACAATTTAAGAAAATTACTACTCTGTGGGATTTATGCTTAGCATCGAGAGGATGTTGAGATAGAGGCTCTCCCGTTAGTAGAGGTCGGTTTTTTAGAAACAATTTTTTATCCCTTACTTATGTGCCCCCATAGAATGACCAACCTTCATCGCTCTCTCTATTCCAACCTTGGTTCCCATCCGGCCTTTGATAAGTTTGGCAGAAACCTCCTCTCTGATTTGCTAGAAAATGTTTTTCTTCATTCTACATAGATTCAAAGTGCGCGCCATCAGGATTTACTACACTAAGTCAAAACACATTGACATTTTTAGAACCACTTCCCATGACATGTTTCGACAATAGATCCATTTGGGTCATCATCTTGGTGATGTTTTCATCTCGCTTTTGGTCCTTTTCTATTTGTTCCTTTGTAATCCTTAAGGTTAAAGTCGACACTTGGTCATCCCTAGTGTGCTAAGAGCGGTTAAACTTTGTCCTCCCATCAAGAAGAGTAGATGCTAATTCAAACAATTATTGCATGAGTACTCTTTGCACGAGCTGGTCAGCCACACCCTAGTTGACTGAATCTAAACTTCGGTAGAAGTATTGTAACAACACATTTTTCGGGCGCCCATGAGTTGGACATTGGAGCACCAACTTCTGAAACCTCAACCATGTCTCATGATTTGGTTCACCATTTAATCGATTGAAGTTCTGAATATTATCTCTCAATTCCATCATCCTTGAAGGAGGGAAAAACCTTATATAGAACACATCAGTGATCTCTTCCCAAGAAGTAATTGAGTCCTTTGGTAGGTCGGCTAACTACTTTGTTGCCTCCCCCACTAGACAAAAAGGGAACAAACGAAGTCGGACCGACTCCTGAGTGATATTCTTGAAGGAAAATGGACCACACACGTCCATAAAGTTTCGGATGTTGTCATGGGGATCCTCATGAGCTAGCTCTCCAAATAAACCCTTCAGTTGCAACAGCTGCAACATAGTTCTAGTCACATGAAATACCGCATTGCCCACAACTGGAGGCAACCAAATAGCACCCACACTTCCTAACAGAGCTTCATTGACATCGTGCCAGTTACCGATGCCATCATTGTGTCCAAGTTGGATAGCATTGCTCCCGTTAACACTGATCCCATCACATGTTTAAGAGAAGCCAACGACAAACAAAAATAAGTTGATTCAACTATAACAAGATTAGTTCAGAACTAAACTTTACTAAAATAATTCTAACCACCACTCCCCGGCAGCGGCACCATTTTTTATAACACTCAACTAGACGTCATCCGATTCTAAGTGTAGAAGTTCGTAATCAAGTATAAACCCAACTAAGAGGTTGGGGTCAATCCCACAGGAAGTGATACAATAGAGAATTCAGTAATGAAGAGAAAGAAGTGTTCTAATTGTTTGTAGAAGTATATATTTTTTAAACAATTAAAGTAAATGGCAAGGGTTTGACAACTAGTTTCAATTGGGGGATTAGAGTGCGCAATTAAAAACTACAAAAACACGGGAGTAATAAATTAAGGAGGAATCCTTGGGAGTGTGATCAATTGAATTCCAATTTTGCTAAATGGGTGATTAATATTTACTAAAACTCATTGAATCTTAGTGGGTAGGCTAGACTTTAAATGTAATAGCTAACTCTCGATCAACTAATAGGGATCAACGAGTTTTCTCAAACCTCGACAATCCCAACAAATATGAATAGCCCAAAACCTCAATTAATCTACTCATTCGATATAGATTGGTAGGATTGAATTCAGACCCACTTTCTCAAGTTGAATCCACAATAGCCCAATCACCACAATCATCAATTGATAGTTTTAATTCTAAAACCTCTTTCTCAAGCAAGCCTAGAATACTAAACTAGAACTGTATTTGCAACTACAATTCATCAATTAAAACTTAACTATCAATTGAACCCACTTCAAATCAACAATTAAATCAGTAAATATTAACACCGATAAGCTAATTGAAACATTCATTCACATAATCACACCCCTAACAATGGTGGTCTTATCTAAAGATCATAAAAAGGAAGAAAATGTTACCAAGTATGTTCTCCATCAGCTTGAGTAACAAATTGCAAGTCTTCACAATGCTCAAAATCAGTTCAAAATCAAAACCAACCCTAAATTCCTACTCAAAAAATACTACAAATAGTGTGTAACAATTAGTGCAAAAGAGCATAAAATAGGTGTTGAGGACACCAAACCTCTCAATATTATGCCCTAAATGAGTCGAAATCCCTGAATCATCAGGCTCACCTAACGCGCTAGGCGGATCGTTGTCTAGTCATTCAGCTTGCCCTTTCTAGGTTTCAGGCTTCATGTCTTTTAATCCTCACTCAAAGGATTCAACTAAGTCTGCATTTCCTATTCGAAGGGATGATGATAACCACCTTGATCACCCTCTTAGCCATCATTTTAGCTCTGCTGTTTGTCACATTGGGCGGTGAAACTCAACTCACCTTTTCTTATTCAGGGGAACGTCAAATTTTTATTTTCCCGCCAACTTGACTTTACAATTTTTTATCAAAAACTATTAACTTCTATGGAGTAGTCAATTTGGCGATTTTCCATTCTCCTTTGGTGAGGTTCAACTTGGGGTTGTTACTTAATTTCAACATGTTTGGGCTCTCTTTGTGTAATTTAGTCATTTCCTTGTCCATTGGCTTGCATCAGTACATAAAGTCAAAATATCATCAGGCTAGGACATACTTAGGCAAAGAATATACTAATTGTTGAACTAAATAAACCTCAAATGAGTGTAAATTTACTACTAATCAACACCTCCTACTTAAACTTTTGTTTTTTCTCAAGTAAATTAAGAAATCAATTATCTTAACAAAGGTGTCTATAACAATTCTCATCTAATATGTAAGTGCCACTACAAGACTACTTTCAACAAAATGCATCACTCTATCATGTTAAAACAACTTCATATGATGACTAGTCAGTATGAATTCAAGCCCACTATTGCTTCTTCTCTAATGCGAAATCTTGTTTCAACAAATGCATTCAAGTCCCCTCATATAAAGACGAATCCATGCTCTCACAAAGGAAATCAATAACGAAGTTAGGAATCAATACAACTCTCACACTCCGAAAGAGAAATATATGCAAACTTCATCCCATAGGTTTGCCATATTTTCCAATCATCACATAACCTAGTTGATGCAAGATCTCAAAGGTCTTCTAGGCTTGTAATGGCGTAGAGGGTAAAGGTTCAGTCAATTTGGCTTAGTGATTTCTCCCTTTCAAAGCATTGTTGCAATCACGTTCACCTTTTCTCAAGTTCTTTCCATTCTCTTCACTTGGAAACTCAAACTTCAACTTGCCAATAATATTATTGGATACCCCTTTTTATTTCATCACACTTTCCTTTTTCATTTCAATTTTTAAATTTTTTCTCATCATTTTTTTCTCTCTATTTTTAAGAAAAGGGGGTTCTTTCTTTTTGTAAAACACTTCAAAGATAAGGTCCCCTTTTTCTTTCTTTTCCATTTACTGCTTTCCTTTCTCCTTCCTCTCCATACACAAACTTAGGCTTTTGGCCTAAGTTGGCAATTCAAACAAACCAATGCTTAGAAAAGGATTTATGTGTGATAAGTTAGCGACAATTTAGCTCAAGATGTTTTAACAAGGTTGCTGATGTGAGGCCAAAAATACATATTTTTAATCACTATTTGTCTCACATTTATTATTTATATTTGTCTTTTTTGAGCTTGAATTTTATGAATTGTGCTAAATTGTTTATTTTATTTGTAGGATTAAATTGATGGAAAAATGGAGAAGTTTGGAGCTAAAACGAATTAAAGATTGAAGGTTCAACAAGGAAATCAAGTAGACAGCTTAATGAATTAAAGTGAATAAAATACTATATTTATATATAAGAGGCATATTGTGAATTGCAAAAGATTTAAGTTAAATTAATAAGCTACCACATGGTAGTCTCTCAATGCACTGGCCAATTGATGAATGGCGGTGCAGAATCAACAAATTCATTGAGGCGACACTACTGTTCACGCGGCGAAAAAAGAAAAAGGAATCTAATTTCTTTTGGTTTTTGATTCCTACTTTAATTTAGATTCAATTATTTTGTTTAGGGTTTTCTACATCTATAAATAGTGTATAGAAATAGTTATTTAGAGGGGAAGAACCAAGATACAAGACATAATATAAATTTTCTTCTAGCTTAGGAACTTTGGAAGAGCCTCCGTGAAGGCTAGAGAATTGGGGTTTATTCATTTTTCTCCTTTATTATTTATTTGTATTCGTGATTAATAAAAGATAGTTTAGCTATTGTTCTTAAATTTTTATGATTAACACAAACATATTTATTTTAATGAATTTTGAATGTGTTTTTGAGATAATGAGTAGCTAACTTTCATAACTAGGGTTGTGGGAACCATAAACGATTAACAAAGTATGAATAATAACTAAGTAATTGATGAATAGTGTTGAAGCATGCATTAATAATTCTTTCATCTAGAAGTCTTTTTAACTGTGGCCAATGTTAGAACTCGCCTTGTTGCTACTTGCCAGACCAAGGAGGTAATCAACAAGAAAAAAATTATCAACATAGATTTAGTGTGATACTATCTAATAATCTTGTGTCGATTGGTGCGAAGTAATAACTAAGCCAAACATCAATTATGATGTCTAATATGAGGTAAAGGTAAGGGTTAGTAAATTATACATACGTAGCCGGACCAAGGTGTCACGACCCAAGCCTAGGGCCTAGACGTGACATGGCGAATGAGGAACCCGAAGGAACCCCAAACAAGCCTCTCAAACTTGTCATCACACTTCATCGGTCGCGGAAGAACTTTCAACATTAATTAACGGGAAATAGGGACTAAGGGCAAACCATTTCAAAATGACATCATAGAACAAGAGTCAAGCTCATTTACAAAATTCTTGTCCAACGCACACCTCTACAAACATAGATAAGACGGGGGCCATGACATACTATCGGCTCCCCTCATAGTCAAAATACAATTGCAAGCTAAAGTCTCAAAACATAGGAGTAGGAAACATAACATAGCCCTCGAATCATTGAGGACTTACCAACAAACTCGGATAAGCACC